>NW_006763148.1:527574-832377 GCF_000264905.1 Stereum hirsutum FP-91666 SS1
AAAAGAAGGAGAGACAGGTGCTGACCGGCTGGAAAGATCCGGCCAAGGCGAGAGACAGTGAGCGGGACGACCTTCAGAAAAGAAGGAGAGACAGGTGCTGACCGGCTAGAAAGATCCGGCCAAAGTACGAGACAGTGAGCAGGACAACCTTCACAAGCAAAGGGAGACAGATACTTACAAACTGTAAAGATCCAGCCAAGGTGAGAGAGCATGAGATTCAGAGATCACCACTATATGTTACTGATTTTCTTACCAAAATATGGGGGAACCTATATGCAGTGGCAACCAAATATTGTTGATATGTTTTGCGCTTTTGCCAGCCTTCAGTACTACTGGCTTTTGATTCATCTGATACATATATGTCAGTTTGAAGTTCCATTGATAGGTTGCTTTACATACAGTTACGCAAACTATATTTGACTGCATGACGGACACAGATCTTTGTATTGCATCTTTGTACTGATGCAAACAAAAGCTTCAGTACATCATCATCTATGGATTCTTCAGTCCTCTCAACAAGGGCTGCACATTGCTTGTATGATTCATCATTCACATGTTCTAAACCTATTCATATTAATGTTAATGACTGGATACAATACTCTGATGATTCTTGTGATCATTACCTTTCATAAAGCAGTATGCTTTGGGTGGATGAATGGCTCTTTTATTCCAATCTGTCTCTAGCATTCTCAGATAGTTTTCTATTTCCTTCTCGATGACCTGTTTAGTTATGTCCCTTCGGCTGATTCCCTTCTCACGAAGATGCTCCTTTGCCTTGATGTATTGGCTGTCACATTTGGTGAATATCGCAATGACTGGGACTGACATTCAGAGTGGGAAAGAATGGTTAGCATGTAACACAATTTCATAATACCGACTATACCTGGATGTGTTCCACTGTCGAAGAATTTCATCTCAGCGTCCACAAGTGGGCGATCACTGTCGACGGGCATGCAAAACCTTATCAACCAAATTATACATGAGCATGAATTATCATTTTCAGAAAGGGTATGGACGACACCAGATGGCATGCAGCCTGCTGCTTAGTTCACCCTCCTCCGAACGGTTCTTGATGAAATCCCGTACAGTCTGCAGCTCTGCTTCAGACCCGGACTCAAAGCCACCGGAGTCATGGAACACAAAGCCCGGATTAGCTTCATAGACGATCTCATCCTCAATATTGTGTATGCCGCGCTAGTAGGATGAACGGGGTTCAGCAGTTTCACTCAAGAAAGTCAGTCCGCTCAGGAAAGTCAGTCCGCTGAGGGAGTGATATACACACCTCTTCGCTTGGCGACACATTGACCTAGAGCCATCCAGAAACATTTAGTTAGTATAGGAAGGGATCGTTCTCCGATGTACATACTATTTTTCCGCCTTTAGTGTACACAACCGGAGGGTCCGTGGTGTTGCACATCCTTTGACAGAGCGTGGTTTTGCCTGCGTTGGCTCGACCGATTACCAAGATGCGAAAACGTCTGCACTTCGCCCGAAGCTGAAGTGTTTCCGCAAAGTAGTCTTCGTTTTGGTCATTTGGAGACGGCACCCTTGGCTGCTCGCTGTTAGCGGAGGCCATGACGAACGATGCGGAGGGTTGACTGTGAATCGTCGACGTGGTCGACTGAAAGCAGCAGGGTTAGCGCTCTAGTTCGGGATCAAGCCCTTTGCCCTCACCCACCGTGATATAAATACCAGCCAATGGATATTTCAGACGAGAATGTCGAATACGCTATCTCTCATCACGACATTAATTACTCACACAAAGCTGCACATGTATGAGGCTGGACCGCAAGGCTCGTCGATGGAAGGTATAGCTATGAGGTAGAGGAAACTACTAGTAGTATACTCGCCCGGGCTGCCTTCAAATGTCCCAAAAGAATCACCGACACAAGACAGCTATCGAAAAGCATACACTGCCACTTGAGGCCGTACTACTACGAACATCGTATCGTACAATCGAGTCTACGTGTCTCGTCATGTAGCCTCATGCGGCGTATACCGATGCTCGTTAATCAGACGGACGAGTTCATCCAGTACATAATCCTTGTCTGCAAATCGGAATGTTTTCGTTCTTGCAACGAACTCCGCAATGCCATCGCGAACCAATCCAAAGACCTTCGAGCTCGAGTACTTCTCTACCAAAGCGTTGACACTCTCATTTGACACGGCATGTCCCTGTAGCGTCTCGTGAAAGATCCGCTGCATTACATTGGTGAGATGCACGATGTATCCCATCAGGCAGCGGACGGTGTGTGGCCTACTAACGTAGTGAGACACTTGGTGAGGTCACCGAGAAGTACGGACTCACGTAGTCGTGTAGGTGTCGTATACCCAGTGCGCGAAAAACGTAGCAGCGAACACGGTCGGTGCCACAATGGGTGCGACGGGGCCCGATACCGCACCCGCCACACCGGATAAAGTACCAGCGAGAGCAACACCCTTCGATCTGACGCCATGGCTCAGTATGTACAAAGAGGATACATCAAAATATGCGTACAAGGCCTTGCGTCCCGAAGCACTGGAGAATTTGTCCAGGTCCTGCACTAGTCGAGTGATGCAGGACTCGAACTCTTCGGAGATGAGAAGCTATGGTAATGCAACGATGTGAGCGATTGGCCTCGCCCTACGATGCACAGCGCACCTTGTCGGGATCAGGAATGTTCCATGGTATGACGATGTCTTTGTGAAGAACTGCCAGACATTCGCGCATTCCTAAGCCAGGAAAATGCGTGCCTGACGCAAGTCCTCGCCAGTACTCTGCAGGGACCAACTATGAGATGTGAAACTAGAAACAGCAACATGGACCGGCGTACTTTTCTTGCCTACGCTTTGATCATCGATTGAACCATGAGTGCGGGCAGCAATGCTTCATATAGGGAAATACCCACCGAATAGCCAGAGCAACCTTACTGTCCATGTCCACCCTCTGGGCAGACGCCATGAGCGTCACGGATGTAAACCCGACACCGTCCGATGGTCCTTGAGGCTCTTCTTCTGATATTTCGTCTTGAGTCTGTTCGACGAGTTGGATCTGCTCTTCAGTGACCTGGATTAACTTTGACAGGGTAGGTGTGTAGGAGTCCTTCACTGGACGATGTAGGTTAGGGATTGTTGGAGAAGCGCAGCCCTGATTTACGCACCAGACACATTCACGATTGGCAACGAGCGACACTCCGTCTCGGACATAAACTTTAGTAACGGAGCGCAACGCTGATTGTAGGCCTCCTCCGCGAGCGAACGGCAGCGTATGTCGAACTCATCGTCGTCGATGTCTGGATCCGAGATTTGGTCCTCCATCGCGAGGACGAGTCGGTCGTACTTCGTAAATACCACCACCATCGCAATATCTGCTGCAATAATCAGCATAAAGCAGGATTTTAGGATATTAGTTCAGTCGTGTGGACTTACCTTTCGGAACTGACCGCAACAAGTCTTCCGTTCCTGTCTCGAGGGCCCTACCGCCCGCCCAGGGCACCTCGATACAAAGCCTAGAATGGCAGTAAGTGCTCAGCTCAAAGTGTACCCACCCCAGGTAGCCATCGAAACGCACCATATAACATGGACTCGGTCGGAAAGCTTCGACTCACGACAGCGTCTCTTGATGAACGCCGTGAGCTCTTTGAACTTCGTTTCACCTCCCGGCTCGTACCCTTGCGAATCATGGATGACGAAGCGCTCGTTGTCCTTCGATACGAGTTCTTTTTCGATGTCGCAGATACCAGCACGATCGTGAGAGGGCTCCTGCAGAATCTCGAGTTCAGCAACGCCGGACCCCGACAGTGAAGAAGATCAACTCACGAGTGTGTCGACCTTGAAAACCTCTTTGATCAGAGATGTCTTGCCAGACCCAGTCTTTGAGGCGCTGTCGTAATCAGACTACAGTCCTATGTTCGATATGTGTGGTCAAGCAGAACTTCACCTTGCCCACGACAAGGATCCGGATTCTGCACGATGGTAACGGAACATGAAGATAAGTGTTGATTTCAACGAGCAACGTATTTAAACAGGCGTGCCTCTGACCTTCCCTGATAATCTCCTCGATTACAGGCTCCAATGGTACATTAGACATGGATGGTGTACGACTTGGATCTTGGCGGGGGGACACAAAGGAGAGAACGGGAGTGAAGGGCAGGGTTGAGGGTCAAGGAGAGCTGTTCGTTGTGGCGCCCGATGCAGTGCAGTCGCTCTCATGACGGAATAGTGTAGGCATGGAGGGGGCTGGGTTGAGGGTCAAAGCCAAGGAGGCTTGCTCGTTTCCGCTGCTGTGCAGTTGCTCACACGATGGGATTGCGCCTGAGCATGCTGACGCCCAAGTCACCAGCCAGATAAGCCTCCGAGGTATATACATAGAACAAACTGAGAATAAAACCTCGATCCGTAGGTCCGGAGCATCGAACGAAACCCAGGTATATCCATTCAAGGCCGAACACCGCGAGCCTACCATAAGCCTTGCCGAAATTTCTGACATTTACGACGGCACAACTTATTCCTGACGGCTTAGTCATCGAATTGAAAGGATCGCGCCCTGGGCTGCATACTCGAAAGGATTTACAGTCATGAGTCCATATCTCATACTGAAATGTCATTCGAGCCATGTCATATCACAATCCACGCTCGTCGAACAGAGCGGCGCTCGCAGACAGCGCTCGCGGTATTGCCTTCAGCAGAAAAATACGAACATGTTCGCACTCGAACTACAAACTCCCGAGCTCTCGTAATATTCACCTTTCCTGAGAACCTGAAAACATCTAAGACGAAGACGAACGCCTTGAGAGCCGATTTTGGAGCTGAGTATTGTGGTCCGCGTGCATTGAACAGCGCACGGATTCGCCTTGTAATTCATACAACGCATACACTTCGTGATGAGAGGATGCATATTTCGTGTGATCCCAAACAGTCACAACGTGTGCGAACGACGGGAATACATGTCTGAACGTTTCTCGACTAGTATTTGAGCGAAAGAACACCCGCCCGACACCAAGACATTACCGAGGCAAACAGCATAAACAGCACACCGCAGCGAAGGAGGAAGGAAAACGCACCGTACAGCTCCCTCGACTTCCTCTAGTCCTAGCGACAGTCTTCGTCTCGTTACCTTTCGATCCACATGGCTCGATGCCGATGGTAAAGGCGCAGGCCGATGTAGCTGGTACAGGCCCCTTCGTCGCCGTTCTCGTCCGCTGCGATGGTCCCTCTGATGTCGACGGTAGATCCTTTCCATACGAACACACTCTCAACTCCATGCCAATCTCACCTCCTTGCCAATCTCTCCTCCCAGCCATTGCACGCCTTACACCCGAATGTGCCTCCCCGCGCCGTCCCTTCCTCAGTGACCCAACAGTTCCTCTATTCCTTCCCTCTCCATCTCCGTTTTTATTTCCACCTTCGCGTTCGCGTTCTCCTTCTCGATCTGCCCTCGCTCCTCTCTTCGCCCCAGGTCCCAAGTGTGCTGCTTCTCCATCGCCAGCGCCATCATGAACATTACCACCTCCCGATCCACCCGGCTCATTTTCCGCCTCTTCGATCCGCCCGCTGTTGCAAATCCGCGTCCTCTGTGATGCTTTCGTCTACGTCTTTTTCTCCCGATCCCAAGTGCGTAAATTCTAGTGGACTGATGAAGCGGGAGTGGGAATGGCACGTGTGGGAGACTGAGGAATGGTGGATGGGCAGAAGCTCGAAGGGTGGTCTTCGAGAGTCCGGGGTGAGGTGTCAGTGTCGGTTTGGACGCATATTTCGACGTGGAAGTCCCTTCCACATCTACACGTGAGAGTGAGGTCTGAGTAGGACAATTTAGGCGGGACAGGGCACCCAGAGAACGTAAAAGAGAGTAGAGCGAGCGGCGATAGAAGAGCTGATACGGATGAGGTCAAAGAGGGTCGGAGTCGCAATTCATCCTATAATCGACCTTATACTCTCCAACGTCGTACATCGCGCGTTGCCGACGTGGTTAGATCTTGTTCGACGAGGTTTCTGCTGTATATAAGGAGACGCGGTGAGGGAAGGAGATTGAGAAGCAAACTAAACGTGCCGGTGCCCGAGTGCAGCTTATGCAAACAATGATTCGCCTCGCATACCGGTTATACTGCCCTTAGAGACTTGTTTGTTCTTGTCTGGCGGGTTTGGTGTGGGATGGATGCCACGAGAGGCTGTGAGCTGGATTGAATGGTGGATTGTGACTGAAGAGAACCGGAAGCTATGAGTGTGGCGTGCGGGCGACATGGTGGCGCGTACCGTGTTTCAAATTATAGGTCGAGCGAGATCATTTGCGGAGCAGCGACGTCTTTCCAACGTCCTGCTCAGTGACCAATAAACTTCCCGGTAAGTCGACATGTTCTGTCTTGGGGAGAAGTTCCTGACAATGCAATCATTCAGCTCAAGTAGTACAAGTGTCGTCATTTATCCCAACTTTCGATCACCTACCCCAGCACACCGAGACGATGCAGAATCCGAACTTGACAACAATCAATGCATCGCGCTCTCTACATCGCGGAAATTCAGAACTAAATATTCTCTGAATTGTAAGGAATCTCCGTTTATCATTATTGCATTCTCAAAAGCGGACTACCTTGCCCAAAGGTTCCTTGTCGAAGCGATCATGGTCGCAGACTGGTCACAGTTTTTGGAAAACGCTCGGCTGTTCGCCACATCGAAGATCGGTTCAAAAAGACTTTCCACGAGCGTGTCCTCCAGAAAGCTGACTGCATGCCACGTATTCAAAAGCTTATCATCGATTCTGACATACCTCTCGCCGAACTCGAAGAGGACGCCTGCCTCTTGCTTTCTCGTCTGTCCATGCTCGCAGAAATGAGGCTACCGATGTTCTCAGGTTGCCTTTCACCGGCCAACATGAGAGCTACGACTGGCTTGAAGCGATTGAAAAGTCTCGAAGTCACGCGTCGAGACTCAAAGTTTTCTGGTAACAGTCATGCAACCCAGTCGTTCCAGCTACCGCACGGCACAGATGATCCTTATCCTTCCCTTCAATCTTTGTCGTTCGCCGCCACCGCTACGGACGCACTAGCTTTGCTAATAGGACTCAATCCTCTGACTTTTTTGACCACATTTGAATGACACTTGATGTCTGCGCATGCCTCGACCGCCTCTCTACTGGAGCTCCTGCTGGCAGCGGCAGAAGCGCACCCTGTACTGGAGAGGCTTGGGCTTGGGCTTGTCCCGTTGAATGACGGCCCAGGAGACCGACATACGATGAATCAATATGGATTCGAAACGCTCTCGACAATATCTTGCTTTACTCACCTCAGGTCATTCACCATTCATGCACCTCATCCTTTGCAGCTCACAGAATAACAGCTCGATATATCTGAGCGTGAGCGAGTTCATGAGACTGGGCTACGTAGGGCGGTAGAGGAGCTTGAGAATCTTCGACTACAATTCGAAGGGCTGCACACCTATGCTGTGCGTCAACCAATATTCGATTTCACAATCCAATCTGCTCATTCAACGATTGTTTTCCTCCATCACAAGTACAGGAAGGAAAGAACAAAGACGACCCCTCTACATGCTGATCAAATGGCAGGAGTGTCTGAGTGGAATCCGCTGTTATTTAGTATTTGTTCGGTAGGCATTGAAGACAGCTTGTTTACCTTCCTTGCGGTCGAACCTCAAATGTAACGCGAGAATGTGCGGGTATAGTGCGGACCAGTGCTCAGGACTGATCTGGCACGGATTTTCGTCTTCGTCGAGAGAGGCTTGCCGGAACGTTCCCTTGAGAGACTTCGGTTTGGCAACATCAGCCCAACCTGAGAGCCTGACTATCTCCTCTTTGACTTCCTGTATACGATGTCCCGGTCAGAAAGAGTCGTGTGAAGATGAGCCTTGCTTCCTAACCTGGTACGTTTTACCTTCCAGATGAGCTCTTAAGAGCACTATTCGCTTGTGGTCTTTCTTGCGCGATCTAGACATCTTCACGCCAGGTCTACACCATACATTCCACTGTGTAAGTGCAACCACGATCTGGGGAGGCATGGCTGCAGGAGAAGAAAGTGGGGTCGCGGGGTTGTTACCGAGCCTGAGGGCTTGCAATTGCTCAAGCAACGAAATGGCGGAAGAGGCCTCCATCGTAACTGTAGGATGGGAGCCTGAGAAGCTACGGGAAGAGATGTGTAGCTTTTATATGAAGATGTACTGCTGTTTATTCTTAGAGAGGCCTTGATCATAACTTGCCAGCTAAGGCGATCAAATGATTATTATGGAGAAAGTGTGGCGTTAGCTGCGTTGATAGGTCGCAACCCATGACCTATAACACCTACCCACACACATCCCTAAGCCTGAGGTAGCGATAATCTCGCTGACGGTTGTGTAAATATGCACTGCTGTAAAAAGGTGTAATGCTGACAAGCCCGATGATAAAAACGTCGAGAATACTAATAACACATCGAGAAGTTGAACCCCTACGAACTTTTCACCTACTTATCCTTCCTCGTGACCAATTAGGATAGATATCCGTGCAAGTTAACTCTAACCCATCCCGACCGTCGTAGACATAAAGACTAGTCTGGACGTGACCCTATACAGTCGAAGCGTTCTCTGGGACCGGAAGCATCAACCACATCTCCTTATCCTCCCACATCTCCTTCCCACCTCTGTCCCAGCGCCACTTGCACGCCACAAGAACGACTATAGAAACGAGTGCCCATGCCATGATCCTCGGAGGCGTAGGGAAAAGCACCTCCATGAAACTCTTAATAACGGCATTTCCTTGAGACAAAGGAGGAGCCATGATGTATCCATGACCAACCGTCGTTTGCGACTCGGCAAGAAGTAAGGCGACAGCGTAGGCGAAGATGTACGTGAAGAGCGCGAAGGTGGCGATTGGCGTAGAGAGAGGTGAGAAATGAGGAGATGTGGAAAGGGATTGGATAGGTACGTTCAATGGTACCTCGCCAACAGGGTTCAATCTGGATGCAGATGTCTTCGCTGTGTCATCGTGGGAATCGGCTGAGTTGGCGTAGGGTGGGTTGCTGTTAGGTGGGGTGCTGTTAGAAGTTTCCAATTCGATGTGATCCCCACGCTCAGAAAGGCCGGCGATGGCTCGTGTAACTTCGTGACGATAAACGTGAGCAATGATGTTACCTATAAGGGTTTTCAGTAAGATATGACACGTTTTAACACTAGGACGAGCATCTTACCGGTACAGAAAGTCGCGACGACCTGGGTGAAAGTAGACAACTTATGGATGCCATAGTATAAGACTTCCTCCATAGGACTCCAGGGAGCGTCGTCAGTCCAAAGGGATGAGAAGAGCATGAGGAGCCAATAAAGGTAGGCGACACCGAAAAGAAACAACATATCCAGTTTGACTGCCTTCCCAAGTGTCGCTGGTGCGTTCCCATGGTGATACTGGGGCCCATCACGGAGGACGAAGAAGGACAAGGAGGAGATAACGATTTCCCAAAGGCTGTAGCTGTCTGCATACACGATCGCGGTGCCAGCGAGGACGGCACTAATAAATAGTAGTGAGTATAGGGGCCGCTTGTAAGTTCTGGCCTGTGTGTTGGCCGTCGCAATTCGCGCAACGGTCCCTAAAGAGGTAGCTTGTGCATGAGGAAGTGTTTCGGGATGATCACGGCGATAGATGAACATACCGTCTTTGTTCCATTGTCGGACTACAATCCTCTTGTTTAGTGCATAATCGACCACCTGTAAACCAGAAGTAAGATCCAATCATTGATCAACGCCAGTGTCTGATGCTTGGACAATTGAGAGGCAGCCATGGAGATCCTTACAGTAATAAGAGCAACGCATGACAAGAGCAACGTCAAAATTGTGCAGACCCACTCCAAAACCATTTCTGTCTTAGTTGTGAATCCGTAAACGAATGTAGCAAGAAGCACAAAGGCCGCTCCGTAGGCACAAAGTAGAACTCTGTTCTTCTGTTCATATGCCCGAAAGTTCGTCGACTCTGTGAATGGCCTGATGGGTAAGTCGGAAACATCGAACGTTTTCGCCGCTCTCAACATCTAAATGATTCGAAGGGAAATAGGTGGCAAATAAGTCAACTTCGTAGGCCTGAGTGGATCAAAACATACCGAGAGCGAGGATAGCGATGCTAGATATATCGCAACGCAGGATGTGAATGCGCTAGCAAAGATGTTCTGGTATCCCACACCAAGACTCGTCTCAATTGCAGACATGTGCTGTTCACGTATGAGACGCACAAAATCCTCAAGCCCAGGAAAGGACATGATGGTAGCTGGCAAGGAGAATGAATACTAGACGCTTTGTGGCTATCGGCTTTATATATCATAGTGAGGCTGTGTAAAAGACTCAAGGCTCAGTCATTCAACTCTCGATGCCAGACGCCACCATCAACAACTTTGACCAGCATTCGATGGGAGAACTGCCTCATCTCTGTCAATTCTGCTGCTAGTGTCATTAGTTGGTCGTTAGCTTTCTCTTCCTTCCGGCGGGCGAAGAACCAAACATCCACAAACATCCAAGGTCATCCATACGCCCGCCATCGAGCACGGCCTATCTACGGCACCAGGGTAGTATTTCAACTGCGGTGACCTGGAAAAAGTGCAGTGTCAAAAGATACAATAAACGATCAAGCAGAGAACTTCTATCTCACCGGCACCAGTAACAATGTCCGACCCAGATGCCTAAACCACAGGAAGCCTGGAAGATACTCGTCTGTTAGATAGAAAGGGGATGGTACCGCGCAGTATCGTAATCGGTGTATGACGATGATCTGAGGCAGTAGGTTTACTGTGCATGATTGATACAACAGAAAATGATCGGGTGCAACTTCGCCACAGTGGCTAAGGTAGATGTAGTGCTCTCACCCAACTTCACTCATAAAATATATAATGCAATACATCGGAAGCCGCTGTCATCATGTGAAGGTTTCCAAACGCCAGTTCATATCGGAGCTAAACCCTACGAAGGCTCTTGACCAAAGTCCAAGACAACCAGCTCACTACCATCCGCCAAAGTCAGATTCTCAGTGTGGCTTATCATCCACAGAATGTCCCAAAGGCACTCACCGCTTTGAAATCTACATACAACGCCGACACGTGTGGGAACAAATCCTCCCAAAACGCACTCGTAATTTTCGACGGCGTCTTATCCTCATTATACGCGGCTTTCGCGAACGTAGCCTTCAAAGACCCGGGCTTGCGATAAGCGCTCCACCCGGAATGAATCGATATCTCCTCTTGGACTTCCTAGTATGCAGTATGCACGCACAATCGTCCTGAGTGAGCAAACGGTGCTATGCATATGGATATTGGGCATGGGTTGCGTACCGCGTAAGTCTTTCCTGCGAAGTGAGACCGAGGAAACGCGAGCTGTTCCGTCGCCTCCTTGATATTCCCGAAATAATCGTATCGTGTAATGATGACGATGATCTGAGGTGGTTGTGAGGCACCGGCGGAGTCGACGTCACGGTCTGCTTGAGATTGTAGTGGCGAAAGAGATTGAGGCGAGAACGGTGGGCCCGTATGCACCTGGGACGAAGCGGGGAAACTTGCGTTGTACGCGTTGGGTGAGATGGCATCGGACGGTGTCGTTGAGCCGGAGGGATTCGCGAAGTTGACCATGGTGAACGGACTAATGATGGGTTAAGATATTGCGACCAGGTAAAAAGGCCACAAGAAGGTGGTGAACTCTGCAGTGAAGTGAACGATAAAAGCTACTGAGAGTACCGTGCGATAGGGGCCAAGTATCAATCAAAGCCGGTAGCTCTCGTGTTCGAAAGCTGTGAGAATGTGGCACGGCCCGCTTTGCGCCCCATCAATGGCTGTGACGAGAATAGCACATAGAGGTGTATATTGGGATTCCAACCTAAGAGCAGTACATAAGCAACGTTTGAATCTGAAGCTGGCCAGGAGCACTGAAAGACTTTTCGAGACGATTATATTTTCGACCGCAAGACGAGGAGAAGCTATTCCTGTCAAGTTGACGAGTGTACATGCTCAGAGAATTAGTACGCGTCGCCATACTTCTGCGACTTCAGAAGTAGAAAATGATAAGTATCACGGAGATAAACACCAGGAGGTACGGTAGCAGTTAGATACAATATCGAGTCCGAGGAGATGCATGAGATTGTCTAGTCTAGATATAAGACGGCTGTCTTATCAGATGAACTTCTCTGTGCGTCCATATAACATAGAAGGGGACGCGGTAGTATCGTATACAGCCCGAATCCTAAGCCATGGGCGGAGCCTGAATCATTCTACTTATAGGTGGGCACAACAAGTCGCTCGATTGAACGAACATATCACCTTTTGCCTGTTGGACGATCACTATGAATAGCTCTCGGACTATGTATAAGACAGAGCTCAAGCATAAACGGGGTCATCACGTGCAGCGTGAGACTCCTCCGTGACGCGTCTTGCAAGAGCAATGTTTAATGCTTTCGTCGTCGTTCTTGACGGTACGCTACATCGCACAAGTCAAAATAAAGAAATGCAGCACCAACATTTATTCAATGCCAACGCATTTCACACCTTCAATGCAACAGTTTGCCTTCAATGTGTCCCTATCCTGTCGGTATAGACATTCTTTGTCTACATTTAGCACACAGGCCGACTTGGCGGTCTCGTCAGGCTCCTGCACGTATATGCTTACCAGCATATCTGGTATTCATAATATGGGCACAGAATCTGATATTAGAGCTCATTTTCATCAAAGTCTTTGTGCCATAGTTTGAAGGCTCGCTGTGAACAGGAACCAATGTGCACAAGTGGTGTAGAAGGTCTTGTCAGCATGGGCCACACTGAGATCCACAAGAGAAATATGTCTTGGCAAATAAGTACAGTCTGTACATGAGCACCGAGCTCATAAAACAATGAATATGCTCTTTCTCAGTTCTTACATGATTTTTTTGTGAAGATGAGACATTGTCGAGGGTCATACAGCTCAGGCTTGGCTCAGGCATAAGTACTCGAAGCCCCGACGACAGGTGCCACTGAGTGCCACAATTACCGCTGTCGACACTGTGAGGCTATACCGACAAGTCAGGGAGCATTTGGTAGAATTCTGTTGCATACTAAAGAGAGTACTGTATTTATACTAATAAATGTTAGAAACCGATTGTCTCATTTCGAGCTGTGTGTGTCTAGGGAGCGTCCGCTATGTCAGGCGAGGCATTAAATGTCGCACTCTCGACGCGGAAGTGTCACTCGTTGTCACGCTGCACGTGATGACCCCGTTTATGCTTGAGCTCTGTCTTATCCTTCTTGACCTTCCGCTTGTTTCTTACGGGCCTGGTCTTCTATGTAATCTGCATAACTCCTTTCTCGCGTGCCTCCTTCAAGTACGGTCTTATATGACTCTCTCAAGGAGATGCGCGGCATGTGAGAAGTAGGTCTAGACGGCAAAATAGATGGAGCATGACCGTGAGCGACGGTAAGAGGACATTGACTCCTAGCGACGTTATTAGAGCACTCATCAAGTACTCATAGACGGAGGCAGTGACGGATCAGAGACGCAGTAGAGCAGGTGCGGTACGAGGCTCCGGGACAGCGCAACGCGAGTAGAGTCGGAGGAGACTTGAGAACGCGATGAGAGAGTTGGGTAGCGGTCTCACGATTCGCCCCCCCATCAAGAAGGCTCCGCGAGTCCTTGCGGTGATGAAATGATGGACCTACACCATCATCCCCACCCCCTTGGAAGTTTGTCAGAATGAAACGACTCAGCTGGTGAAGAATTGAAACATACTGTAGCCTACTGCGCTTTGAACGACGAAACAGTATCCCGATACCGACCGTACTTATCGGATTACTACTCTGCAAGGACTTTCACTGTTCGTGCCCGGTATATAGCTCGACGATTCGGGTGTCTTGACATTGATGCGATGTGTCCGGCGTGGGTACGAAATCGGCTCTCATTTCTCCGTCCCGTGGGCATCTGCATACACTCTTACGACGGGTTGATTCGTCTGATACCGTTTCTGAGAGGAGATGGTGCCATGGGGGCACGATGAGGATTCTAGAGGCCTATCCGGGACTTAGTGATTCGAGCACCTATAGCTACTGAGTGTAAGTAGCCCGAGAGGACCGATCGCGAACAGAACAGCGCTATTAGAGCAGTAAAAACTGTTAGTCAGCGGTCGTGTGTGGTCGGGGCGGGGGTACTATTCAGCGTCAGTACAAAGCGAATCACTCATCCTGTCCCAATTGTCGTGTTAATAAGATTGTCGAAGGTTGAACAGAGGTTATGGCGGTGTGCCTCGGAGGAGCCTGTACTGCAATTCGCCAGTTAGATGTGGATAACCGGGCGGCCTCCTCAACCGTCCTAGCCAAGAAATATCAGCACAAGATGGCATAAGCGAGTCGTGTGCGAGACAATGATGGCAGCTGCGACCGGCGAGCAGAATACTGGTGGTCGTCGATAGGTCCCAAAAAGAAACGTGGGCGCTTAGGAGGGTGGGAGCGATGAGCAAAAGCAGGCGCTTACGTCCAGGCGGAAGCAAAAGCCGGTGTGAGCCGTGCTGCCGGTCGATCATAACTACGACCCTGGCTCGACTTGTCGATTATATTCGCGCTTTGGTTTGCTCTTCCTCACTGCGCGCGTCCGTATGTGATGCGACCCAGTTCGCTCAAATGTCTTCCCGTTTCTCTCCTCTTTCTTGTGCTTGTTGAACTTTGGTCGACTGGGGTGCTTGCTGAGAATGTAGGTCCTTATTTCTCATCGGTTTCTACGGCTGTACTTGGGTGTATACGACTGCCGAGTAACAGGGCATACTGACGTTTTGTTCGTGCTATTTCGTCTCTAGGACGAGTCGAGCTCGGCTTGCGAGCAGTATAAGGTGCCTAATGCACTCCAATGACTTTAACCATATCATGACCAAAGTCATTGACCATATTCGTAGGTCCTCGCCAACAGTAACGGCAACAACCCCTGCGATGTTGCCCTCAATCTCCGGACGCCTTGCGAGCCTGGAGTCAATGTCACCGCTCCCGGTACGCCCACTTTGACCCTCGGACGATGCCTCTATACTCATAGTTGACTCTCAATCACACTGAAGCATACACCAAGTGCTCCTGGTAAGCTTATTCCCTTGATTGTCTGTTTACACTTCGGTCTCGCGTACCTGCTCTTTGCCCGACATACTCTCTCCCGACTGCGGAGGTCAAATAGTCCACAGCCTCGTGTCCAAGGGCAACTCCACGACGCACGGAAGCACTTGCGTCTATATCTCAGCGTATACATTCCCGTAAAACCTGACTGTTCAGCGTCTCGTATATTTGGGTCGGTCGTGGTCAACTGTGGCGCCAACGCACCTTGGGTTCGTTTCGATCTTTTCTATACTCTCGGATCCTTCGAACTCCCTCCAGTCGCGCTATGGTCTCAGTACGAAACTCCTTCGTCTGAGTTTTGAACACACCCCGCGGCCATTCTTCTTCCCGGTCCGCAAAGGCTGCTCCGGTCTGGTGTGGTTAACCCACTCAGTGTATCGGGTGGCTTGCCACGCAGGTCCATAATATTATGGGACACTGCTTCTCCGGAATCCTTCTATATTACTTGCGTCTCTTCATTGCACACTGAGCTTCGTAGCGCGCTCACGCCATTGCTTCCTCGCTTTGAGGCGCACCATGGGTCCTCCGGGAGCGCTTATAGCTCCTATAATTGACATTCTCGTGACATCCCAGACCCGAAAATAGCGGATATGACAGTCTGTTTTCTTTCCTCGTCCCATCGTTGGGCTTCTGGAGCACTTTCAACCACTTCGAAGTGGTATTTTTGAGCGTCTCGAGGCATGATAAGAAGCACGTAGGCCCCTGAAGACGCCCTGGTGGAGATAGATAGAGGTTTTCGTTCAGGAAGGTCAGAACCCGATGCTGGTGTACCTACCGTGTATAGAGACCGGCAATCTCTCTGGAGTCCGAAGAGTGATAAATGGACATTTTTCGGAGTTCGTGCAGTTCTCTACATCAAAAGTGGCAAAGAGTTCGGACTGCTCAGGGTATACCTGGCCCCCCGCCCGCGTGGTCTAGAAGTCGCATAGTTGGAACGTTTGATGTGCAGATGTTAAGATTACTCAGTAGACGCCGTTCTCATAGACGTGGATTTGAATGATCTTTGATCCATATAGGGGGCTTGAGGCGTTTCAGCCTTCTGCTCTAGTCGGGATTTGATCGAGGAAGTGTTGCGTTGTTGAGCGGATGATAAAGCGAATTGAAGCTTCACCTAAAATATTGTCAATGAACCTAGCTACTCGTTGGGTCGCCCTCATGTTCTTTACTTCTGTTGAAGTTGAGCTGGGGCTCCGAGCTCCGAAGGGTGGAATCATAGTATGCCACCATGCGCCATGTGGACCGAACTGTCCCTTCTATCAAACTCCAAACCTTCTCCATTGAACGACGTTCTTGTTCCTTTTCTATTGAACCTTCTGGTCCCATACTCATCACTGTTATAACTTTTCACACAGCAACACGGTCGTCTACAACCTCGTCTCTGCCTGCACCATCTGCCCTCAAATCTGGGACCCCAACTTCTCTGATGATTCTGATGACTCCGAAGACCTTCCCGACCTTTTACCCAACTTCCCAGGTTATCGTAACTGGACAAGTGATTGCCAATGGAAGGCTCCAGCAAAGTCGTATCCGCTTTTCGACGACAATGGGACAGGAAATGTCTCGAAGAGTGCCGTGGACGTGCCAAAGTGGGCTTTTATTCCATTGGACTCTCAAGGAAAGTTCGATGTACAGAATGCGATGAACGGTATATATCCTTTTCTTCTTCTCCTAATCCCCATAACCGGTTTTCTTCACCCCCTTTCGATTGTGTATACCCCAATATATGTCCCGTGACTGATTATCTATCTTCCCCCTTCTGACACAGTCGCCAACCCCCCACCGATCTCCTGGTCTGCCCTCCAAATCGCCCTTCCTATCTCTGTCTCCCTTGTTCTCCTCATCGGCTTCACGACTTTCTACCTGTACCGACACTACCGCAAACATCACGCCCTTCCCTACCAATGGTCCCATTTCTTCCTTTCTATAGCCGCCTTCTTCGCTATCTTTGGCTGCTCGTGCGCTCGACGTGTCAAACGTGCGCGTAGGGCGCAAGAGTGGGACATTGATGGCGCGGCGGAAGATCGGGCTCGGGAGCATAATCGCAGAGACGAGGACGGCGAGGCCTCGATACCGATGATGTCTCATACTCGATCCGGATCGAGTATGTCGAATGCGACGTTTGCGACGAATGATACGGGAAATACGGGTGGGACCACGGGGAAAGGTAGTGTGAGAAGTAGGGCGCGGGCGAGGGGAGCTGCGATTGAGTGGGGGCTGGATAAGTGGGTTTTGGGGCCGATGAAGGCGTTGTTTGGGGGGAGGAGGATTATGCCGGTTAGGAAGAGACAGACGAGTGATGGGTTTTCGATTGATGAGGATGCGATTGGTGGTGATGGCATTATAGCAGGGAGCGGGAGTGGCAGTGGCAGTGGAAGGACGGACGCTGAGACTGGCGTGGGGTCGGGTACAGCAGGGAGTAGTTGGAGGAGTTGGTGGGCTCATAGTGTCGGAAGGAGTCGAGGGACGCCATCCAGTGAAAGGAGTTCTAGAGGAAGGAGGACAAGGACGAGAAACGGGAACGATACCACACGAATTACGGTCGACAGGGCGCCAAACCGGATGCCGAGTGACCACGATGAACAGGATCTGGAGGGACATGTGTACGGACCCGTTAGTGGGCCTAGAGGGACTGGAGCCAGTGTGAGCAGAGGCCCAGGACCGTACGTCCCAATCTCGAACTTGTCGTCTCCGCCGGACGACGAAGACCGGGAGAACATCATCTTCGATTACCGCAGCTACGGTGATTCTTGGGATCAGAAGAATCACAATCGCCACCCTCCTCACTCACTGGCAGTGGACACCGATCCAACGGACAACTACGACCGGAGAGAGGACGAATCAAACGAGGCCCCACCAAGTGTCATTCTCATATCCAAAACAGGAGAAAACTTCAGCATCAATACACACAGTGCTCTATCACCGTCTGCTTCGATGTCGGTTTCGACGCCACATCCCACGAGTAGTGGTAAGAGTGGACGAGCGAGTAAGGGCAGCATGACGGGTACGGCCAGTGGGAGCGGTCATAGTGGTCCTGGACCTGGTGAAGCCTCGGGTTCTGGTTCCGGTCAGAGAGGTGGACCACCATCGAGTTGGGAGCGGAGGAATGTCCGACAGGATACGGTGATGTCTATCGGGACTGAGGCTACCGTGGGATCCGGGGTTGCGTCCCAGTCTAATTTGCCTGGAGCTCGTGGTGCGAGGTCGAGAGTTCCTCCAATACTACAGCCGTCATTACCTTCGCCGCCTCTTCCGTCAGCATTTGGCACTGGGCAGGGAAGGTCTTCGTCACCACCTCCGATGCTTAGAAAAGCAGATGGGAACGAATACGGTCCTGCCAACATGGCTCAACCTCTCGAGGATGGCGGTGTCCAGGTAATGCGGGGAGCGGGAGGAGGGACGATTGGCACTGTGAAGTCTATCGCGACGGATGCCACGGCGAGGTCAGGAACCCTATCGCCATCCGCATCCGTTGCGTTTACTTCTGGGCCGTCATCGTATGCTCAAGGGCAAGGGCAGGGACGCAAGGGAGCGTATGGTGTAGGGGGTGGTGCCGGAGGCCCTGGGAATGCGGGAAGAATCAGACCGGGGACGATTGATACTCTTGGAACGGAGGCGACGTTCTCGACGAAGGCCACGAATGGATCGTCACAGTCATCAACCCATGGTGGCGGTCAAGGAAGCTCATTGTTTACCTCGGCCTCTTTTTCCAAGAGCTCGAGTGCTCATGCAACCTCGATGCCGGTGGTAGAGGCGAGCGTAGGGAGAGCAGATGGTGTGTACGGTAAAGGAGAAGTCGAGGTGCAGAGTCCGAAGGACATGGAAGACTGGCCGAAAGCATCAGGCACAGTTAAACAACGAGATAGAAGCAGTGTAGAGGTAGTACCACCCACACCTGCTGCATGGAGAGAAGATGTGAGTTGATCCTTCTGAAAACATGATGAGTATGGACCATTGATGTGTTTCTCGATTAGCCATTCGCTTCGTATGTTCCTCCACAGCTACAACCTACGCCACCGCCACCGCCACCGCCACCACCCCAGCTCATGACATCCTCTTCTTCGTCATCAAGCCAAAGCCTTCAGCCTTCGGCAACAATGCAGTCGCCTTGGTATCACCCTTACCAATCGAGACATCCCGCATTATCCACAATCGCCTCTGTCCCCTCATCATCCAGTGTGGCACTCGCATCTACTGGCTCCCCAGCATCCGTTGCAATACCGCTTCACACCCAGCACTCCAATCCCGATCTACAACGGAGCCCCAACGCCGTTCCCAGAAGTCTCGGACACAAGGCTTCTGCAGAGTCGACAAGCTCGGCGATGAAGAAGGGGCGCGCAAATAGACCGCCTCCGTTCGCTTCATTCTCTGTGACATCCTCGTCACCCGACCTAACAATATACAACAGACAGGAGTCCTCGAGCTCAGTGATTTCAGAGGGAAACGAAGCTGAATTCGGGTATCTTCCTGAGTCGGGTGACCAATATGTTCAGCATCGCGGGCATGCGAGAAACGGATCGAGTTCTACGTCTCCCGCACTGGCAACTGGCCTCTCGCGTCAGTTCATGGACACATCGCCTGAACATGGATCTCTTCCAACCGCTACGCAAGCAGAATTCTCACCTTCCTTCAAGCCATCCACTCAGTCTCCTCCCTACACCTCTTCTTATACGCGTTCGCATACGCGAGAGTACTCGAATCAGTCATACGAGCCAACTTCCTCGCACATACTCTCACCATCGCATTCACCATCTCTTTCTCCTGGGCAGCCCCTTGTATCGCCATATTCTCCGCCTGCTCCTCTTTCTCCGCCATCATCTAGTACAATAACACATGTACGAACAACTTCCAATCCTCATGTACGGCAACTCCCTCAAATTCCGACACAGCAACCACAACCACAAGCACGATCGCCTCCGCCACAGCTCCTGCGTTTCCACTCTGGATCACCCTCAAATCTACCAATAGATCCCGATTCGCCGTCTAACTTACTTCCTACGTCTGTCAGATCTGCTGGGTATAACCCGTTCCAGCCTGTGGCGTATCAGAATGGTGAGCAAGCGCATGGGCAGGGGTATGCAAACATTAGCCCTGGATCAGTAGCGAGGTATGGTGGGTATGGGGAAGGAATGGATGCACTGGCTGTCCTTGAAACGCCCGAAAACACTGCGGATTATCGATGACATATCCCGGTCATATTCTGTGTTTTGGACTTCGTCTGATCTCGTTGGCATTCCGATTATCTGTTTATATCTCATTGCGGTCAATACTGCTGATGGACACTGTACGAGAACTTATCCCTCACGACTAATGATACCACAACCAAAGGACTGTTGCTTATTTGTGGAATGTTTTCTTCTTCGTTTTCACTCTCGTCGACCTTTTGAGTCTTTTGTATATATATCTTTATTGATCAGAACTCGACGCTCTCTTCCTCGCTCTGCCTAACTGCTGCTGCTGCTGATGTATGTTATTAGTATAGCCTCCTTCTTTTCTTTCATGATTTTAGCGTGTCATTTTTTTCGTCGCGACAGACGATCTTTCGAAGCCCGGGACACTCCGGGGCCACAGTCACCCGGGAAGCCACGTGTCGTTGTTGCCGCGAGCTCCTTTGTCGCCACAATTGAAGCCCATCTTGGAACAAACGCTGTCAGTGACACGGTTCTTCTCCCGCTATTGATCTGTGTCCACTTCCTCTAAAAAGCTTAAGTCGTGATTTTGCCGGTCTCCTACCCACTACAATACCACTGCGCATCATGCCTTTGACTTCGTATGCTCCGTTAAACCTATGCGTGCACAAGCTAGATGCAACGTCACCTCGCTCAATATCCTGGCCACAACTCGCGATAGATACGATTGAAGCCTTAACGATTCCTCTGCCAAGTTGGCTTACTATGGTGGGTTCTTGGTAACTGACATGTCTTCTCTCCGGAACTGAGTTATAAATGCGTTTAGGGCCCATACCCCTTCTTATGTGACTCGTCAAGATCGCTACTCGATGAACTGCAGGCTGCGACCCCAGAACAGTACGCTGACTCCAGCCTGACGCAAGACATGAATCTTTTTCAGAGTCTCGATACTGTACTGTCTGCAGTCTCTGCGATGCGCGCCGCACACTACTTCTTCGGGGGAGGGCCGAATCCTAGAGCTCCTTTGTTCGTCGGACTCGTTCAAAGCGTACTCCTCGCACAGTCGCGTGATTTAATTCTGCGGTGAGCAATGGGTCATCGCTGTCATATATTATTGGTCTATTTACTCACTTCCTCTCATAGAGAATATTTTGAATTCGTTCTGCCGCGGTATCCGTACCTTGACTCAGAGAGTTCGCTGTATGAGCTTCTTCCGCGATATTCCCGGGCAACTTTAACTGGGTTCTGTCCTATTGAGACCCGCAAGTGGCAGGAGGAACACTCAGACGACCCGGACAACTTAGACAACTTAGACGACACTCAGATATTCCATTACGGTTGCGACAACCACATCTTCATCGATAAAGACTTACAACCAGACGTGGCCTGCGTTTTCGTCATGGCCGAGCAACGCAATATATACCACGCGCTCTCGAGTGCGCTATACCACAGACGTGCCGTCGGAATCCACGAACCTATCATTGGCTTGACCTTCGGAGAACATGGTTCCTCTCTGCATCTCGTTCTTGCTTGGCTAGAGAAAGATATGATTCAGTTAGACCAGGCCCTTGTGAGTTTTTCTCTGGCGGCTTTCCCGCCCCTTTCCCTGAGTTTTGTTACCTTTCTAGCCGGTGGTTCACCTTGTACATGCTCCGTTAGAAGCGGGTGGTACAACCTCGAATGGTGTCTTCGACATGCGCAATCCGATAGCAGCACTCTATCTTACCCGTGTACTACACTCTCTGCCCCAGAATCTTGCATGCATAACCTCCCAGGCGATTCACGAGAGCAAATCCTCACCGATGAACATCGATATGCAGCTGGCTCTTTCCTGGCGCGCTGATCAGATCCTTCCCGAAATTGAAGCCGCCCCTGTGAACGAAGTAATTTCTGCCTGGGTCGAGAGTTTGCCAATTTATAAGTAGGTCCACTCTATTACTCTTCGCTCATTTGTTGTTTATCTCCACCACGTACAGTCTTTCCGCCACTGGAGAAGCAAGTCAGTCACCGGACTCGCCAGCGGAGGTAGGTACCACGAGTCATGTTGCAATACTACATAACTCATGTGTCCTCTTAGGCTAGATCTCAAAGCAAAAACAGTAGCTCGGATGCAGGGAAGGCCAGCAGCAAAGCCCTGTCAAACCTGGGGTCAGTCATCGTTACCCTTGACTTGAATCACAACGAAAGCGAGATTAACCATATTATCCGTTACTACTCCACAGGCATGTGGGATCTGTGGGTGCCGTTGAACTCGTAGCCCATGCTAGCTCGACGATAGACGAGACTCTGTGAGTTCATGCGCGGACCCCAGCTCAGCCGTATTATTCTGACCTGAGTACTTCGACCAACATAGATTTGCGGCAGCCTCCTCATCTAACCCTAGAGAGGTTGATCAAATGACCCATTGGACACTCCATCGCAATGTCTTGCGAGAAAGCAAAGCTCCGCCCGAGGCATACGAAACTTTAGCCCAGGACCATGACCGTGGAACCTATGTCAAGTACTGTAAGGAATACGATTACATTGTAGCTCTGGGCTGGCCGATCACATGGGTAACTGTCGTACATGTACTCCTGCTCACGCATTGTTCAACACTTACTGAAACACAGCCAAGGAGGACCTTCCTCAGGTAGAACCAGATTTAGAACCCTTGCTTCATGAACTACACCGCCAACATACGGTTCGCGAGGACTGCCCAAGGCGCTTACCAATCCAAGTCATCACGGACCCCATATTATCAAGCTCCTAGAGCATCGTCTACAAGATCTTCTGCGGGTTGTTAAAGATGCGATTCGAATGAAAGAGGCTTCAGAGCAGGTAAAGGTTCCAGAGGCTATGATGCGAACCGGGTTTGAGCGCTTGATCCGACTCTTTTTTGACGGAGAAGACGAGACAAACCGACTCTCCCTGTGCGTCATCTCTCCTTTCCATTGGGTCCAAATTTAATTCTGAGATGTTCATACTAGTTCGGAGGTACCGATCTCGATGCCACGCAACACCCTCGCTGACGCAGTAATGGCCAAACAAGAAAAGGGCGCGCGAGCCGAGTCCGTCACGTTCCAATGGGGAACAAGGATCCCAGGAACCATCCAGCAGCATCGCGCGAACCTCGAACTTGATATTTTTGTCCTTCTCAACCTCAACGACGAAGCCAGAGATCCACAACTCGGAATTATGGCAGCGAATGCGGAGGTCGCTCGGGATCTTACCACCCGCGCTGTGTGGAAATCGCAGGACGACCCAGACGCGGTTATGAAACGGGCTCTGTGGGAGCCGTCGACCGGAACTGTCGATAATATAGGGCTGGTCCAAATCAAAGACTTCTTCGACTTCGAGAATCCTTACACGACGGACGACATTAATGACTTCACGATTTTCGACATCCTTGGGAGGAAGAAAAAAGATTCTGCATCTCAAAGTAAGATGATAGAGACGCTGCAATGTCTGCCTGGTCGTCTGACCCGAACAAATGACTCTCGCGATCCGTTCGTGTCGGCCCGCCACGAGTACCTAGTAGAATCGACCGATCTTCCACAACGAATGGCCAGCTCGCAGACCCGTTTGTCTTTCGCTTTTCTTGCTCCACTGAGTACTTATAGCTTACCTCTGTTCTTCTGTTCTGAATCAAGTTTCGCCGTCTAGTGTTCAGTCTCCGAGCGCAGTTGAACACGAACTACCGACCCAGTGTATGTCTCCACTCCCTTCCGCCATATTGATATATTACCGAATTTTTCCAAGCGATTAGGCAGGATGAGCTTATGAACCTTTTCCGGGACCTTTTTCTTCCGGTCTTTGTGTCAAAACATGAAAAAGAAAAGGACGTATTTTCTATCCAAGGGCCAAACCAAGTACGAAGTTATACAGTCTCCGCTCTCAAGTATCTTGCAGCATGTGGCGTAGAGGACTTTTTAATATTCAGCTTATACACGGAGGGCACTGTGGGTGTGGTACAAGCTGGCTGGGAGGAGAAGGGGGATCAACGTATGGTAAGGTTTTTTCTTATTTGTCGCGTACCAAGGCTCATGATTACACCAGAGGAATGATCCAACAAAGGGCGGAACTCACCTCTTAGACCGCAATTGTCAAGCCTTCGACATTTACAACGTCCTCGGCGCTTTCAACTTTGCTATCTTCCTCGCTAAACTTGCGCATAACCACGTCCCGGAACTTCTCAAAAGGTTTGAAGTGCAGAGGCTTGATTTGCTCAGGAAGATTCGGGAGAAGAATGTAGAGCTGAAATGGAAGTACTCTCATCAGATGGAGGAGCAAGCGTTCAAAAAGGCGAAAGACAAGGTTATCAAAACCGACGAGGACCGCCGCGAGCAGGAGATCTGAGAGAGGCTGTGAAGAAAAAAGCCTCCACGAACGAGACAGGAAGCTGATGGGTTCTGTGGACGAGGTGACCAAATTTTTTGTGGACGATTTTGCTGTCAGTCAATGTTTTTGTTGTGTCTTTGGCGACTGTTACAAACAATCCAAGTTTGATCCAAGTTCGGAGCGTTCTTGACGCAGGTGCCACACGATGCATGAAGAGTTGTGTGCCACTCTTCCGACTATCCGGCTCTTGAACTCAATGACGCAGGATAGTTCGGTTGCACACAGACGAACTTCGTACAGACCATACTCCCTCCGGGCTCTTTCTCTCCTCCTTGTCAGCTGTTCGAGTCGCTTAGAAAACATCTTTGCTAGAATATTGTCTGCCCTGCTCCGCTCAGTATCCTCAGCAATCGAGGTTGAGCTAGGGATTGTGCTGTGACCTCACGCCATTTGAACCGTTGCCACGATGACTACCACTACCAGAAAGATTACCTTGAACCCTCCGAACACAACGAGCTTCCAGCCGAGCATCAGCTTGGATCACATCATAGGCACTTGGTACGAGGACACAAGTCTCTCGGGCTGACTTGCGCGTTCTAACTGTTGGTCGTTGCTCCGATTCACTGACGTCTCTCCCCTAACAGGCATGTAACACATTCTACCTTGCCGCTGTGGAAAGTCAGTTGTATACTCACTGAGGCGACATGGCCAACTTAATGATTCCCTACGAATAGCAGATCACACTAACACCAACCTTGTTCTGTAGAACAAAAAAGACGTAACAATATCCTACACCGAACCTACCTATACCCCCTCCGGTTCTCCCCAATCTTTCAACGACATAGTCGAATATCGCTCCCTCTCCTCTCCACCAAGCAAACCACGTACTGTGATCAATGGCGTGGACACCTTGGATCTTGCCTCGCCAGAGTCGGCACCTACGAGGTTCAAGTGGCGGGGAAAGGGGTGGTTGATGATCGCGAGCTCGAAGTGGCAGCTGTTGGGGTATAACCCGCCCGGTGAGGATGGAGAGGAATGGGCGGTGACGTTCTTCGAGAAGACATTGTTTACGCCACCGGGGCTAGATGTATATGCGAGGACGGAGAAGGGACTGCCAGAGGATTTGGTGAGACGTTCATGTTCTCTCTTGAACGACGTCGCAGGCTGTGTGTCTTCTGTGATACTGATATTGCTGTGCACAGATCAAAGGAATCGTAGAAAGTCTAAAAGGCCTCGGGAATGAGGAGATTACAAAGTTGGCGGATACGTTCTTCGAGGTCCAGAGGAGCGGCACGAGCCAGTGATGCTTTCTGTAGGCCGAGAACTGCTCCTATGAGTTCATCCTTCTCCATGAATTGGCGAGCCACACGAATCCATATGCCTTTCGATAGCAGGCGGTCAATCGCCTCTATGTTTACGGCTGACATATACATGGACTTCAGGGGCACTGAAATTTGCCGTTCCCTTCATCTGCGCTTCCACTCCCATCCATACGCCGCGTCATCCACGAGACAACGGCAAACTGCATTGAACGATGTCTATGTAAAACGGAGTACGCTACTACGTATGCCACATACAGATATATCCACTCAATAGCTACTCAAACTCGAAAACCGACGTGACCACCCTGTATCATCATAAATACGAGTCTATATATCAGAAGTTTCCCGATGTCTCCATATCCTCTCGCCACAGATACGGCCAATGCACATCTCTCATCGCCCTAGCCCTGAAGCCTTACCCCGCCAATACGACGAGGCTCTAAAGCACATCGTATACGTTCGAAGTCACAGAATTACGATACTAACATGATGCAAAGGTTCGAGAATCACCAACACTCGTGAAGGAGGTCCATTCGAGTCGGGACATGTCCCAAAAGATAAAGAAAAAAAGGATCGTCAGAGACAATATCTCAAACTTAGCCAGATATTCAAAACGATCTATTTCACAAACCACCACTTATGATCATATAATCGGGAGATAGATAGATAGCAAATCAAATGATGTAGGTAGGTAACTTATGTATATACGGCCGGAGAAGCACAACAGGACTGGACGCGTTAGGACGAGAGAAAGAGAAAATAATAATTATGAAGTATGAAGATTGAAGCGTGTTCAAAGTTCATTCGCACGGTAGAGGTTTCGAAGAATCGCGCGATCGATGATAAGGGACAGTGGGAGGCATCTAGTGGGATACGTAAAATGAGTAGGTTGGTGGGCGGGGCGTGGTGTAGGTTCTGGAGTGTGAGGAGATATGTGGATATGGTGGTGGTGGTGGTGGCCAGGGCCGGGAAGGAGATGATGGATCTCGAATAAGAATGTTGGTGCAAGGAGAGACAGAAAGATCCGAAGGCCAGTATCACGACGTGTTCAACTAGCTGAGGAGGAAATCCTTGACGAGCTCGTACGAGAAGAACGACACGGAGATACTTGGCGCCACTTTCACTGTTGACCGACCGTAACGACCCAGGATATATCAGTCATACGTCGACGCACGCAAACAGGGAAGAGAGTGGACAGAAGGAGACACATACGCAGGTTGGGCCACAATCCTCGATACATCCCCAGGATACCCTCGTGTCGAATGATGACGCGGACGGCTTCGTAGGCGTTATTGTATTGATATCCCACCGCAGCGCCCATACCAACGACTTGCATTTTCCGACGCACAACGTCGAAAGGGTATGTCAGACTCTGTGAGATAGCGCCTAAATACGCCACGCCACAACATCAAAATAGAAGTTTGAAAATCCCTGTCAGCGCCATATCACCCCTCGAGGTCACAGAAAGAACGCACCAGCAAGAGCACCACATGCTAACTTCCTCATCACGCTCGTCTTCCCAGGCGGCGTAAGATATCCCCTCAACAGCTCATACGACGCGAAATTGATCCCCACATACGGCGCCACACCTAGCGCCGTGGTCACCATACCGCGATACAAAGCCCGCACGCCTCCTTCTTCGCGCATCACCTTTTGCGTCATACCCCACATTGTAAGTTCTGAAGGTGATCGGACGGCGGAGTGGTAGGCTTGTGAGAGGGCCGGTTTCGATGACGCTGAGGATGCGGATGAGGATGATGTGGCGGTGGCGCCGGGGCCTGAGGTTGAAGAGGAGACGGTAGGATTGGAGGGTGAGGATGTGGATCCGGGAGGGGAGGGAGGGGCGCTGAAGATGTTTGCGCTGGCGATGGAGAGACGGGAGCGAATGAGGTCTAGTGGGTATGTCGTACCTGTTCCGCCGACCGATAATTGTTAATAGCTACATTCAAGCTACAAGCTTCAAGACCTGAGACAAAGTTTTAACTCACAAACAGATGTGATTCCGGCCAAGGCTCCACTGACTAATCGAGTCGGGGTGTCCAGTTGTTTCGTGCCATTGCCAGTGAAGAACTGCATGGGGAGAAACATAGACGACACAAGATCAACATTTCTGCGCACCCTTCTGCAAACTTTCTCCATCTTTCTCCTACAGACAGACCAAACAGGGCCCGATGATGTTTATAGAACGACAAAGACAAGGGACACACCTTCTTCAGCTGTTCATATGTCGTAAACTGCACGGCACTGTACGGTATAATCCGCACGCAATTGATCCCGTTCCCTCTCATGTATCCTTTGAAACCCTCCTCATTCCATATCCTCACGAGCGACCGGAACACGCCCTTATACTGCTTGTCGCTCGATGTCGACTGCACCTGTCTGCCATGCCCACATCGCCGCCACAAAGTCCATCAGCTCCAACTCCATCGGGGCTCCGGTGCAGACGGAGCAAAAGAAATACGAAGCGGTGAACGGCTACGCACTGAATAATCTTTAGCCTCTCTAAAGGACTGACGACCGTCCTCGATGCAGCACCAGCGACACCTCCAGCGATAAAGTACGACGAGACTTGTGGACTGAGGAATGGAGTCTTTTCCTTGACCGCCTCGACGACTTCGGATGCGGCCGCTTTGGCTTGTGAAGATGTAGTTGAGGTCATGACGATGGTGAAGACAAGTGCAGCGCTGAGATCATCGACAGAGAGAAGAGTTTAAAAAAAGAAAAGAGTGGCGAAGATGAATGTTTATGTAGATGTGGGGACGGAGAGCGAGGATGCTGCTTATAGAAAGCTTGCGGCCTGCGTCGGAGGGGATCGAGGGCGATGGGTACGGTTGTGGTGGCACAAGCACGCGCTAGCTGGCTTTGACAGATGGCTGGCCCGTGTTGGGGTGGTGATGTCGTCGTCGTCGGCGTCGTCGTCCAGGAGGCTCAAGGCAAATGGCTGGCAAAGGTAAACCGTACACGCTGCACCGATGATGGCATAAATTTTGAGCTCGTTTGACGGGATAAGAAACTCGTTTCATCGGGCCACAGGATCTCGCTGCTGATTAGATTACGGCTCCAGACGGGTACATCTGCGGGGAAATTTGGGGAAACGGACAAGGCAAGTATATATGTTCGAGTCTACAATGTCTTTTATGTGTACATCTACGGCGGCATTAAACATGTTACAAACACAGCAGAAGTCAAGGTTTACAGTCAAGGATACGAAGCGAAAGATATTGGGATCCAGAAGGATGAGGAACAGTTCAATCGATAGTGCTCGTGGCCAAGTACCATTGGTCCGTTGTTCCGAGTCCGACGAGAGCTTGAACTTCGCATGAAACGCAATCAAAGGATGGAGGGGTAGACCGTTCAACCGGTATAGGTTGTGAGAAGAGGCGCTCGAGATGTGGCTCACGACGCCACATCAGCAGCATATTTCGGGTACTCGACACAAGAAACTATAAACAGGGTGAAGGGGACATAAAGATAAACAGCAAGGATCTTCGAAAGAGCAGGAAATTCCCTGCCTCAAAAGAGACTCCTGTGGCCGATTTGGTAGCCCCCTTGTGGGGCACCGTAGGCTCCAAAAGGTGAGTACGTGTCAAGGTCATTTATATTGCTACTGCCAGCAACGTAGAGCGATGCTCGACGCCAACAAAATGGGAGTCATGGCGGGATCCGAGTGCATAGGCTGCCTTTGTCAAAATATATAAGCCACCAGCAACCGTGATCACAGGGCGACGATCTGACCTTAGGTTTCGCGTCGATTCCGATCCATCGCGGGTAGGGATGAGAGCGAACAGCCCGGATGAGGTGACTTGGCGTGTTGTTCCAGGCGCTTCTACGACGACTGAAGGAGCTGTCAGTGAGTGAAACGTGAGGTAGAGCTGCGCGGAGTGTCTGGAGCAGAGACCGTGTCCAGACGTGGGGTTGGTTGCTGCTCGCAAAAAAGTTGACCATCAAGAAAGTCGAAGTGAAGACCGAATCTTCTCCGGTCCATCCATAGTTGTACGACTTGTTTCGTCTCCTTCCATGGCCTACATCGGGCCCAAGAGGTCAGTGGATGCCGCGAAGATAGTTCTCTGGTAGAATGAGGGACACGAAAGGGGCACGAGGCTTCCCTCATTCCTAGTTTTACTTTTCTGGACTATCGAACAGGAATCAAGCGATAACAACGTCTTTGAACAATACCGGCCTCAGTTGGTAGTCACAAAGGATTGGTATAACGATAAGGTCGGATCGTGGCACCGTACGCCACACTGGATGCGAACACGAGGCTATCCCCACAGATCTACCTTTGGAGACAGAAAGCGCAAAGCGACACGAATCAGAAGGCTTCATCTCCGTTTTGACAAACAAATGAGGATAACAGAACAGTGTCACTAACCTAAACACGACCCAGCATCGCCTCATACTTCCTTCTATACTCATCTTTGTCCTTCTCGACCGCGATGACCGCCATTTCCTTTTCGAACAACAAAGACATCATTGCTCTGATTGTCTCCCATCCCTGTACACGTGCGCTAGGGCTCCTTCCTTGTGCGATGAGATCTTGATCATCTCCATTCATACTCCATTTCAGAACCGAAGGATCTCGAAGCAGCGACGTCAAAAAACATAAAATCGGGACAAAGGCCTCGTTTGGCAAGCGATATCGTGTGCCGACAGCGGGTGAAAACCTTACGTCAAGTTCTTCGAGGCTCAGCATACGAGGTATCTTGGTGCAACTTCCGTTGAACGTGAATGCGGACGGTTGAGAGCTGTCGTCACTAAGAACGTCAACGTATACGACAAATTTTCGAAGCTTGGGACAATGGCGAGCGAAATGAATGAGCGAGGTAGCTGGTAGAGTGGGGATCTCCTCCGTCGACGGGCAATGATCGAGTGCGAACTCTTTGAGCGATGGCCAGCGTGATGCGAGGGCCTGAACGTCCGCGTCGGTAGCAAGCAGCGGGTTTGCGTCTTGGATACGAAAATTCGTAAGTCGGGAGAAGGGGAGCAGATCGACTATGTCTGAAAAAGTACGCTTGGGAGGGGGAAGAGGGAAGTAATCGTCAGTGCTGAGGGCAAGCATTATTTCCAGTGTGCCGAGGGAAGTAAATTTTCTGGAGAGCGCATCCAGGAAAGAGGGCAGCGCGTTTTTCTTCTCTGGTTCTCGTTCGTGGACGATGTGAATACGGAGAGAGAGGATATTTGTCGATGGAAAGTTGGCCTGGGTGAGAAAGGAGGATGCGTCCTCGAAGGTAGCGGCAAATGCGAGGTGTTGAAGAGATTGAAAGGCATTCGGTTGGAGTTCGCAGGCGAATGGTTCGACGCCGCTGAGCGAGTAAGGCTCCAAGAGATTATCCTCATCTATGTCAGAGTCGAGGACGATAACATTGAGGGTCTCGTAGCGTGAAAGGGCAGTTGCTACTTTCTGAGTGAAGTGGTATATCGGGAGCGTGAGTTTCGAGAGTCGGGGTAACCTCAAGCAAAGGTTGCATAACAGGCGCTCAAAATCATTGGGAAGGGAACGATCGGTCTTCATCTCAAGATTCTCTATCAAGGGCATCCTGTCCAGGACTGTATCCACGAAGACCTTAAATTCATCTGCAGTGGGCCAGGGGGTTTCGACGCCTTCAACGTACACTTCATCGAGGAAGAATATCAACGATCTCACTGAATCGTGCATGAATGTAGCGTCGCGCAGCGCGGGACCCAGAACGCAGCCTCTGAATTCTCGGAGGTTAGCGAATATAGGAATTTGCGTACGCGATGTCGCTATATCATTGGGTGACTTTCCGTAGGGGGTTTGTGCACATTTCAGACGCCTAGATCACAGAAAGGAGGCTCAGAGCGACTGTTGATTGGCTGAGGCCCTCATATCTGTGCTTCTGCGCGTCAAGGAACACTCCTAGACTGCTACGGAAAGTCACCCATTGAGAGCATCGAAGGACAGCCGGAATTTGTCGACACTGAACTCGTCCTTGAGAACGCGAACACGAGGGGCTCGTTGAAGAAATTTGGACCATTCCGTGGCAGTAGGTCGCTCCGTAAAACTCTATGAGGGAACGTCGGTGAAAACGTAAATCGACTTTAGTCTATTCTGAGAGCTGTTTCGTTTGTAGAGTAGACGCGTGCAGCGGAGGGACGGAGTGCAAGGACTACTCACAGTTTCCGACCAACACAAATCGTAGAAGAGTACTTCTCTGGCCTCCATTTTTGTGAGAGCCTTGAAGACGCTTCGTAGCCGAACTTTCCTCCACAAGGCGTTCAGGGCGAGCTCCATCCACGTCTTGCACACCCTTGAGTTGCGCGCATTATCTGACTCCCGTGAATAGTCAAAAATATGGGCCAAGAGCTCCTGTATCGCGACTGCCTGGTGCATATTTCTGAGGCGGCGGAGGGCAAGAATGTATAATTAAATGTCAGCGATTGGCTCTGTAAGACATTTGAGGGGTTAGCAATGATCGAGTAGGATCCATAAGGTGTCAACCTGACCTCGAGTGCCGTTCAGTACGCGGATTGTGATAGTGAGGAATGCACGGAAGCTGGTCTCCAAGACACCGAGTTGACTCGGTTTCGAGGTAGATCGAAACTTGACGAAATCCAGGGATCGCTCCAAAAGCGATTTGGCGGTGGCACGCACCGTGAATCCCGTCCTAACAGGTTTTGGGGGTATGCGGAACGAAAAGAGCTCTCGTTGCTTGAGAGAAAGATGACCGTCAAGTTTGAGTCAGGGTTTGAGTCGCAACAAAACAAAGTTGTCATTCTCTCGCCCTCGTTCCGCCTGACCCGGCCCCGGCATTTCCCGGTTGCCTTGCCACGCATCGCCCAAAGGGGAGCCATTTCTCTCGCGTGGCCAGTCATTGTCTTGCTTGAGACGACGTTTCCATTCTCTTTTGTGGGCCTGTTTGTCCTTGTAACCACGGCGCTTCTACTGGCATCGACCCGTGGGGTTAATTCATCGCCCAATGCTTGCCAAGGCATCCACGATCGTCATTGTTCGGTTGTTCTTGTTTCTACCTGAATTACCAAGTCGAGAAGAATGCTAGGGTCTCGTGTGTCTTCCGGTCTCCCTCGCGCTCGGCACCACTGTCCGTGCTATGGAGATCCAGGCACGGTGCCCCGCCAGATACAGTATATAAGTCTGTCGTCCGCGAGGTCTTCTGTCAAGTCGAAAACAGCCACTCCTTCCACCCCGCCTCTCCTTTCTCTTTTTCTTAATCTTCCAATCATTCGAGCAGCGCTCGCTAGTTTCTCTTTCTTTCTCCGCTGGTCTCTCGGGTCTTTGATACTTTGAGAAGCCAAGCCTTTCTCGTTCTGCCACCAAGCTCACGAACATGGTTCAAATATCCTCCCTTTTTGTTACGCTCGCGGCAGTTTCTGCATCTCTTGCTGCACCAGCCCGAGTTCAAAAGCGTATCGCCCAAACCACCTCCGACTCCACGAAAAAGTGGGAGGCCGCTTGTGTGAGTGTTCCATTCTTATGGGTTATTTTTACGACACTTGTGTGATTGACGGCTTGACCGATCTTCAGGATGCTGCCGGTGGCGGCGCTCAATGCAACACCATCGCTGTGAACGCGTTCGGCACCCTTCTTGCTGCTGCAGGCAACTGCGACCAGCAGGATAGTGCCGACACTATGATCACGCTCGCGAAGTCCCTCAACAACGATGCCGACATGATCAAGTTTGCCCAGATTTTTGCCCAGCAGCCTCGGAATACGGTGCGTGACTTGTTGCCTTGCCCACTGTTTTGTCTTCTCACTGTCCCTCTGAACATTTTCGCCACGACGATCACATGGTCCCTCCTCGTCCAAATATGCAACCATGTGTACCGTTGTCACCCACTCTCGGTTATGTTTCTGTTCCACTAGCCCAATTCCCTCGCAGTCCCCTACTGCCAATCTGCACCGACCAATTCCGAACTCAATGGGTTGTTCCAATGTCAATTCCAAGGTGCCTCGGAGACGACCTTTGTCGGTAATCTCGCTGTCGGCGATGCAGGCACGATCCCATTCGGCATGACCTCCGCTGTGAACCCTGCAGGATCTTGCCCCGCAAATCCCTCGGGACCGATTGCGGATGGGACGCAGTTGGTCGACCAGGTCTCGAGCCCGGGGACCGTCTCCAGCTCTTCAGGTTCAAGCTCTAACTCGAGTTCAAGTTCGTCTTCCTCGGCGGACACTTCGAGTGCTGCCGCTGTGGCTTCCAGCGCCGTAGGTGCAGCGGCCGCATCTTCGACCTCGACCCCGACCGCTGCCACTTCGTCCAGTTCTTCACCTTCGTCGTCGTCTTCGAGTTTCCAACTGTCCAACGGCCAAGCCGCCCAAACTCTGAACGCTCAATTCGCCAGCATTAGTGCCAGCGACTCCTGCAGCGGCGCGTACTTTTTTCTGTCCCTTGCTTACATCCGTTCAGGTTCTAACCCGAAATCACTCATTGAACAGATGGTGATTCAGCCTGCGTTGGTGGTGGCTTTGCTCAGTGCTCCGGTGGCACCTGGCAAGTAACGGCCTGCGCAGCATCTACTCAATGCTTCGCTCTTCCGCTCGTGAACAAAGCCGGAACAAGCCTTTCGTGTGACACACAGGAGGATGCGGAGGCTAGGATTGCGGCTACGGGGGCGACGGGCGGATTGACTGGTGACGGATCCTCGTCCTCTTCTGCATCTGCTGCATCAGGTGTTTCGTCTACCGCGGTGACAGCAAGTGCGGCGGCGAATGTGGCAGCTGTGACTTCGAGCGCTGCGAGCTCGGCTGCAAGCGCGACGTCTTCTTCGGCGAGCTCAGGCTTCCAACTCACCAATGGTCAAACTGCTCAATCCATGAACGCGCAGTTCGCTAGCCTTAGCGCTAGTGATTCATGCAGTGGTGCGTCCTCATTCATGCTACTCGGGTACAAACTTAAGTAGCTCACGCTGATTGCTCTTCATACTCGACAGATGGAGACTCAGCCTGTATTGGTGGTGGCTTCGCTCAATGCTCCGGTGGCACCTGGCAAGTGACCGCCTGCGCTGCATCCACGCAGTGCTTCGCACTCCCGCTCGTGAACAGTGCAGGTACTAGTATCACTTGCGATACACAGGCAGATGCAGAGTCGAGGATCGCAGCGACGGGGGCGACTGGAGGGATCGATGGGTCTTCCTGAACGTAGACTCGATGATCGTGAGTAGGCTAGGGCGTTCTAAACCCAGCATACAATTTCTTGGTGTTTATTTCTTGGCTTGTCATTATTTTCTTATTTCCTGTGTCGCTCGATGCGAGCAGTCTGGCTACTGGCACTTGCTTTCTTTTGCATTGGATCGGCTTATGCCCATGTCTGCGCACCTCTGTACTGGATCATCTAATGTCTCGGTATACCCCTCATGAGTACTGCAGCATTGTAATACTTATACGCATACATACATGACTGAACCTATTTGTACACATATTTTTTAGCCAAGACCGTTTAAGTTCGCTGCCGCGGTAGCTCCTGTGGACGAAGCGTGAGTACACCACTGTAGCGTTCTGCCATATGGTAGCAACGGAAGAGCATCGAGCCACCGCCATTCGCATCCTAAAGCAGACCAGTTCGCACTGGTTCGTATAGCTCAAACATGACAAGAAAATATATTCGAACATCTATGGAAATATGTATGGATGGAGATATGATGTGGAGAGGCCTTATGTGCCAAATAGATAGGTAGCTTCTCTCTATCAACATATTCCAGTTGCCCGCCACAAATCTCGCCACACCGGGCCAGACGGTTGCGCGCAGGAAAAACCGCTTGACAAGATTTCTGATCATGAAACGGCTGTGGTAACTGGTTATCAGATGCGTGTAATCTCCCTCTCTCACAGGGAACAGATTCGAGACGAAGGCTTTCTCTGAGAACAACCGTTCTGGCTGCTCGCACTCTTATAAAAAGCTCTCCGGATAAGGGTCCCTCACTGCTCAGCATTCAACTTCGGGCTTTTTCCTCCACCTTTGCTACACTCAGGTCGCCACATTGCTCTATCATGCCTTCATCTCAAACTTCGGATCACAGTCAAACGGTCGCAGGCGAGGAAGCCGTTGCAGCCTGGTTGGATTCCCTCCCTGAGTCCGACACGCACCTGATCTACTCAACGTCTTCTACGACAAAGGATTTTATCGCGAAGCAGTTCGTCTCAGAGGCTCACGGTTTCATAGGGCTAATGATAACAATTGTTCGGACGTGGATGGTAGCGGATAGCAACTGCAGCGGTCCGCCAAAGGAGCTAGTTGACGCACTCCATTTAACAGACACAGGAAGGCCGTTGAGGGAGGACGCCGTTTTCCTGTTCGGCAAACATCCTCTACCACGGTTCCTTCTACTTGCGTGTGGTGAGCACCAATCGACGTTGTCGGATCCTGGCCCAATGTGTGGTTGACTACGATTGATATCTTTTCAGTACCGGAATCGGAGCTCAACAGGCTGTAAGTGTCACTTTCTCCTTGTGGCACCATACGATGCGAGCGTAGCTGACATCGGAATATCAGAGATGCTTTGTTACACGCTGGTTTCCAGCAAGAGTACATCGGAGGGGCATTGACGCGGTTCATGACTGCCTTCGAGTTATGCAAGGCGGACTACAAACCGCAGAGACACTACGGCCGCGTCATTCCCATCGTGCAATCTAGCGGTTCTGGTAAATCACGTCTGGTCAAGGAGCTTTCAAAGACAGTAAGTGTGTCATACAATATATTCTAGGCGTACATCTAACGCTTGGCTTGGTGTATCACTCCTGTAGCATCCTCTCGTCAGTGTGTGCTTCCGAGACGATGCTAAGCCCACGTCTGGGTGGCCTCCAGGTGATGTACCTCCACAGGAGTTCTTCGCGCTGCATGCCCGGACGAAACACTATAAGGTATGTTTATTTCTCATATGTCTGCGGAATGGTAATTGTTTACTTGTGCGCACGATCAATGTCTCAATTAGGGCGAAGAACAGGCCGCTGCTTTCTTGGGTGCGCTGATGGAGGTCATCTCCGAGACGATAGATATTTCCAAGAAAGATATACTGGCCGACTGGGATCATCCTGCACCTGGGGAGGAAGAACAAAGCTCTAGGAGACGACTTCTACAACTAGCCATGGCTCGCGCCACCACCGTTCTATCAACCCACACGTCTTGGCTAGAGTCGGAGCGCGAGTGGATAACGCGCCTCAAAGAAATGAGTTCCCGCACCTCTACGTCCCCAAAGAAAATAGATTTCCCTCTCACTACGTCTGTCGACTGGCACAAGATACTCTTCCAGAAGTTCTGCACCAAGGGCTTCAATGATCTCAACGACAAGCTGGTGGCACTCGGACACGATACTTTCTTCCTCACTTTGGATGAATGCGCTGCACTCGGCGAAACGACGGAGCCTGTTGACATAGATCCCTTGTCGCACATTACTCTCATCGCCATGCATAGGATCCTCAAAGCAGCAGACACTCTGAACACCAAGGTTCAGTTTTGGTTTCTTCTCCTCGATACGGACCCCAGTAGGTATCTTCGCGAGCCATCGGGACCACGGAACTCGTCCAGCCGCTTGGTTAGGCCATTGTTGCCCCTCCCTCCGTTCGTGTATCTTGGCTTTAATCAGATGGCGCATGGAATCAAGATCAGAACGGCACGAGAAGCGCTCAGTATCAAACATCTTCAACGATTCGGGAGACCAGTGAGTGTCTCGCACCGTTTCGTCCATTTTCCCCATTGTTCACCGACTGACCAACGCTTTATAGTATTGGTCTACGTTACCCCCTTCCATGGTAGTCCAATCCGCGACCGAGAAGTTATTCTGTGTATCGAAATACAGTCCTGTCAAGTTCTATGCTGGATATGAAGATCATGCCTTTGCGGCATTCGCTTCGCGCGCTGCCCTCGAGCTATGTAACAATGAGGCAGGAACACGTCTCGCAGCCGAAGACGTTAACCATCACATGCGGGTCGTGACTGCTATCGTTGGCGATAAAGTGGAGACCAAGGCCCCATCGGAGCCCGCTCTCGCCCTTGCCGCAGCTACCGCGTTGACGGCTAACGAGGAGGTATACAACACGGCGTTGAACACTCTGCTCAATTTGATCCTTAAAGACCTTATTCACAATCGCGGAGATCAGGGCGAGCTCTGCAGTCGCCTGCTCTTCATCCTTTCCCGAGATCAGGCTGCCCTCTCAGTTCACGGAAAGTTCATGGACGAACACAAGACCCACGTGCATGCAGTCACACTCGCAGCTATACTCGAGACGCTGCTCGGTCCACAGTATGGTTGCCCTGACCCTATGTCCCCGTTACTCCCCAAAATCCGAACATTCTGCCGCGCGCGGTTCGTCCATTGGACGCATTTCCATACCCTGACGAGGACACTCGACGAGATACCGGTTGATCTGCTCGAGTGGGCGTGGTTCGTCGGCGCTGCTATTCAGTGCGCGCATAATCAGCCCGTCATCGACGGGTTCATGGTTCATTACTTCGGCGACCTCGACAAGCCATACGATCGGGAACGTCTAGGTATCGTCGCCTGGCAGACTAAGGCAAAGGAGGAGAGCGCTGCGCACGAACTCGGGTCACTTCTCACCGTTCCGCCAATCGTGTATAAAGACGAGAATGGTATCGCGCGACGTGTCAAGGACGAGACGATCGTAATACTCATGGACTTCCGTACTGAGATCGGTGAGAGCGGATCGGGGACCCAGCTATTGCATCGTCCAGCCGCCACTCCGTACGACGCACCGAACTTGAACAAGACACAAAAGGACAGGATTTGGAACGGATATTGCGATCCAGCGCGTGGAGAGAAAGAGCCGAAGAACTTCTTCGTTCATATTCGCGGTCGGGAACGGGAGCAGTACCCCGTTTTGAGGGATTACAGCCGGCCGCTCCGCGACCTCTTTATCAGTAGCCTGTTCGGAAGTCTGCCCGTGGGATTGCAGTTATTAGAGCAAAAGATGGATAGGCTGATGAACCAGTTCGAGTATTCCGGCGAGGACGATTGAAAAGACTTTTGGGGTATCCAGCTCTGAGAGCAATGGTCGATACTCTCTTTTCGCACCGCGTCGGTGAGCTGAACGATACTAGATAGAAAGAGCCAAAAGTAAAAGTGAAATGTACAACTGACCTACAAACTGGAGTGTATAGAATATACAATGTTTCATGGCGGTCTTGGGTGCGAGACGACGCCACTAGGACGTTTCTCAGTCCTGGACCATATAATACGGCTGGAAACTTTTTTTGCGAGTTATCGTGTTCCGAGAGCAGCTGCAATGGGGTGGGCGATCGATGCTATGGCACGAGAACAAAATATGTTGTAGCCCTCCGATTGACTGTAACCTAAGTTAGCAGTCTCGGTCGCTGGTCCATACAAGCAAAAGTAGCTCCGGTGATGCGCATAGAGAAATCGCATCTGCCGGAAGATTCCAAGAGAGGAAAAACAGCAAGACACGAAGTCGGACTGGCTCGCTTCGTTCTGATGGATCGATAAGACGTGGCCGAAGGAGGACTCTCGACTGTATGACGTCAGAGACGGCTCAGAAGAGTTGCTTTGAAGGCAACATGATGGGGAAATCCGGGGCCCCAGGGGGAAGATGTTTATGTCTTCACCATATGTTTTCGCTTGTAGAGATGAACGTTGAACATGAACGACAGGCTTTTGCAGGTGGCCAAGTGACAGTCTACTTCGAAAGGGCAAGATATATATATAAACGGGCTGAATTTGCTGGGAAATATCAGGCCGGGGCCGAACGGCGAATTGAGGGTAAATCTAGAAGGAAAGGCGCGACGACGTCATGGATGAACGCGTTGAATATAAAACAGGAAGTGCGACGCGTCCGCTCGAGTTCGCCTCGTCTCTTCTTCCTTATCCTCTTGGTCCCTCCAGCTAGTATATCATGGCCGCAAGGAAATTGCAGCAGTCCATCTTCGCGTCGTCGTCACCGGCGTTGGGCTCAGATTCACCCCCTCGCGCAGAAAATCCCCTTAAAATCAACATACCCAAACCCGGTTCATCTGCACCTCCCAACCCGCTACCTCAGACCAAACAGCCTGCGGCGACGGATGCGTCTCCAAAAGCGAACCAAGATGGAGACGAGGTGCTGTCGTATAGAGACAGGCTGAAGAAGAAGCTAGGGGCGAAGTACGAAGGCGTAGAGCGCTATCGTCTCGACCAGGATGAGAAGAAGGAAAGACATTGGAAGAGGTGGGGACCTTACCTCTCCGACAGACAATGGGTAGGCTTCTTTCATCTTACGCTTGCTCGAAGTCGTGTTTCTCGTCTTTTGGTGCTGTCGCGCGCGGTGTGCGGCTTTATCGTCTTTCATTCGACGCTCTCTCCTATCGCTGTTTGGGTTAGGGCTCGCTTGTCGTTCTTCATATCGATCTCTCCGTGAATCACTGTTGGGGACAAAGCTCCACACTGGACATCTTGCTTTCGCGTGTCTGACTTCTTCTTACGTTCAACATACCTCCGCTTCTGGTGACTCTGCGGAACGCTACTCCGGAAATGATGGCCTTCTTGCCCGGGTTCGATATCAAGTGGCTGCTTTTGCGCCTTTGTTCTAGGGCAAGCATTTGCGATGCTCACAATTCGCTTCATGACGCATCTCGTCTTTGCACTCGGAATACCGATGGAGGATATCCCCTCACCGCACTCCGATAGTCCATATCTTACACCCGTCTCTGCGCAAGCGGTGAAACTCCCTTCGCAATGTCGACCCCGTCGTATCTTGATTATGTCCTTCGGTTTGCTTCGAGGCGGAGTCTCAATCCTTCCCTGTTGATGTTCATCTACATGACTACTACATTCTACCATTCACTTCAACATCAATTAACTAACACTATATTTCTCTCCTTTGGTACAGGCTACCGTTCGCGAAGACTACTCCGCCGATGGCAACGTCTGGGAATCCTTCCCGCACGAACAAGCCCGCTCCCGCGCCTACCGCTGGGGCGAAGACGGAATCGCCGGCATCTCCGACAACCACCAACGTCTCTGCTTCGGCCTCTCCCTCTGGAACGGCGAAGACCGGATGCTCAAAGAGCGGCACTTTGGCGTCGGCGGCCCGCAGGGGAACCACGGCGAGGACGTGAAGGAGCTGTATTACTATCTGGACTCGACGCCGACGCATAGCTATATGAAGTTTTTGTATAAGTATACGCAGAGGGCGTATCCGTATGAGCAGCTTGTGGAGGAGAATAGGATGAGGAGTAGGGAGGTTGCAGAGTATGAGATTTTGGATTCGGACGCGTTTGAGGAGGATAGGTATTGGGACGTTTTCGTCGAGGTGGGTTTTTCCTCCCTTCCGCTCTTCCCCTCTTCTTCTTTGTCGAATTCATCCACCGTGCATGACTGACCTCTACCTCCCTCCCAACTCTCCCGCTTCCCCTCCATCGTATATACAGTACGCAAAAGACGAAGACACGCCCGACAACGTCTACATCCGCATCACGGCATACAACCGCGGTCCCGACCCCGCCACGCTGCATATCATCCCCCAGCTCTGGTTCCCCAACTTCTGGTCCTGGCCCCTCCCCACGCCCAAAAAACCGAAAATGAGCGCGACGGGCGAGAATCGCATCACGGCCGTGCACGAGAGCTTGGGCAAGGTGCATCTGTATTGTTTGCCGAGTCCGCCCCCGGTGGGACCGAATGGGGAGCCGGTTCCTTCTGGCACGGGTACTCGTGCGGAGGGTGGGGATGCGGTGGAGGGTGAGGAGTGTGGAGAAGAGGATGTGGAAGGAGAGGAAGAAGAGGGAGAGTCGGTGGAGCCGGAATTGTTGTTCACGGAGAACAATACGAATTTCAAGAGACTCTGGGGCGTCCCGAACGAGACTGAATTCGTGAAAGACGCGTTCCACGATCATATTATTCCTAACCATAGACCACCCGGTCAAAAACTAGCGAACGGACATTTTCAGACCGAGGGCGCGGATAGGGGTGAAGCTGCGTCGGGCCAACCTTCGAATGGACATGCGAATGCGAATGGAGGAGGGACGGGAGAGGATGGGTCGCCGGAGGGGAGCGAGAGGTCGACGCCGACGCCGAATGGGAATGCAAGGGGAGGAGGTTTCAATTTCGTGAACCCAGAGAAGAAGGGGACGAAGGCTGCGGCTCATTATACGTTCGCGAACGTACCCGGGAACGGCGGCTGCGCCGTCGTCCGTCTCAAACTCGTGCCTTCCTCCTTCTCCGCGTCCACCTCCACCTCCACATCCTCCTCCGCCCCCTCTTCCGTCTCTGCCTCCGGTCCCGAGTCGGATCCTACGTTAGAAGATGAAGGGTTGTTTGACGACGCGATGGAGGAGCGCAGGCAGGAGGCGGACGAATTTTATGGGAAGTTGGTGTTGGGGCCCGTCAGCGATGATTTGAAGGCGATTATGAGGCAGGCGATGGGTGGCATGATGTGGACGAAGCAGTATTATAGGTTTGTTTGTGAGGAGTGGTTGAATGGGGATAAGGCGCAGCCGCCGCCACCTTGGGAGAGGAAGGAGAAGACGCCTAATAAGGTGCGTTGGCTTTTCTCTTTGGATTTGAGGGAGAGGCGACTGATGGGATTATGTGTAGCATTGGAAACATTTGCATGCGGCGGATATTCTTTCCATGCCGGATAAGTGCGTCCTTTTCCACAACCCTCCCCTTTTACCACCCCCATTGCATCTCCAACTAACCAGAACCCTCACACCCATCCTCTCCCACACAGATGGGAATACCCCTACTTTGCCGCCTGGGACTCCGCCTTCCACTGCATCCCGCTCGCGGCCATCGACCCTGCCTTCGCGAAGAAACAGCTCGATCTCCTGACCAGAGAATGGTACATGAAGCCGGACGGCCAGATCCCTGCGTACGAGTGGAACTTTGGGGACGTGAACCCGCCGGTGCATGCCTGGGCGACGTTTAGGGTGTTCAAGATCGAGAGGAAGCTGTATGGGAGGGAGGATCTGCAGTTCTTGGAGAGGGTGTTTCAGAAGCTGTTGTTGAATTTTACGTGGTGAGTTGGGGTGGTCCTGTTCTGCTGTTCGTGGTGGAGTATGGTGGTGTGTTGCGTGGTGTGTTTACTGACGTTATGTGGCGCTGTGTGACGTGGGATTTAGGTGGGTTAACCGAAAGGACGAAGGCGGGAACAACGTGTTCGAGGGAGGGTTCCTTGGCTTGGATAATATCGGAGTGTTTAATCGTTCGGAGTCGTTGCCCACTGGTGGTCAGCTCAGACAGGCTGACGGGACGGCGTGGATGGCGTTTTATGCGTTGAATATGTGAGCCCCTTATTTCTTTTACTGAGTAAAGAGTGTCCGAGCAATGTGCTGATGAGGATGCCCTGACAGGTTGAGCATGGCACTCGAACTGGCGAAACATAACCCCGTGTATGAGGATATCGCCTCCAAGTTCTTCGAGGTGAGCCGTTCTCTGTCCGATAACAATAATGTATGAACAGTTCTGATGGAGTTCCGCCCTCAGCACTTCATCTTCATCGCCGACGCCATGACCTTCTACCAAGGCACCGAGTCCACCCCTCTCTGGTCCGAAGACGAAGGCTTCTACTTCGACGCCATCCAATGGGGCCCCGGGAACGCCATGCAACTCCCCGTCCGCTCCCTCGTCGGTCTCATACCTCTCTACGCAACCCTCACTCTCGAGCCGTCCACGGTGAACCGTTTCCCCGGCTTCAAAAAGCGGATGGAATGGTTCATCGACAACCGGCCCGAGATGAGCGAGCGCAACATGGCGAACATGAAGACTCGCGGGAAGGGTGAGCGCTTCCTCCTCGCGCTGGCGAGCAAGGAGAGGCTGGTGAAGATATTGGAGAAGATGTTGGACGAGGGAGAGTTCTTGAGCGAGCATGGGATCAGGAGTCTGAGTAAGAAGCATAAGGAGCAGCCGTGGGGGATGGATGTGAATGGGCAGAGGCATGAGGTTAATTATTGGCCCGGGGAGAGTAAGTCGGGGATGTTTGGAGGAAACTCGAACTGGAGGGGTCCAATTTGTGAGTGTCGCTCTTCTTTACGTCCGTTGTTTTTCCCGTTTGTGACTGACCGACCGCTATGTTGTTTGATGGTACAGGGCTCGCGGTCAACTTCCTCCTCATTGAGTCCCTGCAACGTTTCCACCAGTACTACGGTGACGATCTCCAGGTAGAGTGTCCCACCGGCTCTGGAGACTTCATGAACCTCGCGAACGTCGCTGAGGAGATCCAGCATCGGATCATACATATCTTTGGGCGCGATGTGGGTGGGAGGAGGGCGTCGAATGGGGGAAATCAGAGGCTGGATTTCGATCCGCACTTTAGGGATTATGTGTGGTTTTATGAGGTGCGTTTTCGTTTTGAGATTATTTACTCCATCTGTTGCCTTTTTGTCCCTTCCCCTGTCCATTGCATTTGGCGCTGTGTTTCTGGTGCGGATATTGACCATACTTGTTTTCCTGTAGTATTTCCACGGGGACGATGGCCGTGGGCTGGGCGCGTCGCATCAGACGGGATGGTCGGGTCTCGTCGCGCATCATATTCTGCAGAGCGGAGCGAGCTGTCGGTTGCCAAAGACGCCAAGGAGTGCGTTCATAATTCTCTTTTTGTTCAACCCTTTTGCTTTGACTGATCTGGATTCTGTCTGTAATGACTTTCAGCTCCCCGGTCGATGGCGCACCACTACTTTGACGAGACGATCGATTCACAATCGGAGTATGGGGATGAGGTGCAGTCGCTCATGAGCGCGTATAGTACCGCGGACGCGAATACGCTGGGCGACCTTTCGCCCGATGCGTTGTAGGAGAGCATACAGTTGAGATACATGCCGACAATACCGTGTCTCAGCCCCCTCGCCACGACACAGAAGGAACCTAGATGATATTCTAGATGTATGAGTAGACGGTAGAATGTAGGAGTTTTGACTAGAGAGCAGATGTCGTACGTCCATTAGATGCGCTGTGGACACTCTTGAGCTCTGGCTTGGTCTGGTTCGGACTCGTGTTTATTGTTTGTTTGTTCGATTATACTCGTTATACGTTTTTGTTGTCTTGATATCCTCTGTTACGGCTCTTCTACACATTGCCTGGCCGTCTGCATTCTCATACACACATACATACACCTGCATACACACAAACACAAACACACATACACATAAGATATCACAGAATTCGGGTCCATATCCACGATCACCTTTTCACCTTGTGTAGGAGTATTTGAAGAGTAAAGTAATCATGACCTTATTGCAAATGCTTGTGGAACGGCGAATAATAGTAAGATAAAAATAGTGCGGAAGGGAGAACCTGAACACGACACGCAGATCTCTGGTTGTCCATGGGTAATAAACAAGCAAGAGCGATGACCGCTGCCGAGTGCATGCCGATTACTAGAGCGAGAACCACCCAGTGATCGTCGAGCAAGAGTACTGAGATCTGAGAGGCCAAGTATTACCACAGCTGAGGAGTCTGGAGCCACTGCGTCGTGCGGGTTCCAGCGACGGGAATCCGCAAACAAAGAACATCCCCTCGGTGGTTATCCACTTCGTCGGCGAACTCTCGACTCCAGCCGTCTGGCAGTTGCCATTCGCAAGACGTTGTCGAGTCCACAGATGGGTCCAAGGGACAGACAAGGTAGTATACAACTTTGACCTGAAGATCGACGTTCGGGCTGACTTCCTTGAAAAGCTGGTGCATACGATGCTTGATTGTGCGAATCAGAGCGTAGCCACGGTGGCTTGGAGTCTAACGGTGATTGTCCGGACAGCATGCGATGTGCGACCACTTCGAAGACGTAGCCCGCGAGGCTCACGCTCTCCGTGAAGTGGCAAAGACACCAAAACATTTTCGAAAGGCACTGATCGTCCTTCTCCATTAACGCGAGCACCGCTGACTTTGCGATTCGGATAGATTTGAAGTCGATTCGCCAACCGTCGTGGCCGTTCAGGTCTTTCACGTAAGGCGACATGGCGATAATTCGTGATTGATGATAAGACAAAGCGCGTTGGTCTCGGAACGTCTTGGCGAGTGATTGTAAGTCGTTGTAGTCGAAGGATTCAAGGGCCTGAGCGTGAGCATCCCTCGTCTGTATCGGTTTGAAGATCGCGTCGAAGACGTCGCGGGGAGCAAAACCGAACTCTTCGGTGGCATTCTGCACTAGGAGCTCGATTGCGTCGTCCACCTCATTCTTCTGGTTGATGCCGACCATGTCGGCGTCCACGTTATCATGCATGCTATCGAGATTCTTGTCCTTCTGCCTCCTCAGGACCCTGAGCGCATCCGTAATTTCAGGATCCTGAGCGGAAGGCTCTGTCGACTCTGCAGACAGAGCTTTGGCCAAGTTGTTGCGATATTCAACATAGTTGGCTTGTAAACGGAGGCTGTGGAGGAGATGAAAGATGTTCAGCAGTGAGCTCATATCCTGTTAGGCCAGACAGAATGCAAAGAAGGGATCAGCTTGCGCACCCACACAGGAGCTCCGTGAAACTCCACAAAGACATCCCCCACTCGCGGCCACCTGTCTGCCTTAGCCAATATTTCCATCGTATCGGGTTTGGGCCGGAAACCTGGATCGGCCAGATGTCTGAGTCGCCATCGATAGGCGCCCCCTTATCACGGTAGTCCACGTCAATTAAGGCCCAAGGCGGATTATAATATCCAGGACCCTCAGGGAGGTAGGAGAAGCCAGATGAAGTTGGGTGCATGTAGGCACGGCCAGCGAAGAAGAGATAGATATTGGAGGAGTTGCACCAGAGCACGACCTGGCTGGCCGAAAGGAGTCGTATGAGCGTGTACTCGAGAAACATAGATTTTCCTGTGAGTGTCTTAGTCAATCCTAGTGGTATATCATGGATCTGGTCCCCTAAACATACCAGTGCCCGGCTGCCCAGTAATCACTGCGCCTTTCCTTGACCCCAGATCCTTCTGCCGAAGGTGCATCAAGCGGTGAAAAAACTCGTCATAGGATCGTGGAACAAGGATTCGGCTTCCCGCCGTCTTCAACGAATGGAACTGCAGGAGAGGTTTGCCGGTCTGGCTGAGCCCAACTTCTATCTCGTAGGGGTGCGCGGTAGACTCGGGGAAGTTAGCGCCACGCCATTTCGTATAAAATTCTTGGATACGGTTGGGAGCTGCATGCCAGTTTGCCTTGTCCTCCTCTGGCCATGTCCAACCATTCTCGACGACTAGAGGACCGGCGTGCATGATTTACGTTCGGTATTGTGAGTAGTAGTACAGACGAATTGGACTTGAAGGGTGCTCACTTGTGTCAGATCCCTTGGCCAAAACATCATCGATATACGATGAATCAACGCCCTCCATGGCAAGGGAAAATTTCGAGTCTTATTATATACTGCCCTCGATGATGGACGATGCAGGTAAAGCGAGACACGGCATGACACGGCGTGAAATTAATTCAAAAGCGGACTTATATCCTATTCACGTGACCGTGTTCTGATCACTTTGAATTCAAACATCGACTTTATTCCTCATTTAAATATCAACTTGCGTCTGTCCATCGTGTATTCTAAAGGATCATTGTGCATTTCTTCCAAGAGTAAGCAGTTCATTGAGGACGTAGCGGGAGAGAGATAGAAAAAGAGTCAAACGAGAGCGAGTAGAGACAGAGGAGAGAGGGAGAACCTGAAAGATCAATAAAGAGGGAGAGCGAGAGACTAGTCAGTGAGAGGTATATACAGTATGTAAATCTGAGCAGGAAATAAACCAAGCGAGGGAAAGAGTGAGAGGATGGAAAAAATGTGCATTCAGCGATGGGCAACGTCAATTGTAATGGAGATGAGAAATGGAATAGAGATGAAGAAAGTCGACAAAATAGAATGTAATGAATAGATAAGCATACACTGACACTGTGACTGTAAGAGGACGCAAGGTATCAGAAAGCAAAGAGACAAGAAGAAAAGAAGCAAAAACAGGATAGAAAAGAAACTATGCCAAGCAACCAGCACTAACACGACGTTTCATACATAGATCAATCAACCATCACATCTCCATATCCTCTCACCACGACACGACGTTCACTTCCCTCCCCCCAAACCGGCCGCCTCAGCCCCCTCAGTCAAATGCTTCATCACCGTCTTCGCCCAATCATCGTCCGCCTCATCCTTCTTCTTCCCATCATCGCCCTCATCGTCCCACAAACTCAACCTCCCATAAGTCGCAGACGTATACGAAGCCGACGATGGCGCACTCTTCAACGACAACGTCGGACTTCGAGTCCCACTCTGACTTTGATTCGGCGCAGGCCTGGGACCGTGCGGCCTCGCTGTGCTCCCCTTCCTCGACGTCGGTAGCGGCACTGATTCCGTTGTTGGGGCAGAAAGCTGAAGCGTCGCGGTCGAGGCTATAGCCGTCTCCGTAGAACTGTTCGTACTGTTCGTCGTAGGAGTGTGGTACCGCGAAAACGGCGGTGAAGAAAGTACAGGAGAAGTCGGCCTGAACAGCGCATGGGCGGAAGCGGAAGCGGAACGAGCTCTACCACTCGAAGTCGCAGTGGGCGTCGTCGGCGTCTCACCCTCTTTACTCCCCAAGACCTCCCCGAAATCGAACGGCGTGCTATCGATAGGCGTATCCAACACCGGCGGCGAACTCAACCTCGACTGTCTATACTGCTCCGGCATCGGCATCCCCATCATCCCATAATGTCTACTCGGCGAGAGGCCACCAGAAGAGCCGGCCCCGAACCCAGCAGGCGACGATAAGGAGGGCGACATCTGCCCAGCCGTTCCGATCAATTCCAGAGGCCCCGAGATCTGAATGCCACCCTTCTTGTCGCTTCCGCTTGGACCGGCAGTCTTCAACGACGAGATTGACTTCTTGCCGAACAAGGCGCTGATGCTGGGTTTCTTCATCCTCATCGCTCTGCCCAACGATCCTGCGCCTCCGTTAGATGATGTTGTTGACCCTGAAGGTGAAGGAGCGACCTTGTCCGAGCCACCTGACCTAGACGACGTAGTGGTAGAAACCGACAACAAATGGGTAGAATGTCTGTTCGAGGGTGTCGAGGGTGTCTGGGGGACCGACCACGAAGAAGGGAAGACGGCCGTGCTAGGCCTAGTATCCGACGTAGAAACGCCGATCTGCAAGCGCGAATGTGGTCTCGAAGCCGGAGAGCTTGTAGACGGGAAGACGACACGATCGTCATCTCCCGGAGGCATAGGGAGTGATATATGCGGCTGCTGAAGGGCGAGTTTCGCGGGTTTCGGCGAATGAACGACCGAACCTGTGTCGCTGGTGGTGGTGGTCGCAGGTGTAGCAGCGTTCGGATCCGGGGTTTCAAGTTCAGCGGCGGTCGTGCTATTGTTGGCGCTGGTCTGTAAGTTGAAGGCGGGCGTCGATGGCTGAGAAGATGGTTGTCGATGCGCTTCGTCGCCTCCGTTCCGCACCTGGGACGTCAGAGTAAGAAGATCCGAACCAGACTTAGACCGTGGCCGTGCGATGGCAGTGCCTTTCTTGGGTCTGGCGGTAGGGACGAGAGGTGCGGTTCCAACGAACTGAGAAGACGCGGGACTCTTCTTCGCCGGACCTTCGACGGAGGTTGATGCGGTGTTCAAACTCTCACTGCTGCTCCACATCATCCTTGGTGAGGTCGGATTGGTCTGAACTGAGCTCTCCGGCGACAATGGCCGCGTAGCCATCGAAGCAGGCGTTACCGGACGAGGAGATAGCGAGGCTGGGGTCGTAGGACGGGCGGACATCGATCCAGGCGTCACAGGACGACTAGACATCGACGCAGGAGTGAGCGGACGCGTCGACATCGATCCAGGCGTGACCGGCCCAGCAGACAAAGATGCCGGAGTGAGGGGACGAGGGGACGCAGAAGTGGAGAAGAACGAGTCTGAAGAGGTATCCTTGCTCGAGGTCGTCGCCGTAGTCGCCTCCGAAGCAGATGATGCCGACGCCTCCATCTGTGTCGGGACGGGGACCACAGAACGTGACGAGAATGGGTTCGGATTATCGAATACGACGGCTTCCTCGCGGGCGTCGTGGTGGTCTTCCTGCTTCACCTCTTCCTCCTCCTCTTCTTCATCACTATCATCCTCCACCACAGGCCCCCTCGGCGGCACCGGCGGCTCCCAAACTTCCTTAACCTCACAAAGCACCCTCAGCACCCCAGGACTCATGTTCAAACTCGGACAAAACACCAGCGTCAAATTGCTCAACGGCATCTTCGTCCCTCCTCCTCCGCCCTCCCCGTTCGTCCCCTTCGCCCGCTTCGCCGTCTCGTTGATAAGATCAACCACAGTCCTCAGCAGGTCCCGATTCTCCCTCGGAAGACGAACGATGAGGGAGGCAAAGTGGCGCACGAGGGACGTCGAGGGCGGACGGATGCCAGACAGGTTGGGCAGACCGAGGGTTGAGAGCGATGGAGGTTTCCTCATGGTAGGGATACCGCCCATCACAACACCACCGCCACCTGGCTGCATTCCAGCACGAGGACCAGAAGGCAACGTTGGGCCGCGCATGCCACCCATCTGAGGGGGTGATGTCCCAGCGGCGGCGGCAGCTTCGACCCGGGCCAGTTCCTCCGACCTGCGAGCGTTGTTCTCGGCGATCATGGCGGCTTCGAAGTACGGGTTGAGGGCGTGAGTGAGGATAGGTTCCGGCACTGAAAAGTGACGAAATAGTCAATATTGTGGTTTACTTAGGGACGAACGATAGAAACATACGTTCGCGCAAGTACGCCTTGAACACGGATGAGACCGCATGCGGATCCAGATCTCCTGGCGTACACTCCGAGATATCATAATCTGCGCCCGTATCGAACTCGGCCCTCAGCTTTGAGACGTGCGACGCACGGCCGCTGATCCTGTATTCGCAAAAGATTCGTCAGGTCAAGAAATATCCCACACATCCGTCGTCTTGAGTGCAATATATTGGTCAGGCTAACCCCAACACCCCCATCATCTCAAGTCCAACACAGACTGCATCACGCAAAAAAGACAGATCTATGAAACATATGCAAGATAGAAGAACAACGCACCGGAAAAGCCCTTCCTCCTCAAGCCCCCACTTCAACAAGTGTTGCGCACACCTCAGCACCAACGCCGGTATCAGCCTCCTCTCCAACGCGTCTAGACTGTCCGTATCTGGATGGGGATCTGTGCCTGTCATCAAACAAAGTGTTAGTAAACCTGCACGAACAAGACTAAGGGCGAGGGAAAGAAAATATATGAAGACAAATCAAAAGTCAAGACAGACAGGGGCTCAAGCCCAAATCCAACAAGATCAGCCATACAAACTCAAACCTCAAACCTCAGACCGCCCTCGAACCTCGAGCCTCGAATCTCCAAGAAGGAAAGAAAAAAGAACACTCACCCCACGCACCCATCTCCCTCCTAACCCCCTCCACCGCCGTCTCCCTCACACACCCCCTCAACTCCTTCCCAAACACCAATCCTCTCCCTCCCTGCCCTTGTCCAGCATACGCGACCAAAGGCCCCCTCAAACACCTCCCCAAATACGGCCCCGAAACGCTCACCGCGCTCCCTCCTTTACCCCCATGTCCGTGTCCATGTCCGTGTCCGTGTCCGTTCTTCCCACCACCCCCACCCCCGCCAAACGCACCCCCCACACTCCCAAACGCGCCTCCCCAACCACCACCGCCACCACCTCCACCTCCTCCTCCTCCACTACTACTCGAGACGCCAAAGTCACCCCCCTCATCCCCACTAACACTCACACTGCTCGCCCCACTCGAATCTTTATCTCGTCCCCCGGACGTAATACTACTCGCCATACTCCACGACCCGCTCGGCGCGTTCTGCGTATGTCCCTGTCCATGCCCATGTTTACTCGACCCTGCGCCTCCATGCCCGTGCTTGCTCGAGCCCTGCCCACCTCCATCATTCCCCGTCCGCCTCGACTTGAATGACATTCCCATATTCGACATGAATGCCGCAGCGGCCGCGGCTGCTGAGCTCGCCGAGGCAGAGACGGACGAAGGAGCGGGAGAGGGGGAGGGGTGGGGTGGTGCGTGTTGGTGCGGGTTCAGATGTGATTGTTGGTGGGGGTTCAAATGCGAATGCGACGGCTGGTGTTGTTGTGAATGTGGGAGTGGAAGAGAGGCCTGATGTTGATGTGGGACAGGAGGAACGGAGGACGAAGAGCCTCCCATCGCACCTCCACCCGCAACAGTCGGCGCGCTCATATTCGGATGTGTCCTCCCCAAACTTCCTCCCTTCATCCCCATCCCCATCCCGTGCTCACTCTCACTCCCCGCCATCCCTCCAACCCCAATACCCCCCACACTCGGACTCCTCCCATGCGCATATCCATACCCACCCCCAAGTCCATCATACACACCGACACCCGCACCCGCTCCCGCTCCATGAAACGCGCTCGGCGGCGCCGCTCCTCCTGCTGTCCTCCCTCCCCACCTCCCCCCCGCCTCACTCTCACTCATCGCCCCATCCCTACTCCCAGCACCCCCACCCCCACCACTACTCGAAATACTCCCCCAAGCCCTCCCCATCCTCTCCACCGCCTTCTTCCCGAACCCTCCCAGCCCCAACCCGCCCACAATACCTCCCGCCCCAATCGCCCCAGATCCCGAACCGAGGAACGTCGTTTGTCTGAAGGAAGAAGGGACTGCGATGGCGTTGGCGTTGGGCGCGATGGGGCGACGGCGGGGTTGGGAGGATGTGTTGATTGAGTTGTGGCTCAGGCTCGGATTGTTGTTGTGGCTCAGGCTCGGGTTGTTGTTGTTACTGTTACTGTGGGTCGATGTCGAAGGTGGAGAACTAGGCGTATACGGCAACGGCCTCTCCATCCTATCCAACCTCTCCAACCGCTCAGACCTCTCCATCGCCCTCGGCGCAAACTCATACTCCTCGCTCGACTGCGACAGAGCGCCCGAATATGCAGAATGTATAGAATGCGCGGAATGGATCGAGTTGTTCGAGATGGAGTGGGCGGCGATAGAGTTGTTCGAGGCGGAATGTGTGTGTGCATGTCCATGTCCCGTTATCGAGCCCGAATGACCATGCCCAGAAACCGAGCCCGAATGCGAATGTGACCCACTCCCCGTTCCCAACGACGAAGAAAGCTCAGGCGCAGGCGAATGAATACCCTGCAACCTAATCCTCGCTCCCCCTCCCACACCCAATCCCGACGAATGTGACGGCGACGGCGACACGACACCTCCCCCTCCGCCTCCCCCTCCTACCGCACGATAACTCACCGGCGGCGGCGAGACCGACCTCTCTGATGCCGACGTAGACGTAGAAGTGGACGTCGAAGCTGATCCAGCTCCAGCTCCTCCTCCTCCTCCTGCAACAGCGACAGGAAGCCGTATCGAATGTCTCTTCTCTTTCTTTCCCGTCTTGCGCACCGAAACGGGCACAGAAGCCAAACTCGACGAACTCGAGCTATCCATGTCCATGTCCATGTCCACGCCTCCGTCCTCTTCATCCTCATCCTCCGACTCCGACTCCGACTCCGTTCCCGATCCCGACGCAGACGCCGACGCACTTCCCGATGCTTGCCCCCCGTGGTCTCCGTGTCCGCCGTAGGAGTACGCATACCCACCCCCCTCATCCCCATCTTCCTCCTCCGGCATAACATACTCCGCATCCGTAATCAACGCGCTCAACCTCTGATTCTTCCCTCTCTCCCTCTCCTCCCTGCCCTCCCTACCACCCTGTCCATGTCCAGCAGGAACCACAGTATAAGTCGACTGCAGACTCTCGGCCAGACTCACCGGTCTTGGCGTCCGACTCCCGCTTCCTGTCCCTCCTCCTCCATTCCCTCCTCCACCTCCACCTCCACTTCCACTCCCTGTCCCTCCTCCACTTCCGTACCCAGTTCCAGAGCCATACCCATAGCCAGAGCCGGGACGAAGCGTATTGTGCGATGTAGTCGTCGCATCCGAACGACGGCGATCTTCTTTTAACTTTTCGTCTTCCGCGTTTCGGGGGTGGGGGCGGGGGCGGAGGGGTCCGATGGGTGCGGGGGATGGGGTAGGTGACGGCGAGGGTGAGGGGGACGGGGAGGGTGATGGGGAGGGTGCGGACGAAAATGGTTGTGGTAAGGGTGAGGCGGGAGATGGAGAGGATGCGGGTACGGATGTGGTAGTGGTGGTAGTGTGTCCAGACGCAGACGCAGATGAAGACGCAGATGAAGGATCGCCACCACTGGGCAAAATCGGAGATGTGTTCCCGGTCATATACTCGATCGCAGCGGATATACTAGGTGAATTGACCATGACCGATCCACGCTGTGGCGGGGCGTTCAACACCTGAGGCTCGTCGTCCTCCCCTCTATCCTCCTCCTGCTTACGGTCCTTTCCCTCCTGGTCGTGCTGTTTACGGTCTTGATCTTCCCTTTCTTGGTCCTGGCGTTGGCGCTGGTGCTGATGCTGATCCTTCGTGGGTGACTTGGAGGGTACGGGCGGTGGAGGGGGCGACATCGGTACAGGCGACGACGAGGATAAAGCCGAATGAGCATGACTATGATTCGACGAAATACGCCCGAGGCCAAGTCCGTGTCCAAGTCCGATACCGAAAATCTCATTGCGCTCTTTATCCTGACTAGGCCCCCTATCGCTCCCCGAGCGTCTCGAGCGGAAAGAATGCACGGACGGCGAGGAAGGCGGTTTGTTGACGAGTCCATGACCGTGAGCCGAACTGGAAGTGGAAGTAAAAGGTTTCTCCTTTGCCGGGAGGGGGAGTGGGAGTGGGAAGGACGAAGGGCCTGGGGAGTGTGTTTGTGTGTTCGGATGAGAGGAGTCTTCGGTCTTCTTGCGACGGCCTGCGAAGACGCGGCGGAGGCGGGAGCCGACGGCGGATGATGAGGTGGGTTGTTTGGCTGCTGCTGCTGATGAGGACGATGATGACGATGGAGTCTGTCCCATCGCCTGAGCCTGAGCCTGGGTTTGGGTTTGGGATGGAGTGTGCTGATGATGATGATGATGGGGTTGTTGTGTGTATGCCTGAGACGGTTGAGACTGTAGCGACGATGATCTGGAGGCGGGTAGAATAGGCCTGTGGCGCTGGCTGTTTGTTATTGTGGCGTGTGGCAGCGGCGGAGAAGTCGAAAGAGAAGAGCCGTCCGAGGGTAAGATGTCTGACTGGGAAGAGTTCGAGGGCGGAGCGGGGAGGAGGACGGAGGAGGAGGGAGAGGAGGAGAAGGAGTCGAAAGAGGCCTGGGACATCGAGGCAGCGGTGTTTGCGCCGAGGCGAGGGGCGTGCATCAGGCGCAGCGCTAAGCACGGCCCAGCGTACTTCTTCTATAGATATCCTCTTTGCCCGAATCGATTATCGCTGAGAAACAAACTCTGCAGGCTGCAACACGCCAGTTAGCTCACAGTCGTCGAAGCCAGCAGCCCTGCGATCAACACACGCACCTTGCGCGCTCTAGCGTTGCATCGAGCAGACGGCCGGAAACCTCGCGTTGGCGGCGTTGGGGATGATGATGGTGGTGGTTAGAAGAAGAGATAAGGAGGCGCAGGGCCGCTATCGACGGCGACGACGACGACGGGGCGACGACAACGAGGGCACGGGGCGTGGCAATCACGAAAGAAGCTCAACCTAAATTGGTCCGCGCATGCCCTCCGCAGCCACCGTCCCGGGTCCCCCCTTTCTGCGGACTGTGGCGACTGTGCTCGTTCTACATTTACTGTACTATGGCGTATGGGTACAGCTTCTGCCTCCGCTCGTCTTTCTACGTCTAATCGTTAATGAGCTCGGATCCGGAGTTGTCGGGATGGTGAAAGGGAACGTAGTCCAAAATTCCAAACAACGGGTGCCACAGCGGATGTAAAAATATATCGGGGCTGTCACTGCGTCTTTTGCTCTGTAGGACTGTGCGCTCTACGCTAGGTCTACGAGGAGTGGAGCAGGAGTAGCACGCAAGGTAGCGCAACTTGTCTACCTTTGTTCGACGTCCATCTTTCGACGCGTAGCCATGCTGCACAGTCGGTGCTATCAACAGTAGAACTGCTGTGTCACCGACTGTCTACGCCTCTTAAGTATCCACATCACGACTTGCAAACTCTGTGTAGCACTGTCTGGCCACCCCGGGTAGGAAGGCCATGGTTGTGCTCACGAATTGATCCCGATCTATCTTGAGAACACGTATTCGGGACCTATTTAGATCATTCAGACTCGCATGCTTTGATCATGTAGATAAGATTGCTGTGGTAGTAATAAAATGATCTGACACCCTGACACAGCCATATCTACAGACAATGAGACGGATATAACTGGAGTAAATGGCGCTACATGGCCACTGGCAGGCAGGAAAACCCTGCAGGCTTGTGCAAGCGAGCTAGAAGGCACAGGCACACTTGTTCACTTGTTCTCCATATTCTTCGGAAAGCCCAATATTTGTCTCGAACAAGAAGACAAATAAAATGAGCCGGGGCACGTGTCTCCAACATCTTTGAGCTTCAATATGCAAAACATGCCGCATATTGCGGAAGGAGTAGCCAGGCAACAACCGTTCAGATAGCGGTACAAGGTGGGGTGTGCCTAGAGAAGAGAGAATATAAAATGCTCAGGTCAGTTTGCAGAAGGCCGCCACTGGTAGATCACCTCGAACGACCATGACCGACTCGACTAGTTATACTGGCATACCTCTGTCTGGATCGGACAACTATACCGCACTATCCGGCAGTGAGGAGACTTATTCCATGCCAACCGGCACTCAATATGACACCTCTGGCACCTCCCAACAAGCCGCCCAGCTAGCAAACCATCATGTCCGTTGATTACTGATAACCTATCCTCTGTCAATGCCCAAACTGACGACATAACGTAGGGTACTGGAATCGTACCTCAAAACTACGGTTTTGGTCAGTACATGCTGACGCCTCAGTCAAATACAGGCCAGATGCACCAGGCAGTACATCATGTGCGTGTTCTTCCGATCACCTTCACAAAATATCTCAGCCGCTCATTTTTGAGTTACTTCTGAATAGAACGGCATGGCGGGATACGCACCTATGCAGGAAGGTTATACGAACTGGAATCTACCTCCATCAAACCAGATAATTCCACCCGCTCAGAACTTCCTTCCGCCTCTCGGCCAGACCCTCATCTCAACAACGGAACTTACACGGTTGCAGGACAATTTCTCGAGCACGATGGAGAAGGTGAACGTGGCGATCAATAGGCTAGAGAAGTTGGAGGCCGATGTAATCGCACTGAAGCAGAAGGATTCGGAAGTTGGTAAGGCTCGGAAGGGGAAAAAGAGTGGAGAGGGCGATGCAGACGGACCTCGACCTTCGACAGAGGCAGAGGTTAGTACAAAAGTCATACTCGATCATTGATATATTCTTACCGCTGAACGTTCAGAATTTTGTACAAGCCAAGTTTCAGTCTGCTGTCGGTATCAGCAACCCTGTGGGCAGAGGTAAGAAGTGGGCCATACCACCACCTCTTGAAGCGGACGACGCACCACGCATGAACGCAACGGGTACCACTCGTCTCTGGAATCCGGACTGGAGACAGTCGTCGACTACGTCGACGAACCAGGAGTTCATTGATCATTTAGTGGAGTTGCTTCTGTCGGAGGAAGAACATAAGGATGAGGATAAGGTCAGTCGTTTCCACTCAGTATCCTAGATATCATTGCTGACGAACCATCAGCGTTTACTTTCGAACTTGCCATCAGGAAAGTGTAAGAAGATGGTGACCACCTACTTCAACAACACCGCACGGCGTTGGAAGAGTGAGAACTTTGAGGCGAGTGGTGAGAAGGCGAAGGCAAATGAAGCACGTACTCGTCGTCAACTCCGTAAGAAGCGGGTTCGTCCATTCAGAACGCTTCTTTGACTTCTCTATCTGACGTCTGTGGCATCTGCATCGTATAGGCTGCTACAAAAATGCGTCAGGGAGCCCAAGTTCTTGCGGAGAAGCTGGGTGATACCGCGTGTGTTGGCATTGACGAACTTATACATACGGAGTGGATGGACTCACAGCATAGTACATCCGGTGAAGCTAATGACGAGGAGTGGGAGAATCGCAGGGTGGCAATGGGCGGAGGGGCAAATCAGAAGGGTATAGAATTGCGACAAAAGGAATGGGTCTCGCCTTGGGTGTGTATGCTCTAATTCACCTTCCTCGTCTACCTCGTTCTGACATGGCCAAAAGTTACGGAAGCTATGGGGATACATGCTTTCCGTTGCCCGTGAGGCAGATGAACAAGCAAAAGCTAGACCAGCAAGCAATCAGGAGCTCATGAGATTTCGTGGGCCTTCTGCTAATAGTAACACAAGTGCACCACCGATGGCGACGAACCTCAAGCCTTGCCGTAACTGTGTTCGCGACTCCTGGGCAGAAGCTCATCCCCACCACGTCTTCCCCAGCGCTAACACGACACATACAGCGATGCAGATAGATGTCGCGATGGCCGTTCTTGATCCTCGGTATGTGGCATACTATGAGTGTGATGCGGATGATGAGGGTGAAGTAATGTAGGCTAGGCAGAGGATGCGGGTACTTAGAAGGTGTTAATGACCAAAATAGATATACTGCAACGATCTCACCAGTCTTAGCAGCGTCGCCCTTTCTGTGAATGAAAATTGTTAGATGTAGTAACGGACTGTGCTACGAACACAAAATGACATACCGTCCTGAGTACATGTGGGGGTGGGGATGGGGTGGCGGGGAAAAAGATGAAGACAGGATGTTGAGAAAGAGAAGAGACAGGCGAAAATCCGGAGGTAAAGAAGGATGGAGTGAACGTTTCAGTCCACACAGATTGTCTGTCATGGTCTCATATATAGAGAGCACTGATACGTAGCATTCCTAGGCTGCAGCTGAAACCCATTATGGGCTGGCAACTAGAAAAATAGAGACAGAGATTGGTTTTGAGTATGTATCGGCCTACTTACACAGCACGGAACGAAGGAAGAGTAGGTAGGACATAGATACCGTGTACTTGATGTGGCGCGACATGTACACTGACTTGACAGGGTTGGTTCTCAACTAGGGAGCGCTGCCTTCGTCAGCTGGCAACCTTGCTTGATGGGTTGACCGCTGCCTTACGCAACTCATCCCCATTTTTTCTTTGACAAAGACTTCAAGTTCACGGTGTAACGGTGATTATTCGTTTCATAACCATGGCATGTATGTACTCACACTCGCGACCCCTGTTCGTTCAGAATTTCCCGCCGCACTTCTTCTCCGGCGCCTGGCTCATACTATATCGTACTTCTACGTCATTCCCGTTTCTACCACATCTCACTCCATGTTTCACGGTTGTACATAGTAGCCTCCTGGCACTGTGTTGCTATCATCTGCGACTTCATCCGACATTGCACCTTCAAATTGAGTTCAAGATTGCCAGCATGAATGCACCTCGGAACTAATGGAGAGGTTCACTCTGCATCATAAAAAAACACTCACGAAAATTACTATAGCTTTGTTCACAGATAATAGTGCGTGCAATCGGGGAGTGAATTTGGGAGAGAACTTCCACTTGGCAATGAACCCGGGAGTGAACCGCCTGAAACGCTGGAGAACAACAATGAACATGCACTTTGTTAAGCCCAGTCCATTGCTTAAGTAGCTAACATGGATGGGTGCAAAGTAGAGCCAACACCAATCACGATGGGCCGTAGTAGCTCTTAGTACGTTCGTACACAGGAACGGCGAAGTAATCGTGGCAAAACTCAGTCTTAGCAAACCGAAACGGACTAAGTACAAGGGGAGCGCAGTCTCCGCTAGCTTTCAACCTTGATGGGATTGCAGCTCCGCTACGAAATGCACACAACAAAAGTGTAGCCGGGGAGTGACCTACTTCAAGGAAGAGAGATCGCGTGGGAGAGCGATGTTGGAGAAAGTGAACCTGGAGTGGGGTGGTGCCCAGAGTAACAACGGCTACAAATTGTTGTAGTGGGACTACGCCACCATATTTGGCTTTGTTTGTTTTTGGCAACCTTGGCGGCTTCCGGGGGTGGGAAGGACCTAGCAAGCAAGGTAATTGCATATACAATTTTGTTCTGTTTTGTTTGAGTATCGGGTACGGGGGTAAGAATGACCGTCTCGAAGCAAGGGGATACTGTCTATATATGTCTAGAGCACTGAGTGCTGCGATGCCCGGTTCTATCTGTCACTACGCTCCCCTTTCTCCACATCTACACATTCAAGACCATCCTTCTTCTCCCCCGAATTTTCGCCCGTCCCATCTCTCACATCCACATTCACTTCCTCTCCCCCATCCTTCTCTTTCTCATTCTCTTTCCCAACCTCCTTCCCCTCACCCTCCTTCCCTTTCCTCCCCCACACCCGTCCCCACCCCCACCCCCTCCCCTCAAACCCCGGCACCCTCTCCCCCCCAATCCCCACCCCCAAAACCCAACACCCCCCACAACCCCCACATAAAACCTCCACACATCTCTCAACGCACCCGCATACGCCCTTCTTATCCCCTCCCTCAGTTCCGGGTCCAAATCCGCAGGCAGGTCGAGGGAGGCGGCGGAGTGAGATATGGAGGTGCGGAGGGAGGGGGGCGTGCTGGCGGGGAGGGAGGAGAGGAGGATGTTGTTGAGGAGGGAGGAGGAGATTGCGAGGCCGAAGCTATGTGGTGGGTTATTAGAATGATGATTGAACTGAACTTTGAAGACTGTGTCTCTGTTAAGAGGAAGGGAAACTCACGCGCCACCTAACGTCCTCGCAAAATTTCGCATCCCCGTCACGACTGCCCGATCGATCGCTGGCGCTGCTGCCTGTGCGGCCACCAGAGCTGTAAATCAATGTGCGCAGAGGATTCAGTAACGATTTGAGAACGCGAAAATACCAGTAGGAACAGGTAGTAATCCAGAATTGAAGACGCGGAAATAATCAACTTGAAAGCAAGCTCAATAACAGAGTTCGTTATCCTGGCGTCAACGCCACTCTCCCCATGCTCTTTAGTATATTCGTTCTCGTCTCTGCGTCTCCTCTCGTTGCGCCGCAACGAGGCGCCACGATCGCATCTGAAACGAAACCAACCGCCGCGCAGAAATGATTCCAGTAGGGAACCGAGCGCTGAGCCGTTATTGAACATTCATCATTCCTTGCATCTTCACCGCAAGCCACAAGTAGACCTCCAAAACCCACAGCAAGCATCCTTCATATCGTCTAATATTAATATCCGCTGCCAGTGCGCCACGTCGTCTAGCGCTAGCTTACGCCGCATATGCACGAAGAGCGGAGCAGGACAAGTCCAACGACGGCATTATACCTGCACTACTACTACTAGTAGCACCTAACTGGAGTTATGTAGTAACCGAGACGAGACTTCAAGATGCTCAGGCGGGCAGAAGATTAGGACTGGCCATGGTCAATCGTGACGAGCTCCTACATGCCCGCGTTACGAACCAGGGGGCGTTCTTGGATCTCCATCCCGTCGACTTATTGACGAAGAGTTGGACACGCGGGTATTCCCACAGGAATACATGAAGCGGGACGCAGGATGCAGACACTGGCATGTCCGCGTCCGGATTTGGAGGCACAAGACACCAGACGAAAGAGAGAGAAAAGAATGACTAGAACCAAGCAAAACGGAAGAACTCACTAGTCTGTAACGTCGCCCCGACGCCTATACCACAAACGACGAGATACCCTACGATCTTCGCTCGTTTATCGCCCACGCCTCCGCTCCCGTCGCCCGTGCCTGTCATATCCAACCAAATGAAAAAGGTCATCAACACCACCACCTCATCTCGCCATTTCATGCACAACATTGAACATTGAACGAAAACGCTTGAACCAGAAACAACGCACCATAACTCCCATCAAACAAACTGATCAACCCCTGCCCGATCAACCACACCGAAAACCCAAAGACGATCTGCGGCTTCATCTGCCCCGTGCGCATCGTGATTTGGCCCATGGCGACGGAGGCGAAGGTCTGGACGAGGAGGAGCGAGAGGAGGTAGCATGCGGAGAGGATGGTCGACATTTGGAGGAGGGATTGGAAGTAGATCGGGAGGCTGCAAGGAAGGAGAGAGCATTTGTGCGGGTTGAGGGAGAGAAATGTTGTTGAGAGGCTTACAAGAAGAGGTTGCCGTAGTAGACCATCCTGTATGAGAAGAAATAAGCGTGGCTGAAATGTGGATCAATGAGCGAGGTACTCACCCAACTCCGACCGTCTGCACGATGATACACCCCACCGTTCTAATCTTAAACAACCTCACTATCCAAACCAAACCCAAAGTCAACCTCTCCTTCTTCACAACCTCGACTCGAGAAAAATATAATACTCACGCGGCAAAACAGGCAATCTCGCAACCTTCCACTCCACTAGCACAAAAGCCACCCACATCACCCCTCCCACCACCAACATACTAATAACCAACGCCGAATCCCACGCGTACGTCGCGCCGCCAGCGCTGATCGGCACCAGCACAAGGATATTCGCGCCGAGAGAGAGGAGCGAGCCGAGAAAGTCGATCTTTGCGAGTTTGGAGCGGATGTTGCCGCGCACTTTCACGAGCGGGATGAAGAAGTGGATGAGGGTTATGCAGAGGAGTGTCAGGGGTGGTGTGCACCTGATTGAAAACGTGCGGAGTTATTGACGGTGTGGGTGGATGGTTGAGCTTGAGCTTGAGCTTCGGAGGAAGGGGGTAGGTACTGAGTCGAACGCACCAGAATGTCCATCGCCAGGTAACTTTTTGCGAGAAGACGGCACCGACGAAGGGGCCCTATCCCGAAAAAATGTGAGTTTTGTAATTTTGAGTATATGGCGATTCGCAACGTCAGACGTACCACAGCTGAACCGAGAGCTACAGCACACGCGTTGAAACCCTGCCACTTTCCTCGTTCGCGTAGGGTAGTCTGACATTGCATCGCACCAACCAGTCCCTGTCATCACCTATTCCTGAGTTACAGCATTCAACGTCAGGATACTCACCACATCGGACATAATGATCATCGCCATATTATTGATACCTGTTCAGTCAATCGCGTTGACCGTCTGGATTCTCGGGAGAGACATGGACCAGAGAGCGAGGATAAAGTACCCACCTCCCCCGCCTATACCCGCAACCGCTCTGAACACATAGAGTTGCACTGGAGTCTGTGCGAATCCACATAGCAGATCGCCGATGGCGAAGATGATGAGGGCGCCGATGAGGAGTGCTTTCCGACTTGTGGAGGTGAATACGGATGTAAGTTTCTATGTCATTTTGACTGTAGCAAGGTAGAGAGGGAAAAGTGATGATATAATGCTCACCCAAAGATATCAGAAAGTCTTCCGTAGATAAGTTGACAGCTCGTACTGCAAGTCCAGAGGCGACACGCCACAGTCAGTCGACGCCACTTATTCCATTGCCAAGCCGCCTTCACTTCCTCCACCTCGCCCGTCTATCCAAGAGACATCGCGACCCGAACGGCATCGAAATGATTCACGGGTAGTAGAAGGAACAAAACGAAGACAAAATGGAGTATAGAAGAAACGCACTTCGCCACCAAATAACTTGTCCCAACCCAACTAATCGACTGTCCCGCACCAAGCTCCTTCGCAATCATCGGCGCCGCCGTCGCTACGCTCGTACTGTCCAAGAAACTCAAGAACAGACTAAGGCCAAGTCCGCAGAAGATGATGGACTTGGTGAGCGTGGAGAGTTCCGTCGAGGATTGGTCTTGGAGGACTACTTTCTTTTTCTTGAATCTGTATTTACTCGTGCTGGGATTGACGGATTCTATACCGGGTACAAGACCAGATTTAGCGGCATCTGGAGGGGAGTTGGAAGGCGTGACGGTTCTAGTCGTGCTCGTAGAGGTGTAGTGTGCGTTCGAAGGAGCGTCAGGGACTCCTTCGAGACGAGGATCGGGGTCGTCTGCCATCCTCAGCAGTCGTCAGGATCCCAGAACAGAGCGTGAACAAGTCGTGAATTTTCGTAGAGCACAGAGTAGCCCGAGCTGTCTTCCCTAGGCCTCCCAGTCGCCTTTGGTAAGACGAAAATACCGTCGAAGTCGAAGCAAGTGAAAGGCGAGGAGAGCGTTGGGGTCCACGTACGTATAACATCCCGCTCATGCCCATGATACCCATAGCCAATATCATATGTTCTATTTGCTAAAAACAAAACGAAGAACGGTTCGTACAACGTCGTGGTCGGCGTGTGGAACAAGTTTTGCCTTGCTGGCCTTTCGTATCTTCGCGCCGATGGAAGGGGCTCGGTCCATGTTGGTTTCGGATATATCGGCAGTTATAAATAAGTTGTAGCCAATCAGAGTGAGGGCCACAATATCTTTTGTTCTCGTGCCACAGCATCCCTTAAAGGTGTCACTGTCAGTCGAGATTCCTCCGACCACGTCTCCTCGATCCATCACAATGAAGCGAGCCAGTCCGACTTCATGCGCGGGGCAATGAGGAATCTGTCGCCTCAGACTCCGTTCTTTCTCGGCTACATTCGTCCTAGACTGCGAGTTGTTCAGTGGCATTTGCTTTCATGAATCGTCTCGAGGGACTCGGAGACAGTACTCCCCAGCAAGAGGAAAGTGGTCTAGATGGATACGGGTCGTAGAGACGTCGAACCGAGTCATGTTCATCATCTTGATGTCGAAGGCAGCTCCCGCAGGCTCTGGACGATGGCTCAAATTTTTCATTATGGCAACTGCCGAGTCGCTTTGGGATATTTTGCAATCCTGCGCTCGCCTTCGGTGGCAGAACTACTTACTACTTCTCTTAAAGCATGTAAGTACGTGCGACACGTATGGTATACGAGCGAGCTAGAATATTCATTGGCTCAATATTTTGCTGGGCTGATTCCTAATAGGAGCGATCGCGGGTAAAACCGGGTGTGTCACAACCACGGAGTCCCCTATTGAGTCGCTGGTTAAATTCCTTCCATCGTGGTCGACGACTTTGCGACGACTGTGTCTAATACGACCCACGGCGCAACACCATGGAAAACTCCGACTCTTCCAGTAACCACGAATTCTTCGCCCTCGCATCCGATGCAGGTGAGTATCCCAAAGCCCGTCCATCCGTCCTATCTCGATGTTGATGTCTCGCCTACTCTTTCTTCCAGTCGTCGAAAACGGTTGGATATGGTCGGACGAGGACAAGGCCCAATGGCAGCCAGGACCTTCCTCGGTACAAGAGTTCTACGCAAAGTGGCGTGGCGCTACTCTTCCCGACCATACTTCGCTTCCCTACGAGATAGAAGTCGGGTTACACGAAGACGGCACACCCCTCCTCCCATTCCATGCACACGACACGGCGGAAACTCGAATTTTGATCACGAAGACGTACGAAGATATATTCCACCGCTTGTTGGACCTTCGTCGAGTGGGCAAGAGTTCCAGGGGCGCCGTGATCACTGGCCAGCCGGGCACTGGTACGTTCAAAGGATACCAGATCCCCCGTATGTGAATGTGACGACGACTGACTAAATCACATCCCTCTAGGAAAATCCACTTTCCTCAAATACATGCTCATACGACTCCTCTCAACCAGTCAAGTGGTACTCCTATGCAACACCACCATCATCCATCTCTTCTTCGACGGTCACGTCTACTCTCGCCCTGCCTCATACGGCTTCCACTACCTCCCTAAACTTCCAGGGTTCGATAATCTGGCCCCTTGGGCATTAATCGACGTGGACTTTCAAGATGTCGGGGCACCGTTGGATAATGATTCAGATGTCTGGCCGATTCAGGTTTCCGATCCGAATCCGATACGATGGAAATCCTGGCTCGAGCGTTTTGGTGGTGTCGAGTGGGGAATGCCTCTGTGGAACTTCGAGGACCTTCTCCATGGGTGCGTAGTCTGGTCCCTTCGTTATATTCCGTTCGCACTACATACGTCATTGATTCCAACTGAGTATTGAATGACCTCCATCTCTGTCATAGTCTTCGTCTGCAAGTTGGCTACGCTGAATATCGCAACAGTCTGTCCGAGGCTCTCTCTGCGAAATCAACACACCGGCCCGATTCTCAAGACGTCGCGATCGCGGATGCCCTCGAAGTCCTCAAGAGAGAGAAGGATTTGAATCTCGACGACATGCGCGATGACGTGGACACCGACACGGTCGTCGAATCAACCGAGAAGGACGAGGTGGACGACGCACTTGAGGTCCTAGTGGGCAATGCCACCGAAGAGGTCGGTTTTGCCCCCCGCGATGTCTACGGTTTAATCTTCGCGTCCAGACGGATGAAGAACGACCGCGTCAGGGCGCTCAAAACATTCGACTACAGCGCCTTGGAATCACTCAGCAAGACATTCCAGAACACGCGGGCTTTGACTTATGGGCAGTCACTCGTCGTCGCGGTGTCGCCGTACCAGAGAGGGTTATTTGATGATGACGGTTGGAAGATGGACTTCAAGTCTATTAGGATTGCGAAGGAGGCGGTGCTTAAGTTGATGGAGAAGGACGATCAGCAGCTTTTGGGGATGTATAGGTCTTTGTGTCACTCTGAGGATACTTAGTGAGCCTAGCGGGATACGTCTTCGAAGAGATCACACATCGCATGCTATCCGGACGCTCGCAGAATATGCACCTTTGACTCCTTCATCATCACCTTCGACCCTCAGTCCCAGACGCCGGTCATTGGGTGGTTTCTCGCTCAGGTATTCGGGACGTACGACTGTGGCCATCGCTCTGGATCTTGTCTGTGTACGCGACGATCAGAGACTTTACTATCGTGCCCTGGATCTCGCCTTCCCCCTAATTCATGCTGATATTCATTCGCACCACGGTTGTTCACATTCAGGAGTGACTGATTGCTTTTTTGTACCCATGCTGTTCCCAAATCGTGAACAGGCGGTCGTAGATGGCCCCGAATTTGTGTTATCTTGTGTGTTGTATGTATGAGTTTTAGTATGTGAATGCGAGCTTTTACTGAAGTTCGGATGCTGAATTGATTTGCATACAAGCGAGAAAGCAGGGCACATGTACATCAGAGCATACTGTCGTCGCGCAGAACGATCCACATCTCTACGTTAGCAATCCTTCCCACCACTGGGCACCACCTATAATACACCACCGCGTTGAAACGAGGTCAGTAAAGTCGTACATACCAAGCTCAGAAAGAAAGAAAAGACGACGGCCAGCCTACCGCAATCAGGATTATGAAAGAGGAAGTAATTTGCCTTGTTCGTCGAGCGCGTCTCTCGGTCCTACTTTCCATGACCAGAATGGACCTGAATAATCAGACGAGAGGTCAACGCTGAGAGTGTGAAGGAGATATGGCGAAATAAAGTTATCTCACCCAAAGGGTCCATGTGTTCGTGCTCAGCGCTGGTCCACATACCCAGGACGCCAGTGGCAGAACCCACTCCTCCGAGTTGAACACCCTCAGACTGCCACTCTCCTTCATCGTCTTCGCGTCTCGTCCGCTGAGTGAGTATAACCAACCACATAATCCACATTATTAGCACCTCTAAGCACCAACATGCTGAAGAGCGAAAGGATGTAGTATGAAACTCACAAGACTCCACCTTACATTCCCGTCCCCAACCATCTCCACCCTTCCCCTGACCCTCAGACCATCCGAAAGCTGGTTCGAGCTTCCCGCGAGCTGTCCGACCACGTTTATTGGCGGTCGATGTGGCCATCTCGAGTTGGGTGGGACGGTGCCGAAGAGAGTTATGCGGAGGGTGAAAGGGATGATGCGCATGACTTCGAAGAGGTCAGGATCGTCGAAACGTCTCGTTATAGGTCGGACCTGTAAGGAAGAGTCGGTGTAAGATAGTTATAGTAGAAACTGGAAAGTCTAGAGTGGACGAACGTTGTTTGCTGGGCGAAGGACATCATGAACGTCAGATTTCAGGCTGTAGTTCGCTTGGGAATGTAGTAAAACTCACCAATCAAGTCACGATAGTCGATCCAACATACACAACGCCTGGAATCATCCAAAAAAACAAAAATCAGCAATCTACCCCGAACACATCCTCAGCCACACCACTGACCTCCACTGACCCTCCACCCCCGCCCAATCCCAGTTCTCATCCTCTTCCCCACTACCTTTCCCCTGACTCATCTCCCTTTCCCTCTCCCGCTCTCTCTCCCTCAACATCCTCTCCACATCCATCCCGGGCGCCGAGCCCATCCTCAACCCATCCAATCCCACCAGTGCTCTCAACGCCTTGACATGTCTCTTCAACAACAAATCTCTCAGATTGCCCTCGACGACCTGTCTCGCCGCGCTCAGCCAGTTCCAGTCGAACTTCAAGTCCATCGCTGATAAGTTCTTCTTCTTCGACGGCTGCCTCCCTGATCCTGGATGGCCATAATCTGCACCATGACTATCGTCTTCGTTACGAGATGATGTGGAGGAAGAGACTTCAGAGTCGCGTTCCATTGGTTCTTCTTCAGCCTCGTCGTCGTGCAACTCGAACATATCCGCTGCGTCGACGTAATCTGGATCTTCGACGTCGTCTTCGTCGATCTCCGCTAGCTCGATTAGCTGAAGCGAATGGGTATGCCCATCTTGTCCTCCACCGTTCTCAACACCTCCGGCGCCACTTCCTTCGCCGCCCTCATCTTGATCGCCATCCGCGCCTCCGCCTTCGTCCCCAGTCCCATCCTCACCTGCGTCTTCGTCCTCATCGTCATCATCCCTACTCTCAATCCAAACATGAGTCCTCCCTTCCAAAGCATCCTCCCCCGCAAACATCGAAGCTCCCGGATCCCTCAAATGAACGAACGGGCCCCATAATCTCTGCGGATGCACATACCGCATATTGTAAACTTTGATGCGCGCCAGGCGGCGGCTTTCTTCGGCTGAGGATATGTGAGGCGAAGACGAATGAGAAGGGGAGGGGTGAGGGTGAGAGGAGGAAGAAGAGGACGCGTTGAATTCGAATTGTGCAGCGAGGGATTCTTCTTCCGGCTCTTCTGGTTCGGGTTCTATCCCGTCGTTCGCAGGAATGTGGGCATGATCCCCATCTTCGTCGACCGAAAGCTCAGGGTCCATGTCCGCATCCGTGTCCGACGAACTCGACCCGCTCGTCTCCCCAGTTTCTTCATAAGTCGCCTCCCCATGAGCCTGCAATATTGCCTCTGTATCCTCCGGCATCGGTGGTATCGTCATAGCGGACCATCCTCCAGCACCAGCACCAGCACCAGCACCAGCGGAGCTCCCAGTTTCGTTTGCGGTAGACGTGTCACGATTCAAAGTCTCTCCCTGGCCCCCATCCCCCTCTCCAAACGCCTCCATCAACCCCGTCTGCGCAACTAACTTCCAGAAGAGTTCATCCTCCGCTCTTGGACGCTCTGCAACCGTTAATCCCACCCCGTCTTCCTTAAATATAGAAAGAGCCCGGGGCCGCATTATCGTTATCGCGTGGCGAATGAGAGGGGCGAGCCAGAGAAGGTTTAGGGAGGGGACGAATGAGGAGGTTGTAGGCGTCATTGTCGTTGCACTGCTAGGTAGAGTGGTGAGGTGGGCGTGAGCAGTGGCGAACGGATGCGATGCTTGTATCGTCTGCGCGACGATGGACATCGAGTGGGGTGGGAAGACGGGGTAGGGCGTTCGGAGGTCTGGGATGGTGGAGGATGTGAAAGAGGAGAGAGAGGAGGGAGAGGGAAGGGGTGCGGACGTGGAGAGTACTGAGAGCAGACATTGTAAAGCAGTTGCTAAGTCGGATGAGGTGGGTGGTAGTGAGGCCGTAGGGGCGGCTGAGTGAGAGGGGGGTGTGGCTGCTTTCGATTTACCCTTGCTTTTGTTATTGGATTTGGATTTGGACGGCGAGGAAGACGAATGACGAGTCGAGAGTGATGATGACCGGAGGGTGGCGCGTCTACCTGTAGCTGGACGACTGGCGTCGTTATCTTCGTCGCCGTTGGTGGTACCAGGTCGATTGAACCTGGCTTCCATCCTGGATGCGTATCTCTTAAGGAACAACCCCGTCCATATCCTACGCTTATACTCCTCTTCCCAAGGAAACTCGTCCACCTTCAAGGCCGTTTTCGAACTCGTCGAAGCTCTGGCCTCGCCTTTCCCTTTCCCCTTCGTACTCCCCCTTTTCTTCCGCTTCTCCTTCTCCATCACACTCTCTTCTCTCTCCTCCTCGGCCCCACACCCCCACTCCCCAACGCTCCACCCCACTCCGCCCCTCGGATCATCCCAACAAGCCAAAAACATCCTCATCCACAAATGACTATGAAGCGGCTGATACACGCATTCGCGTAAGAATCTGCATGTGCGTGCGAGGCTGGAGACAGTGGTGGGATGGCCAGAGAGGGCAGTGTGGACTATTATTTGTTCGATGAGTTCTAGAGGCAGGGAGGGGAGCGATAGGGACGGAGAGGTGAGCTGGGTTGGAGAGACGGGTTGGGTAGATATGGATGGGAGGGCGGAGGACATGGTTGTGGTCTAGAGAATAGAGAAGACGTGTGAGTAAACTGAGCCTATATATAGAAAGAACTGGGAGAGTAAGCACCAAGAGCGAAAATTCAGCTCCCATGAGAGACATAGAAAGCAAGCCATACTGGTACTAGCAAAAACAGGAATATGTACTTGCAGTCACCACACCCGTTCAAGCTGATCTCCCGAGGGATGCAATTGTCTGTAATTGTACCTAGTTGCCTCATTTGCGAGGCTTGAGGTCGGAGGAAATTTCAACAGACAGGGCTCGTGGGTCGTTACCACAGACAGATACTATTGCAAACGCAAAACGAAACCTTGCCGATATAATTTTTGTGTTGGTCTGTCTGACGGACCTCGATAATTGTTGGCCTCGGTGCGAACAGTGAATATCCTCGTATCATCTTTTCGAGCGAGATGATACGATACAAGCACAGCAGAACGCAGAGGAATACCAGCACTATCTTGCGACAGCGATCCCTGTGTTCCACGACGACTGTACGGTGTGATGGCGTCTTTCAATACCCAGTCAATTGCAAAGGGATACTCACGACGAGTAGTAGTAACCCTCAGGAGTGCTAGATCCAGAAGTCCAGTGCTAACTGATGTCTAGGGGGAAATCGTCCAGAGACTCGTCACGGTTAAGCTCCAAGTTGCTCAACGTCTTGGTTGTCTCTGACCTCACGGGACGGAGACGGAGACGATGTGGGGAGCTGACTCTTGCGGTGGGTGCGTTCCGCACAACTCGGGCCACTCCGGGGCCACACTGAGTCTAAAGCCACGTGTTTTTTTTGTTGGTGTCGCCACAGGCTTTTTTTAGTCGCGCTATTGTTCTTCAGTTCTGTCTTCCCTCCACCTCCAACAGCTCAGGTTACAGTTTTACCAGCAGACCTTCTGAGCGACTCACGTTGCTGTAAATTATGCCTCTTGCTTCGTATGCTCCGTTGAACCTGTGCGTGCACAACCTACTAGATGCGAAACGACTTCAACCAGTATCTTGGCCGCAACTCGCGAGAGATACGATTGAAGCGTTGACAACACCTCTGCCACGCTGGCTCAGTATAGTCGGTCATTCTATCTGACATAGTTTTAGCCTATTATTAAATCATAGATTTCTTTAGGGCCCATATCCATTTCTATGTGAATCGTCAAGATCGATACTCGCTGAACTGCAGGGTGCGGCCCCAGGACAATGCTCTGACTCCAATCTGACGCAGGACAGGGAACTTTTCCAGTGTCTCGATACTTTATTGTCTGTGGTCGTTGCGATGCGTGCTGCACACCACTCCTTCCAGGGAGGGCCAAATCCTAGAACTCCTTTGTTCGTCGGACTCGTTCAAAGCGTAATCCTCGCACAGTCGCGTGATTTAATCCTGCGGTAAGCAATGCGTTGTCGCGGTCGTTGTGATTGTCCTGTTTACTCACTTCCTCTCACAGAGAATATCTTGAATTTGTTCTCCCGCGATATCCGTATCTTGACTCAGAGAGTTCGTTATATGAGCTTCTTCCGCGATATTCTCGGGCGACTTTAACTGGGTTCTGTTCCATGGAGACCCGCAAGTGGCCGGAGGAGTCAGAAGAGGTCTCTGAGGACCTGGAGGAGTCATGCGATGTCACAAATGATCTAGAGGAGCCAGAAAATCTCACGAAGGATCTAGAGGAGTCGGACGAGGTCACGGAGGATCTGGACACGATGTCGGTGTCCATTGACCACGACGACGATTTTCACATCTGTGGACCACACTGTCTTTGTCTAGGGTCTGACTTGCCCGCACACACCCCCCTAGACATCTCCGAGGAACACTCAGCCGACTCAGACGACCCAGACAACTTAGACAACTTAGACGGCTTAGACGGCTTAGACGACACTCAGATGTTCCATCACGGTTGCGACAAACACATCTTCATCAATAAAGACTTACAATCAGACGTGGCCTGCGTTTTCGTCATGGCCGAGCAACGTAATATATACCATGCGCTTTCGAGTGCGCTATACCACAGACGTGCCGTCGGAATTCACGAACCTATCATTGGCTTGACCTTCGGAGAACATGGCTCTCGTCTGCATCTCATTCTTGCTTGGCTAGAGAAAGATCTGATTCATTTAGACCAGGCCCTTGTGAGTTTTTCTCAGGCTGCTTTCCTGCCTCTCGCCCTGAGTTTCCTCACCTTTCTAGCCGGTGGTTCACCTTGTGCATGCTCCGTTCGAAGCGGGTGGTACGACCTCGAATGGTGTCTTCGACATGCGCGATCCGATAGCAGCACTCTATCTTGCCCGTGTACTACGCTCTCTGCCCCAGAATCTGCCATGCATAACCTCCCAGGCGATTCACGAGAGCAAATCCTCGCCGATGGACATCGATATGCAGATGGCCCTTTCCTGGCGCGCTGATCAGATCCTCCCCAATATTGAGGCCGCTCCTGTGCACGAAGTAATTTATGCCTGGGTCGAGAGCTTGCCAACTTATAAGTAGGTCCATTCTATCGTTCTTCACTCTTTTGTCCTGTTTATCTCTGTCGCGTACAGTCTTTCCGCCGCTGGAGAAACAAGATATTCGCTGGACTCGCCAGCAAAGGTACGTAGTATCGCAACATGACTCGTGGTACCTAGCTCATGCGTGCTCTTAGGCTAGATCACAAAGCAGAAGTAATGGTTCGAGCGTAGGCAAGGCCAGCAGCAAAGCCCAATCTAACCTGTCGTTAGTCTCCAATACTCTTGATCGTCATCAAGACTAACAATATTCTTCTTCATGTATAGGCCTGCGGATGAGAATATGGCTTCACATCATCTTGGCGCAACATTTGATCCTACACGGTATGTTGCAACATTTTGATCAAGAAAGCTATCGACAAGTGACCGAAACTGGTTGTATTTCAGAGCGATAGCAGCACGTAACAAGAGGACCAGCGCGTTGACTGCCTTTTCTATGTCGGAGTAAGTTCAACGTGATATGCCCTGTGCTCCCCATTCCTGATTTGTATTACTTCTAGATTTGCAGCCATAGCATCATCGCCTGGGCAGGTCGATGCCATGACTTATTGGATACTTAACCGTACCGGCATGCGAGAGATGAAAGCTTTGCCCGAGATGTACGAGATCCTAAAGAAGGAGCGGGGGACCTACGTTGAGTACTGCAAGACCTACGATGCACTTGTGGCCCTCAGCTGGCCGTTCGCATGGAAGACTATTGTATGTACCTCTACACCTACGCGCTGTCAGCACCTACTAAATCATAGTGAAGAACGACCTCCCACCGGTGGATCCAGATCTTGAATGGCTGCGTCAGTTGCTATGGGACATGTATGAAGCTCGCGTGCGCTGCCCCGACGGGCGCTTGCCCATAGAAGAGCTAAAAGATCCTGCCTTGGTGCAACTCGTGACTGACCGATTTCAAGACCTTTTGCGAGTAGTTAGAGATGCACTTGGCATGAAACGAGATGCACCCGATGTCAAGATTCCAGAGGCCACATACCGAAGTGGTTTTGACCGCCTGATTAGGTTGTTCTTTGACGGTGCAGGGGAGGCTGCTGCAAAACGACTGTCCATGTGCGTTTTTTCGAGCTCAGTTTTTTTAATCACATTTTATCCTACTCTAATATGCTTGCACCAGCCTGGAGTCCAGGATTTCAATGCCACGAAATGATCTGGCTGATGCGGTAATGAGCAAGCATACAGGAGGCATGAAGGCAGTCAGGCCCGTCATACGCCTGTGGGGGGACACCTCAACGAGCGCCATTGTACAGCATCAGCAGCATCTCAGAGAGGATGCCCGTATCATTCAGGATCTCGTTGATCAAGGTTTACAGCCCGAGCTTATGGCAGCGAATGCGCGGGCTGCCCGCAACCTTCTCAACAGAACCGTAGAAAGCGTGGTAGACTCAAATGATCCAGATGAAGTCCTGAAACGGGCTTTGCGGGAGCCGCTGACCGGCACAGTCGATAACCTAGGTCTCGTCCAGATCAAGGATTTTTTTGCAGTGGACAAGCCTCTACCAGCGCAAGACATAAACGACTTCGCGCTCTTCGATATCTCCGAGAAGAAATACGATGATTTTGCTTCCCAGAGCGAGGCTATAGAGAAGCTGCAGCCTGTCCCTCCGAATCCTTTGACTCGTCCCAATGACTCTCGTGATCCATTTATGACGGCTCGTCACGATTACCTGGTTGATTTGGCCGACCCGCCACAACAACTGACTCCAGGCTCGCAGATTTGTTTGTTCCCCGCCGTTATTCTGTCGTCTTCATGATTATTGATGGTCCGTGTTCTTTTTGCTATAGCTCCACTACTTAGTGTTCAACCCTCCAGCACAGCACAACCTAGAAACCAAAGTGAGTATACGTCCCCGCTTCTTTTCGTTCGATGCTTGTCTCATCAAATGTTGCCAGTGACTGAGCAAGAAGAGTTCCTAAATCTGTCCCAAGACTTTTTCCTTCCGATCTTTGTGGCGGGATACAAAAAGCAGGAGGACCAAGTTTTCATCCAAGGTCCGAACAAAGTGCGAAGCTACCTCATTGCGGCTCTCAAGTTCCTAGCAGCCTGTGATATAACGGAATTCTTGGTGTTTAGCCTGTGTACGGAGGGCACCGTGGGAGTGATACAGGCTGGTTGGAAGGAGAGTGTTCCAATCCCAGTATGCATTTTCCGACTCGCAGTTCTCGCCTAGGCTCATAGAATGATTAGAAAGGTGACCCCACCGAGGGCGGAATTCATCTCCTTGACCGAAACTGTCAGGCCTTCGACATCTCCAACGTCCTTGGCGCTTTCAACTTCGCCGTATTCCTGGCTAAACTCGCGCACAACCACGTCCCTAGACTTCTCGAAAGATTCACAGAAGGCAAGCAGCGTGAGGTGCGCAGGAGACTGCGCGAGCAGAAAGACAAGACGAAATGGAAGTACGCTGACCAGATGCAAGAGCCTGCGTTCAAGACTGCGAGAGAGGAGGCCATCGCGGCCGACAAGAAACGTCGCGAGCAGGAGATGGAGACCCGGTAGGAAGCACCCACGAACTACTTATACGGGAAGCTGATGGTCGGATTGTCGGCCTGTGTTATTGTCGTATTTTCGCTGTCGCTCTCTTTCCGATCGCTCTGATATTCAAGTTGTGTCGTCGCAAGTTGTTATCCATTGTTGTCGAATTGGCTATCCCTCTGTATCGTCGATCACTATTGCACTTTTACTGCACTGTCACACCATTTATCTTTGTTTCTGTGGGACTACTTACCGGAATACTCAACGATCCTTACTGTAACGTCTGGAAAGTAACTCTGATTCGAGGTCGGACGTCGTGGTGCCACAGTGACAAACTCGGACAGAGATGTTGGTGGCGCAGGCTCAGATAAGATAAGATAAGATCAATCATCTCCCCTATACATATCCAAGATCCGTCCCAGATCGAGATTAATTCGCCCCTCTCCAACCCCTCTCACCGCCATCTCGACATCGTCTCCTCTCATCGACATCCGCATCGACAGGTAACCGATTCAGGTATGTCTTTCATGGCATTGATCACTAGTATGGATGAGAATCAAATTGTTGACAAATGTGTGTGCGATCTATAGGACTTGTTACGGTGATCATCAGGACATCACTAGCATCGCCTCCGAACCCGAGTACATACCCCAGGATAATCGAGTACTTAGGAGATCTTCTGACTGCCGTATCGCGTGGCCAAACATCGCACCCAGAGCTCATAACATAGCCAGCACCAGCACACGACCACACCCTCCATCTCACGATGTGTACGTTCTCCCTCATTCTCCTCCTCTCGCCCTCCTTCCTAACCACCAAAATCTAGCCGCAACCGCAACCACAACCGCCCCACCGCCCACCACAACCTCCGACACCTCCCCGCGCCCGCAACCCCCCAAACGTCAATCCACGCTCGACGAAGCCGCGTTAGCGGCGCTCGAGAAGAAGCTAGGCGAGAGGCCGGAGAAGAGTGAGTTGCAGGAGAGGAATATACTTAAAGGTGCGTATTGTCCTCATGGGTTCAGGGGTATCTGTTATGTGGAGGGCCGAGGAGGGTGGAGGGTGGAGGGAGGATAAAGTTGATGTTGACTTGATTTGGATGGCGGTATAATAGACGATAAAGTCGCACCGGCACTGCAAGCCGCGAAGGAGAAATTGGAGCGGTCTCAGCTCGAGGTACGTACATGCATCTCCGTCAGCCCTCACCTTGAATGTCTGTTTACTGACTCTCAACGCTCATGCGCACGGATGGTGACCTACAGGACAAGCTCGACAACGCGCTCCAGAAACGTCCGAAGCCGGAGGAGCTCGTCAAGGAGGGGATCCTTCAAGGTATGTACAGTGCCGATACCGTTTACCTTCTTCATCTCTGTGGCTAGCATCACTTACGCATTGTTTTGCAGCCGACGAAGCGCCAACCATCTGAACATCCAATTACTGTCAGCCTAAATCTAAGCGCCCCTATCTACCTCAGAGGTCAGGACGGATATTTCGCTCGTCGTATTTATTGACTTTTGAACGGATGATATGAATCTGATGGACAGTCGACTTCTCGTGGTTGGATTTTCAGTTCCCATTCATGGGAAGGAAGGAAGGAAGGAAGGAAGGAAGGAAGGAGTCAAAACGTTGTAGTAGTATCTCGAAATCTGAATCAAGCTGTACCTATACAAAGTGTCTTTCTTTACACCCTTCTGTCCTCTTGTCCTCTCTTGTCTTGCCTTCTATTGTCCAAACAATTCAAAATTAAACCTACACCGAGCAGACTCTACTGGTGCCGCCGTGAGCGTTAACCCTCATGCCTCCACTGATGAACGCTTCTGAATTGAACGTCGTACATATTGTGGCACACTGTATGTAACGACCTGGGCGCCGGCGCCACAAACGCGTCAGGTCTGCTTACTTCAGAATCAGACCTTCAACGAAAACGCAAAGCCGGCGCGACGCCTCACGCTGCCGCCAACAACAATTTCGTGTTCTCTGTTTTCTGTTTCGTGCCCATTCGAATCGGACTGTCCACCACCTTTGCTGCTCCTCTGAACACACAACAACGTTCCCTGCATATTTCATCCATCCATAGTCGTACCCCCCCCCTGAACGAAGAAAAGCATCATCCAACTTTTCGCCCGCCACCGGGACGAACGAAAGGACCGCTTCTTGTTCACAATCCAACCCGACCCAACAGGCGAAACGCAAGAAAAGTATAACAAATCTCGAGCCCATCTAACAACTCCAACTCCGAGCTCGACTCAACCCATCGAACCATCCACAAACCCAAACCCGAACCCGACTCGAAAAACCCACACAAATGCTCACCATCCGACGAATAACGACTCGTTTCCCCTTCCTCCGCACCGTAACCCAACCCCTCCTCCCTCTAACAACCCGTCTCTCCCCCTCCCTCCCCCTCTCCACCTCTTCTTCTTCCTCACCACTCACACACACCCCACGACCCGCCCATCCCTCCTCTCTCCGTCTCTTCCACCCTTCTTCCTCCCGCCTCTCCTCCTCCAATTCCAACTCACCGCCACCCTCACCCGGCAGTGAAGGGGGGGAAGGGGAAGAAGGAGGGAAAGCAGGACAGACATTGACTCAACGTCTCAAGAGCCTAATCAAAGCCTACGGCTGGTACGCCCTCGGCGTCTACATCGTCCTCTCCACCCTCGACTTCTCCCTCGCCTTCGCAGGCGTGAACCTCCTCGGGGCCGAATACGTCTCCGGCGCCGTCGCCAAACTGAAAGAAAACCTCGCAGACCGTTTAGATTTGCCTTCTAGTGCGGCGGGGGCAGGAGAGGGAGGCGGGGCATTGGGGAGGGTGGTGGGGATGATGGGGTGGGGAAGGCCGGAGGAGCCGGGGAGGGAGGATGTGGAGGTTGAGAGTGTGGAGAGGGATTTGGGAGGGGAGAAGGGAGGGAGGGAGGGGTTGTATGCTATGATTGTGGGTACCCTTCATTTCTCCTTGTCTTGTCTATATATCCACACTTCGCCCATTCACTCCCCTATCGACTTACTGACCACCCTACCCCCAACAGGTAATAGCCTACACAGTGCACAAAACCCTCTTCCTCCCCCTCCGCGTCGGCCTCACAGCCTACCTCACACCGCGCCTCGTAGGTTGGCTGCGCACGCGGGGATGGGCGGGCGGCGAGGGCACGCGCAGGGCGGGGAGAGAGATTAGGGAGAGGTTGAAGGAGAGGAGGGAGGAGAGGAGGGGGAGAAGGGGGGATTGAGTGAGTGAGTGAGTGAGTGAGTGAGTGAGTGAGTGGGGAAGGGGGGAGAGGGGAAGGGGAAGGGGGAAAGAGGTAAAGTAATGGGTGATGGGTTATGGATTGTACTAGACGGGCGGGACGGGACACGCGTTCGAATTCCCCCTCGCATATATCGTATCTCTCTCCGGTATACTTAAACTATCGCAATATTTGCATCCCTCTTTGTTCGTGTTCATGTTCGAGTTTGAGTTTGAGCCCGGCATTTATCCACGTATCATCATATCATATCATATCATCGCAAACCACAGCACACCACATCTCATTTCATACTTACATACTCGAATACAAGTAGTGACATACACCTAAAAGCACAGGTTTGGATGAGAATCAGACAGGCTACAGCGTAGGGAGGTATGTATATATGTGGCTCACACATACTCATACTCAACTTACGCCACACACTTCAAGCTTCGAGCTTCAAATCGCGATATTTATCGTTGACCCCACTATCTGAGTCTCCAAAGTGCACGGTCTCCCACCGACCTACCCGCGCCAGACATTACCAAACACCAAACACCAAACGTTAACAATCGAATCACCTCTACTCAAATAATCCCACAAGCACGACCACAAGCACGAAAAACAAAGAACAAAGAACAATACAACACAGTACCGAAACCGAACCCACGGATATCGTCCACTTGTACCACTTGGTTGCATAATTACATGCGTGCATGAAGGAACGATGGATGGGGTAGAGCGTTGGAAAGAGGGAAAGGGAGATGAATGGGGAGGATGGGAAGGATGGAAAGGACAAGGATGGAAGGATGGAGTGAAAGGATAGAACGATAAGCCAAACCGAGAGCATAAGGATAACCCGCCACCCAAAGCAAAAAGAAGAAACACCCTCGTCACCATGAATGAATAAAAGAATGATGGGAGCACCGTGAACGTACGCAGCAACACATCCACGCTAGACTGTCACGACGAACGAGCGAGCAAGGTCTTACATAGGTCTGCATCTACACCGGTGTGGCGGTCAATGCGGCCCTAGCCTTCGCAGCGCAATGCGGACAGAGCCGACAGAAGAGCTCGACCATAGGCCATGTGATCGTAGCCTACAACACCGACACCAACATCGTCAGCACTCGCACGATAGAAATGAGAGAAGAAAGAGAGAAAGGATAAAAAAGGACTCACCAGTCCGCCCTCCCTCGCCTGCGCAAGCGTCGCCGTCGACGTCCCATGCTTCTTATGCGCATAAATCAAGACATCATAAATCTGTGGCAACACCGGAATCCTCAAAAACGCATCGAGCCCCTCCCTCTCCCTCTCCCTCTCCTTCTCCTTCCCCGTCGCCACCGCCGCACTCGTCGCCGCACCCGACGAACCCGACCCCGACCCAGACGCAGAGCCCGCGATCGAAGCGGGCGGAGGCCCCGGATTCGCCGGTGGCTTGACAGACGATGATCCCCCCACCCCAGCCGCCGCCCCAGCCCCATACGCCGACACCCCACTCGCATAGCTGCTCGATATCCTAGCCGGAAACGCCTCCCCATCGACCTCCGCCATAAACTCCGCCCTAAGCCTCTCCTCCCTCTCCCTCCCGACCGCATAATACGCCTCCTTCGGCACCAGCACAAGATTATACTTCCTGCTCCCGCTCCTCGCATGGTGTATCATCGTCCATGCCCTCAAGCTGGGGCTCACCGCGCCCTCGTCGCCTTTGGACACGCATTTCGCGAGCGCGGCGTACGCTTCTGGCGCGAATGCGGAGACTTCGGCGACGTCGGCGGGGAGGTCTTTCAGGAAGTTGAGCAGCGCTTCGTCGTACGCCGCGCGGACGGGCATCTCGAGCGGGTTGATGGTGCGGATGCCTTGGAGGACCGCGCGCGGGAGCGGCGCGAATTTGGAGTGGTACCATGGTTCGATGTGGCGTGCGTGTGGGAGGAGGTTCGCGTCGAAGAAAGAGGGTCGGGAGCCGACGGGGGGCGGATTCGGGTGGTGGTGGTGGCCGTGCTCTCTGTCTCTATCTCTATGCTCCCTGCCGTCTCGGTCCCTGTCTCGGTCCCTGTGGTGCCCGCCGTGCAGGTGTGGAGGGGCACTGCTGGATGAGGAGGGCCCGGCGTGTGGGATGGGGTCGCCCATGGACCAGATGTGTTCGTATTTTGCGCGTTTGTGCGCTTGCTTGCTGCCGCCGTCCGAATCGTCGTCGTCTGAACCGGAGGAGAAGTCGTACATCGTGGAGGGGACTTTGCTGCCCTGTATGCCTTTTGGCGTCATGTGACGTTAGCGCTCCGTCAAAGCGTCAAAGGGGATAAAAGGAATGGATGAAAGGCAAACAAAAGGCGTACCGTTGACGAGGAAGGAGGCCCGGGTGGCGTTGGGGTTACCTGCGTAGCCGTGGTGTCCTGGTGGAGCGTGTGGAAGCGGTTCGGGTTTCAGTCGTTCCTTGTCTGCGGGCAGTTTGTGTCTCTTCTTTGGTGTGTAGTTGCATTCTGCGGTCTTGTCAAGCGTACAGTGGTTGCAAACGGGCAGGTTTCGGTCGCACTGACCGAAACAGCGTTGTCGAAGGATAGACATGAGTGGAGAGCGTGGGCAGGAAATGCGATGGAGTGCGCACCTTCAAGTTGTGATGCCGACATCTATCGCATCGAGGGATGCCACGATGGGCTGGGGTAGGTAACGGTGTATACTTGCAGTCGCGATTGACCCAAGAACAATGATTGCATGTTGGCAGCACCCTGTCACACTACACACGCACACACATCCGCAACACAACAGCAACAATAAAACGCACGCACACACAAAGTCAATCCAGTGTCCAGGGTCACACAACGATTATGGATGAATAAGGCAACTAGGAATCGAACGTACCTTCAAGTTGTTCAACCTGCAATGATCACACCTTGGTTTTCCTCTCCTTCCTTTCCACTGCGACTGGCGCGCCATGTACATTGATGGATTGGGGATACGAATGGTCAGGTTGGATTCGTCGAGGGGTTCATCGCCTAGCGGAGGCGTGCCCATGGGTGATTCGGAGTCCATAGTGTCAGTTTACGTATACGACGAAGTTCCGGTGGACGTTGAAAGGGGGTTGCGAGGAGTTGAGGAAGGGGGGGAATGGGGACAGTGATGGTGTGTGATGTAGATTGTCGAACGAAGCAAGTCCGGAAAGGGAGAAGAAGGAATGATGAATGAGGCTTCGGCGTGTAGCGGGGTCGAACGTGCCACGGGCTCGTGTTACCCACGCAAGGGCGTCGAAAATGCTAGCTCTTCAAGAAACGAAACTTTCCCGCTGTATAACAATCTGAGCCGTCGGATTCTCAAGAAGAAAATATTGGGGTGTCCTGGGGTGACGGTGGCGGACGAGAGCGAGGGAGATGGTGGTCGAGGGGAGAGAAACGCATTCGAGTGGGCGCTCGCTTCCGGGACTAGGTTCATTCTAAGCGTGACGTTACCGTGACACCCTTTTTTCCCAGGTCCTTGCAGCCAATCAGGGGCGTGACGGAGTTTGAATCGTCGCCTATGTTTGTCTTTCTTTCCGCTCTTGTCGTCTGCCACTGCGCTCATTCCCAGCGAAGATAGTTCAGCATTCTTGTGGTGGGCTTGCTCTCCATTGCTGAGCGTGATCCCGCAGTCTATCGTTTTTTGTCGTTGGGATCATGCTCTCGGGCTGCTCGTTCAACGGTTCTCAGCTCTGAACAAACAAGGTTAACGTTGATTACTTATTCCATCATTGACTCACGCGATAACCCACGAGTCGCGGTATCACCCGGCACTCGGTCCTCTTTACGTTACCGACTCCGTCCTTCCTGAGCATCGCAAGAGCATCGTCGAGGCCGTTCATCACGACGAGTTCAAAATCATCAGGGAGATATCGCAAAGAGACCCCCACTGGTATCCCTGTACTTCGCTAAGAAGATCGAGTGTCTCCATATGATTCATGTATGCTCATGACATCTTTCTATCGCGCTTCATCAGCTGACTCGGAGTTCGCCGTGAGAGCATACAGCGTCTACAGGTCCTTCGGATTGGCCTTGTTGACCTGGATCATTCTAGGTCAGAGCGCGTTCGCAGTGAACTCTGCCGCGTACATACTGTATATCCATATTCCACCTATAGCGACATTCATAGTATTCTTAACCGTGACTCTTCCTGCGACATTCTCACCCCACACCTCGCACAGGAGTTCTGTGCTTCCGCCACGATGTTGGACATCGTTGTTCTTTCTCAGAATTGGAGATCCTCGGTCGGTCTAATGTATGGAACCTTGACTTCGTCCACCTCTTCCTGCATCATCATCATCATCGGAGCTAATTATACACTCACGCTCATGTGTAGGCTAACGTACGTTGTTTCATGCTCACAATTCCATCGCAGAAGCCTGGTGTAGTCTCATGGGAGAAATCGCCACCAACGTTCTCTGAGTCCTCGAGTTTGCTGCATCGGTCAGTTCAGACGAGTCGACTCGCGCACCCGGTAGTACTACCCCATCATATCAGAAAAAGCGGAACTGCAGCACTTCGACTACTTACCTCCACCCAACCTCCGTCTGGTGCAAAACCACCGGGGCAGGATGAGAAAGAAGACTTCTCTCAGGTTGTGGCGAAAGGCCAGATCGAACGTGGTGACGGCGGCTGAGAGGCCGGAGTTGCTTCTTCGGGAAAGCGTCCCGGAACAGGTAAGTTACGACTCCGTTCTGTTTTTTTCGGCCTTCGTCTCCTGACACAAGAATCATGGTTTACAGCTTTCGATGAGATTCATAGTGTATTTTGTGGGTCGTCGGTTTGCATTCGTTCGTGAAGGAAATCACATAACTCATATTTTCAATCGACAGGCTATTTTTATCGTCCAAGATTATCAATTCAAATACCGCGCGCTATATCCTCCGGTTCGTATCGTCTCCGGCCCAGCAGCTAGCTTCCAAAGAAAGAGGCCTCGCAAACGTTCCTTCTAAGCCCGCCACACGCACCGAAGCACCTCAACTCGCTCATGACACTGTGCGAGCGCATCGAACAACCCACATGCTCACGCTTCCCTCCCCGCTCGTCCTACGCCACATCAGTAAAACCATGCTTTCCGAACCTGCTTCTCCTCCCTCTCTCTATCCCCTATCCGCATTCGGGTCCTTCGGTAGCGAACGTGGTATACATAGCTCCGAAAACGATCTGCGTCGCGCCCTATGAAAGAAGAAGTCGAGGGACAGAGGGACATGCGTTTCGTCATTCGAGGGCTTCTGCTGCTCGTTGCCTGATGCCCGTGAACAGGTACATAAGACCATCTCCCCGAGCTGTCCTTCTTCCCGCCCTGTGGACATCCTCAGACGTCTTCCCCTTTACCTGCGTTCAACCCTGCGCATCAGTCCGTCGAGCTCATCAACTTACCTGTCCGTATACCCTCACTTCGATGTCTCGTCTCGCTGTAGCCTCCGTCTTGCTCGCCCAGGCACTCCTCGCTCTTTCTGTACCCAGTCAAACACCCACTCTCGTCGAGCGTGCTGTCGCTTACTACGACCCGAATGCTAACGGCGGATCCATGCTCGACGACGCTGGATCTGGTGGCGGCGAGCCTTTGAACGTCAGTTTGATTTCCCCTTCTCCTTCATCATTGTCGATCTATGATTCACTTGCGCGACATCTCACACATGGCACATTTTCAGGTGATCATCTCGGGTTTGAGCTCTGCAGACGTTCTCACCGACGACGGCGTGCTCAACTATGCGCGCGCAATCGGGTTGTAAGTGCCCTTCATCTCCAATCTTCACCATTACCTTCGTCCTTGCCCCCCAACCCCATCAAAATCACATGCATACGCACGCGTCCCCTGGTCCCTCGCCCGTCGCTTCTTCTCTTTCTGGTCGAAGATCCTTTCTTTTCATTTGACGTCTCCTTCGCACGCCCCACACTTGATCTCTTCCACGCCTCTCCATGTGATTCAAAATACACACGATACTGCAGCTGACACCCTTCCCCATTCCCCATTCCCCATCTTCCGTTTCCCTTGTTCGACACAATGTGCATGCATCCAACCTCGACACATGCACTCGTGTACTCATGCATGCATACAATACAGCTCGACAGAATGCTTCGGGATTCACCTCGGGAACCCACAGTCCGCTAATCTCGGCGACGGGAACGGATGGGTGAACCAGACCGTCGAGCTGCGTCAGGTAATTGTTCAATTGTTCAACAAAAAAGGGGGTCGGTATATTGACTATATCTGGAAAATTGGTCGTTAGGATTATGGAGATGCGGATGTGGGGACGTGTTTGGAGAGGTCAGTCGTCGTTGTTTGTTCCGGCTCCAGGGGGAAATTTTTTTGAGACCAAGACTGCTGATCTTGTGGTTTTTTGATAGTTTGATTGGGGGCAACCATTTCAGGGTGTATCGCCAGAATGGGACACAGGCGGATAGTGGGGCTTTGTTCCTTGCGTATGTGCTCCTCTCTCTCCCTCTCTCCCTCTCTCCCTCTCTCCCTCTCTCCCTCTCTCCCTCTCTCCCTCTCTCCCTCTCTCCCTCTCTCCTTCTCTCCCTCTCTCCCTCTCTCCCTCTGTGCTTGCTGTGTTGGAGAGGATTCTGACCATGAGTTGTGTGTCAATTAAATCCATGCATACAGTGTCTCGAAAGAGGAAGATGTCACGGAGGGTCATACGATCGTTCCTGACGGGTACGATATCGGGCGGTACGTTCTCCCCTGCTGTCTCTGAATCTGAACGGAGCAAATACTGATTGGGGTTGGAACTCATTGTGCATCTGAATCACGTAGGGATAACCTCGTCACCAGCGCCGTCGGCTCCACATCTTACGGCGGCGTCTCCTACACGACCACAGCGCAGAACGTCACAGGTTTGTTGGCGGCGGGGAGTGTGGGTGTTAACCACGGTATGTATTTCCCCTCCTTCCCTTCCCTACTCTTCTCTTCTCTACGCTACTCTTCCGAGGATCAGTCTCTCATCCTTCGTATCGGTGCGCAACAGATATCGCCGTGGACGGAATCGTGACCCTCCTCACCGTCACCATCGATTGAAGGACTACTGCTTGCCGTATCCGTATTTGCAAGCATGGTTGTATCTTATTCTCTTCTCTTCTTACTCTTCTCCTTCTTGGGGTACCGGTCCGTCTTGCGCTGAACGTTTGAACATTTGCATTTGATGTATACGTTATACCCACTCTGACTTTGACGACGCAATATGAAGTTATGAATCACGATTTGTCTGATTCCTTCCTTTCCTTCCTTTTCTTTTCTGGGTCATCGAGAGGTAGGTTTCATTCGTGTGGCGAAGCTCATAAGTATACAGTACCCCCACACCTCCAACTCACCTTCCATCAAATAAACCATCCCTTCTGAATCTCTCAAACGGAAAAAAAAAAATCGCACACCGTCTCGTCTCAACAAAGTGGAGTGGGATTTGCATAAGGTGCATGAAAGAACAGAACAGTCCATCATGACGATTTTGCGCAAGGGCGACTGCACAGTATCGTACACGTGCGAGACCAAAGCTCGAATCTGTACTGGGACCAGGGCAGGGTTCATTCATAACATTACCGTAACTTAAGCTTAGCTGAGCAGTGGGCGATTCACGTTTGGCGAGGAAGAGAACTTTGGGGAGGGGGGGAAGGAAGAGGAGCAAACACAATGGCATGGTGGATGGAAGAAGGGGAGAAGGGGAGGGGGCTGGGATACTTACTCGTATAGGACGCAAGTCTAGAAGGTGAATTTTGAATACAACGGAACGAGAACGAGAACGAGAACAGGAAGAGGGGGCTGAATTTGATACCGATCGTGATCATACGGGTATGTGCTAGACGTGCAACGGTGCATAGACTTCCTGGATGTAAAAAGAAACAGAAAAAAAGACAAAGGAATGTGAAAAATACAATGCGAACGGAACTTCAACAGGACGACGACGACGACGACACCAATTGCAAGAAAAAAAGAGGTTGCGATGCAGTGAGTTTGAAAGACAGACCAAACCAAACGAAATGCGACGTCGACGAAACCAATGGCCCACTCCCATCCTTTGATGCTACGTACCACCGGCATCTTCACTGCGAAACGCCACATGATGCTGTGCCGCCACCTCGCAAGACTGGGATATCGATCCAACGTCTTACATCCACTCGTCGTCAGAGTCGTCAGAGTCGAGGTTGATCATATTCTGCTGCTGCTGCTGTTCTTCTGCTTCTTCCGTTCCAGCCACCTCGACATCTTCTTCGTCCCCAACAACCTCAACCTCCTCTTCCTCATCATCCACCTCGATATCAACAACCTCTTGCTCTTCTTGCTCTTCCTCATCCTCCAAGCCCTTCCCAATCGGCAAATAATCCGCCACCTCCTCGCTCGACCTCACATGATGACCCTGTCCATGACCCTTCTCATACTCCATAACCTTCTCAACCTCCTCATTATCCATCTCCTCGTCCAGACTAACCACGATCGGGCTGACTTCTTGGGAATCAGGCGCCGCCGAGTGTCCGGAGCTGTTGTCTTCGTCTTCGTCCTCGTACGCGTACGCGTCTTCTTCCTCGTATGGAGGAGAAAAGAGCGCGTCGGCCTCGGACGCTGCGACTTCGGCGCGGGTTTGACGGCGGACGCGCGAGAGGACTTCGTCGAGCTGGAGGAAGTTGTTGTCGTCCTGGGCGAATTTGCGATGTTTGCGGCTGACGATGTGCTAAAAAAATATCCAAAAAAGAAAGCCATCAGCATTTGAACACCCATAAAAAAGGGGCATTGAAAGACTCACGTCGGCAAAGTCGGTAAACTTCGCCTTGCAGCACTCGCAATATCCAGGCTTCGACCCCTCCTCCCTTTTCGGCAACTTCAGCGTGTTGGTAGACTTGCTTTTCCTCAGCATCTTCCTCTCTGGAATAGCCTCTGGTGGACCCATCGTGCCCTTTCGGACTCCGCCCGGTTGGTCCTCTGTACCAGGGTTGACCTTGCGCGAAGTGACGACGTGTTGCTGGATTCCCTTCCGCAGGCTTGGGTGCAGCAGAGCCGTATTCCTTCCAAGACCACTGCCGTGGCTCATCCCACCAGCAGTTGAGGTGGTCCCGACTGTGGAAGTGATAGCGACGCTGTTGCCCGAAGCCGCCATGTACGCTCCGCTCCCGATATACCCAGACGCATTAGCCGACTCCATCAAGTCCACATCTCCATCCTCCGCCCCGAATCCGAGGCCGTGAATGCCTGACTCGCCTGGAGCTCCCAGGGAAGCCCTCTTCCTCAGCTGGACCATCGACATCGTTCTCCTCAAATCACTCCCTTTAGTCATCATCTCCTTCTCCCTCTCCTTCTCTTCTCTGGCCTTCGCCCTCATAGCCTCCTCCTCCCTCAACCTCATGCTCTCGTCCCTCTTCATCTGTCTCTCCCTCTCCTTCACCTTCGCGATCCTCCTCTTCCTCTCCTCGTCCCTCTCCTTCTCCTGTCTCTCGTTCCTCACGACCCTCCTCGCTTCTCGTTCATCATACTCAATAAACGGACTCCTCGCCTTCGGATGACAATAAAGCACAGGCCACGCCCCTTCTTCCCTCCCATCCTCCTTCCTCTTATGAACCGGATACTCGATCGCATTAATCGTCGCCATCTCCTGCCACAGATCCTCCACCAACACGAAATAACTCCCCTTCGTGAAGTATCGGTAATTATGGCGTTTCTCGCGCGGATCGCGTTCGGTCGTGCCGTGCAGACGTTCGTATTCAAGATTGCGGGCGAGGGTGCGCGTAGGGACGGAGGTACTTGCAGAGGCACTGGTGAGGAGGGAGGGGGCGGGGAGACGGGATGTGGATGTGACGGCGGTGACGGCGGCGGACGTGGAGGTGTCGAGGCAGCGATCGAGGACGGATTCGAGCTTGGCGATGCTCCAGATTTTCATGTTGAAGTTCTGGGCTTTGCGTACGATGTTGTTCTCGTAACTCGGTGGTGGCACGGCATCTTCGCCGGGTCTACAAGTTATGTCATGATTAGGTCGCGAAGAAAGGGGTGGTGGAGTGAAAGGAGATGAAATTAGAGGTACGAACCTGCCTCGAGGGCGCATTGGGCTTTTGAGGATACGGGACTTTGAGACGTTCTCTTTGTTCGTGAGGTTGAGCTCTTCGGAGGGGAGAGGTTTGTTGGTGATCAAGTGTGTTATTTCTTTGCAGAAGAAATCCTCGATGTTCTGAATTCGAAGAATAGTCAGTACAAACTCCAACCAGCGAAGCCACAATCAAGACGATGACGAGGTTAAAAACTCGGCACGAGATCGTGATACCACCACAAGAGGACAACGATATGGAAAGTAATGAGAGGAAAAGAAACCGACACGCACCGCCCCAAGCCTAGTCAACCGATCTTCAATTCTCTTCTTCGCCAACGACTCCTCCGGGCCAAACACATCGTCGTCGATATGGAAAGTCCACCCAGGAAACGCCCTCGTATACTTCACCTTGAACTCCTCCTTCTGAGCTTCCCTTTCTGCACGCTTCTGTTCCCTCCGCTTAGCCTCCTCACGTTCGCGAGATGCATTAGCCTTCGGGCTGAAAGTCAGAGGTGGTTGGCCAGAAGTTTGCGCGTGTGCTGAGGGCTGACGTTTCGTCGGGGAAGGCGGCACGGGCTTGAGACGTTTAGGGTGGATGTCGTGGGTGTCACGGTGGTCGGGTGAACGGGCTCGCTTGATAGATGTCGACGACCCAGATCGCGAAAAAGTGCCTCCAGTCGTTGAACGCGTCGGCTTCGGCGAGCCCAACGCGGGAAATGGTAGAACTGTTTGGCGCGAATTGAGGTTGGGGCGACGCGAGCTGGTAGCCATCGTTGATTGTGTCGCCGGCTGCTGCGTCGAGAACGATGATAAACGCGTGTCGGACGCTGAATGGTCGTATTATACAAGAGAGTTGAAGGCAAGAAAGACGAGTTCAACGTCGTCGCCGATGGCGATGGCGACGGCGATGGTGGTGGTCGAAGTCAACACGCTTCTGCAGAGTGTCGTGATGTGGCTAAGCGGCGCCAAACAAACAACGCGTGACTTCCCGAACCTCTCCCTCTCGGACTTTCTGCTCTGGGGCGACTCGACGCAGTACTCCACCGTCTATCCAGCTGTGTACCTAAGCTCGAATGTCAAGTATAAAGGTCTCGATAGTACAGATAAACCGTGTTTGTCGTAGCCTGTGCACCACGCGTCTTAAATGTGTGGCGCCCCAAAATCAGATGCACCGGTCTTCGAGCGCATGTCTAGTGGAAAGACTTTCTTATGATAGGATTTCCTATACAGTGTTCTCAAAATTTTTATTCTACCTGTCAAGCTCAAATTTGCCCGCCAAAGAAAATACAAGGGGACACAATGGTGCCACACAACCTCGACGCGACAAGGTCACTGGACCGCGTTGGAAACACGACGCGTCTGTGGCGGCGTCTACGCGTTTACGCGACGCGACGCGTTGCGTGCAAGCGCGCGACCTGTCACCTCAGTACTGGGAAGATTATTACTGGCATGCATACATATTCTAAATCGTTGCATCGAAACATTACGTTGAAGGTCAAGATAATATTTCGATCAGAATGGCTGCCTCGTGGACTGCTTCAGGCGATTTTTACCGTCGAGGCTTACTCGTCGTCATTGATGCTGCTAACACTGTCCGTCTCGACAGCAGATTGAACGGAGTCTTCACCAGGAAGACATCAAGTCTCTGAATGTGTTTCCTGATAGTGCTAGACAATTAACGTCATAGTCAGAATAAACATTACCAATCAGCAAAGAGTGCAAGTGGAGACATACCTCGCTCAACTCCCTGTAACCACGAAATCCTAAACCACAGCGCATACAGCACGGATGACAATCGGACGTGTCAAAATGTCGTTGCCGGGTCACCGCATCTCGGAGCTGACCGTGAGCGCAGCGTTTGCACTCAGGTAGTTTCAACTGCTGTTTGCTGGTCGGAGACCTGGTCCAACGTAGCCGAGGTGAAGGATAACACTTCGATTTGGTGATTCGGCTGTAAGGGTGCGTTTTATGTTTATGCTGTAGACATCATTTGTGGTAAGCTTCGACCATCGCAGCTCGTTGGAAGAGAATGGGGGGATTATTTGGGACCTACGGCGTGTAGTTCACCCCTTCTAAGGCGAGCGGGGCAGCTAGGGCAAGATACCATATCGGTATGGCAGACTTGGAAATGCTAGTAGATATGGTCACGGTGAGCCCATATAAGCCAACAATATCATATCCGACGAAGGTGCCTGTCAGCTTACACTCCATAAGTGTGCGCCCTTCACTGCCTCCCCACAGGTCTCACATGTGCCATATGTCTTCGGCTCGCTATAGCTTGATCTCGAAGGACCCTGGATAACGGGGGAGACCTTATGTTTGGGCTCCAAGTCGACCTAAGTTGAATGAGAATGGTCGCAAGTGGTCATGAGAAGACTACAGGATATTTAGTGCTTATCAGACATACTGTTTTGGCTTTACCCTTGGGCTTGGTACCAGCCTTCGCTTTGACCTTCTTCCGACCAGACGTAGGAGCCTTCTCATTCTGGCCGTGGGTCCTAGCTTTATGCTGTAGGAGAATACACTGAGATCTGGAGAAGAGCTGGGTATTTTTTAGTATCATGAAGAACGACGAACCCTCTCCAAATTCTTCGTCAATAATCGGGTCTTACAAACATCGCAGCGGACGAAGATTCGTCCTGAAGAATTATTGTGGGAAAGAGGTCCAGTGTGGACAGGAGTTACGCCGCGGGCGGGTGTGGCTTGTGCAGATATCTCGCCATGTAAAGAGGGTACAACTGGAGGTGGAGGGGTAGCACGGAAAGGCGCAGAAAGAACCACTGATAATATCCGGGTCTGGGGTGCGCGAGCAGCAGGCACGCCGCGTACTGGAAGGAGGCCATGAACGGAAGCAGTGCGTACAGTGCGCGCAGTGGATGGAGGATAAACAGGAGGTGAGCCAGGAAGCGTGGTGCGGATACGAGATACGGCCTGGGGAAGAGGTTCGGCCCCGGGAGTAGGCGTAGATAGGGCAGAAGATGTTTGAGGAGGGACATATGTCTGGGGAGGTGGAGGTGCACGGGGAAAAGGTACGATGCGGGCTGAAAGTGCGGGAAGCCATACACCTGGCATATCATGGCGAGAAGGCCTAACCGCATTGACAGCAGGAGGAGCAGGATGTCCATGCTGTCTTCGGCGGTGCTACGAATTGGAGTCAGGTCTGCCATCCTCTTGTATGAAGTTGAACGGCCTACCCTGTCTAACTTCTTGGACAACACTTTAGATTTACAAGAGGGGCAGTCGACGTACTCGGGTAGGTTGGGCTGATTCGGAGGACCGGCGGCACTAGCACTAGCGCCACAGGAATACATGGTTGGTTGGCTTTGCATGGATACAAGCGAAATACTACTCACTGATTCGTTGAACCCTCCGCAGGAGTAAATTGACGGCGACTAGCACGGAACATTGATGAATCCCTCAGTTCAATGATGACCGACTACGAACTGGTAGCACTACGTTAGGAATTCCCTTGACAACAATCAAGTTTGAGTTCAGAGTGTCCTTGAGATTCGACGGTCCGTCATTTCGACCGGTGGGAGGGGTCTGAGAGAAGAGGGCCGGCAGTGACAACACTCTCCTTATACTTATAGCCTTCGAAGTTAATGATCGTATGCGCGAGGCGACTGCAAGGTCTTGAAGCGAACAGCAGACATTGAGTAGTGGATGATAGCACCACTTTACGCCTCAATACAAAGCAAGTTTATAAGGGAAGCCAATCAGAATTACTGTGGCGTGACCTGGGCGTAACCTTGATGTGATCTCGAAGCACCGAGATGAATCTGCATGTCAGATGCAATGAGGATGTGTAGAAATATTTACACGGACTGTACGACTGCAGCTTGCAGGCTGGTTGCACTGTGTCTGACCTAGAGTGAAGGACGAAGACGATCTTTGGCCTGGGCAAAGACGCAATTACAATCTTTCTGCGGGTTATTGCTCAGTCCATCAGCAGTAACAATATACGGCAATTCACTCACAGAAAGCCCGCCGAGCTCGTGGAATTCGAAAGAAGACAATCATGACGAAGGGAATCGATAGCTGGTAAAAAGACTCTTCAGAATGTCCTCCTCGTTATCCTCCTCATTGACAGAGTCGCCGTCGAGACAGTTGGAAAACCGACGGGAGTCTTCACTAGACATGCCAAGTTCCCCTATGCACCTTTGAAGATGCTAAAATAAAAGCAGGTCATGATCAGAGTGAGAAATCCTTCAGCCCTGAACGAGTTTGGCCCAAACCTACCGCACAATACTCCTCATGGCCACGAAACCCGGAGCGACACAGTAGGCAGAATGGATGGAAATCGGAGGTGGAAAAGTGATGTTTCCGGTCCAGATCGTTTCGGAACTTGCGATGAGCACATCGTTTGCACTCAGTCAGCTTGACATGTTTTTTGAGCATACTTTTTAACTCGGGTGAGTACTTGACACTGTTGATGTGGTCGTGTGTATCTTGAAGCTATATGTATACATTTTGTCAGCCTCACTCATCAACTCGTATGAAAAGGTCCAAGAAAGTTGATTGAGATCATTTGGACATGGAGAGATAGAGAGATCAAGTACATGCCATGATCAGAACGAGAAATCAAGTCTATTATTTACCTTCGATGAGTTTGGGGAACTCTTATTGTCTCCACGCATCTCACGAGTAACGTAACTCTTCGGGGGGCTCGAAGGAACGTAGGTAACGGATGGATCGCCGAGTCTCGCCTGCGCCTGAGTAGGAATATCGATGGAGCGTAGTCGAAGCAAAATGAAAAATGAGATCGTTCTCATTAAAGAAATAGCTATCGACAGACACACCTTCCTCGATATACCCTTAGAATTATTCTCAGGGCAGTTGGGAGTACCCTTTCTGCCAGTCCGCCCGACGGCAGCCTTCTTGCCATGGACCCTTTGCCGATGCTGAACAACCACACTCGTTATCTATTATATATTCCCACCAAGATGAATGACATACCTTCTTCAGGCTCTTCTCCAGAATATGTCTATTGCAGGCATGACACCGGACGAGGGAACCAGGCCGAGGTGGTGGGGCACGTCGGAAAGGAGGACGGACACGGCGAGGAGGTCGTAGGCGGACGTAAAGTGTCTGGGGTCGTAGGCCGACAGAAAGTGTGCGAGGCGGAGGCGGTGCAGTATACTCGTGCATCTTGTTCCGGTGCTAGAAAGTCGCTTATAGGTCAGCGCCACGTTATTTGGTGCAGGTAAGAACTTTACCCTCTCCAGGTTCTTCAGAAGTAATCTGGCATTGCACTTAGGGCACCTCACATAGTCGCGCAACTTGGGCAGAGGGTCAGTAGCTGCAATATGGTCCTGGGGAGACATGGGTAGCCCGTTCTCCTTGAACCTGAGGGAGTCGGGCCTCAGCTTCATGGCATTCTCGCGAGGTGTCGAAGAGATAGACTTGGATGAGTTGACCGGCGAGGCTCTCAAAGGTTGGCACGTTTTCCGACGAGGCATCTCCAATTCTTGGAAAGTCCGAGTTCTTCTAGCCTGAACTCTTCGTCACATTAAATAGATATGAACGATAGATCATTGACTTGCTATAGCGAAACCGTACGTACCTTGCAGCTCGTTCTTCAAGAGTTCGGCGACAAGAAGAATCAAGGAAGAGAAGGACGACAGTTGCAACCCCAAGCCCTATACTTATAGCCTCTCTAAGTCGAGACGAGCATGAGGGGTCAGCGAGGCATTTCAGAAGGAGTCAATGCACCAAAGAAAGTATCTCAAGCCCTCAAAAAAGCGGCGAAGCTATGGGCCTGGTCAATCATAATTGATGTGGCGACCATGGGAGCACTCGTGACGGGCACAGAATAGTGACGGATAGATACAAATGTCTAGATGAGTATTCGTTGGTTCATGGCCGGCATACGCTACAGGCCTACAGATACGCAGGTGTCTCGGGACAGACATATTTTCGGAGAAGTAATTCTGATCTCCTTCATGACTATTTATGCAAATCGTTAATCAACACGTCAAACGCATACGAGAATACACTTACAACAAGCACTGTGATTTCCATCGTGAATCTTCCATATCCTCCCATCCGGAGCCATCCTATTTCGGTCAATGCCTCGACTCACGAACTTGCGCCTTGCTTCTTCCCTAAATACTCAATCCACCACTCCTCGAATCCAGTTGTCCCGAGACCGCCCTCGATGCCGAGATCCTCCGTCTCACGGACGTATAGCTGAGTATCGCGAGGTCTCGGGGTGGAGCCTACGAGAGCGGGTGACGAGGGAAGAGCAGATAAGTGAAACAATACGGAAGGCATCGAGAAGAAGTGAGATGGGTGAAAGAGTCTTCACGAACCTGGTGCAGGCTCATCCGCTTGTGGGATGATGTGTTTATGTGGGACACCAAGGATGCCAGCGAAGATGAGGCAAATTTCGTATTTCGTGAAGGGTTCTGGAGAAGAGTAGTGTATTATTGGGGGGAGGGTCTTCCGCTTCGGTAGAGCTATGGCAAAAGTTTCCCCAAGTAAAACAAAGGTTAATGTCGAAGAGATATTCGGAACAACGGGCGAAGAGACTGACCTGACATGCGGACGAGGAAGTTCGCGATATCGATGACATTCGTTGGGTATCTGGTCTGGTAATGGTCCATCTTGTAGGTCTTTCCAGACTGGTCTTGCACGACATCTAGCAGGATATTGATGGCAGAGTCTGCGTTACTCGGTGCAGGTCCGTAGCTAGCGCCACACGCCACATGACGTCAGTAGCGAGCTGGCAGGGATATAGGACTTGGACTCACAGGACAGGAACTCGTAGGACAACGGACTTAGAGCCCTCAATTCCAAGGACTGCGATTTCCCCATCCCGTTTCGTCTCACCATATAGTTGGAGCGGGTTTGTCCGTGCTGAAGGAACGTACGGTGGCGAGGTTCCGTCAAAGACATAGTCTGTTCGAATGACAAACAATTGTAAGACAACAGATTACGAATCACCGAAGATAGTTTGGCATACCAGTAGAGATATATATCAGGGTAAACCCATATTTCTTTGAGAGTTTTGCAAGGTTCTCCGGAACAGATATATTCAGCTGAGATGTATCGTTAGCAATCAGTGCTCTTGCAAGGGTGTAAAAGATGGGCGATTGTGATACCTTCTTGGTGCCCTCTGGATCCTGTGTGAACGCACGTTAACCGCCGATGTGACTACGATGTCCGCATAGAGAGAAGATGCGCAGGGTGTGTTCAGATGTGATAGAGACGGACATACCTTCTCAGCAACATCAGGCTTCCTCTCCGCCGCACAATGCACAATCCCTGCCGATCAAGTCAAACATCAACGCTCATCGAGTCCAATCTTTACAAGAACGACTCTCGGGACTCGATGCATTCCGACCAATGGTTGCAATTTATGCCTCACACCAACTTGAATCAAAGTCTGGCATACTCATCAGGAGATAACTCACAGTCGGGCTTGAACTCCTTGACAAGCTCCTCTAACTTCTCCGAATCCAGTAGATCAATGACCTTCAAGGAGCCCTTGGGGCGAGTATAAGCGAGTCCTAGGACTTCATTACTCGCTGGAGCGTTGGTGAAAGCGTCGTAGACGGCTGTTCCGAGAACCCCTGATGCACCTATATTACAAAGAACTCTGTTGACCAAGGGCACAATTGAAATCGAAAGGGACCTAAAGCATTCCTGTCACAATGACTTTCATTTCCTTGCGAAGTTGTTTGAGATGGTGAAGGAGAGAAACGAAAGACCGAGTAAGTTGGCAGAAGCTGAAAGCCCCTGGCAGCCCCTAGCATCCACGACTCCGGGCCGGTGCCTCCAGGTGGCACTTTCACAGCTTTGCCACAACTTTCTCTACCATGAGCCACTGATGGTGCGCTGCACTTATGAGTGCTTTCAAAGGCCAATCGTGGTTTAAGATATGTATGGTAAAAACCATTGGCGAGCCAGGGCGAATGATATTTCGATAAGCACCCGAAGACGGTAAGGCGTCATGCAGGAAGAAATTTATGTTGAGGTTTCTGCGCCAATATGATCCTAGGAATACATAGCCGAGTGTATTGACAAACAGGCAAGTACACTCCCCAAGTCTCAAGGATTCAACGGAGGATATTGATCAACTGGTTGGGCGAAAGATGCTCTAGCTCTACTGCTCTACCAGTCCATGTCCGTCTTCGGCTTCACATGCGACACATCCACATCCAAACCGACAGGGACGTTCATGGGGGAAGCAATATTCATCTGCCTACAGACACAGCAACAAGTATGAGTAAATGGACGAGTACAACAAAGTCAAAGGAAGAGAATGGAGGGTAAAGGCATAACGATGATAGGATATGAAAGATAACTCACTGTGGGTACCGGTACCTCCGCAAGGGTGGTGTCTTCGCATCCTGCGTCAGCAATATCGCTCCCATCCTAGCAAAAGACATGTCCAGATGTTTATCGTTGATACGATCCCAAATCTCTTTGGGCGTGCGTTGGCTATAGAGAAAGTCGGTAACGAGATTGGCTTCTCCTTTCGCCGGCGCGTATTTGTAGAAGGCGACGAGGCCTGCAGCGCCAACGATAGTGTATATCCACCCTCTGGAGGCAAAACCTAAAGCGTAGCAAGTATATCAGAATATGCATAGCGACTTCACGGGCGTAGCAGAGCGATATAACGAGACGTGAACGGGACCTTCTTCGGGGTACTGGGTAGCGTCGTGATGATGATCTACGGCATGGGCGTCGTGGTGCTCATCGTGAGCAGCAGTAGAGGCTCGCCTGGTTTGGGAAGAAAGTGAAGGAGAGGATTTGGCTCTCGTAGCGAGGGCAGCCGCTCTAGCTAGCGACATATCGTGGATAGGCTGGTTTCGAGCAACCTGTGGAGGGTGTCGGGTAACTGCAGTAACGTCTACGTCACAGTGACCTTCTGTGACCGGATACAGCCGGAGACCCACCTTTCGTCACGTTGTAGTCCGGCCGTCCTTTCAACTTGACCACCGACATCTTCTAAAGCTCAAGCCTATCCACTGCTCCACTGTGATCCGAGCACACGCTATATTTCCTGGCACTATCTCGTCCACTTAGACTCAGCCTACAATTCATATTCTGCATTAGACGCATACATATTCAGACGCAGTATATTACTCAGCGTTCATTCATCATGCCCTCGAGTTCTCAGAGACCCAACCCGCCCACGATTCACATAGAGTTCCCGCCCTCAGCCTTTGACTCTGGAAGTCCTCGCACTCTCCCCTTTGACTCAGGCATATACGCTGTCAGCCCGAAGGGTGGACCGAAGTTACTAGACAGAAACAACACCACTGGCCACAGTCTCCCGCCGCCCTCGTTCATGATCCGCGGGGGCAACAATTCTCAGGATACATCTGCCTCACCATCAAGCTCCTGCTCTTCGCTGCTGCCTTCTAGCTCGACCTCTACCTCTTGGTCTGACAGTTTCTCCGCGGCGTCTACCTCGTTTAGCGGCGTCGCTCCTTCAAAGTCGCTTCCTCAGATCACCATCACCCGTCCACTTTCAACCGTCCCACCGCCAGTTCTTCCGAGTAACTCACCGCATAACATTGCTCTTGATCTTTACGGCACTACTGTGGTTTCGGACAACAAACCTCTTCCAGCACTTCCCTCCAGGTGCTCATCTGACATCGCCGATCTTCCATCCCCTACCACTTCGCACACGCTTAGCTCTTTGCATGCTCGTGTCAGACGCTCTCGCCTGAGTACTGTATTCGGCGTTACAACTCTGCCGCCTATGCCCTCTCCACTCACGCGCAATGTTCGGAATGGTCGGGGGCCCGAGCCTTCCTCTGTACCAGTGCCTCGAGATTGCGCGCACACACAGGTCCACACCACCCACGCTCTGGAATCCTCTGCTAAAGCTTTGCCAACTCGGCTGCCATCCGCGTCGGAGAAGCGAACCCCTCAAGTGCAAGGACCACAGACGACCCAGCAACTCGCTAAGTCCGTCTCTAGGTATCTCAAGATGATGGACAAAGAGATGGATCGGGAGTTCAAACGCTTGAGGGATCATGTCGCCGAGGTCAAGGACGCCATGGAGAAGCTGCGAGAGGAAAGAGAGGGACGGGCTAGGATCCAGACACAGAAGGATGTGGAATTGGCTCAGAGGAAAATGGAGGAAGAAATGTCTCGAAGAAGGAGTTTCTCAAAGGTGGAGGAGGATAAAGTGAAGAAGCCACCTAGGATCCCGACAATGGTCTTTCCCGTGGTGTGATTGGGTTGTTGGAGGCACGTTTACATCTGGGTGTTGCTGAAGGACGTTGGATGACCCTCAACTATACTATTTGCTAATATCATTTGGTACAGTTCCAGTTCTAGTCTCTCGATGAGACACTTCGTTCGTTCTTCGTTTAGCATCAACTAGCGCTGATTCACTGTTTATATATGGTATGCCGCGGTCTCCGCGCCAAATCCCGGGCCCTCACCTTTTAGATAGTTCGACGTACAAAGTTGCTCAACGTCGTCGAGACGTTGGACTGTGAGTCGTTACCAACATGGTCAATTATTTTGTTTGTCTCTTCCCCCGTTGATTTCCAACGCGCTCATCGTACTAGTGCCGCCGTTACTCGTCGGTGGTGCTTGGAATGATGGTACCTAAAAGTTCCGCCGGTAAGCTGAAGGTTTCTTTTTTACCCGACCCGGACAGAAGTCGTCTCTTGTTCAGACCAGTCTAGGAAGGATACTAACTTGCGCCTCTCTTACTCCGTCTTCCAGACAGCCCGAACGAAGTTTCAGAGCCAGGCGGACGTTATTCCTTCCCTTCTCGCTCCCACTGCTTACGAGGTGGACCTCTCCTTTGGGTCTCTCCCGATTGTGTGCCCATATGCACTCTATATCTATCCTGGCGCCTTAACGTACAATACGATCTTGTCCTCTCATCGCGTGCTATACACAATCTCGACAGCGGAACAGGCGGAACGTCCTTTTGATGGCACAGCCTGATAATTTCCGACTCCTGAGAGATATGGCTACCGCAATTTCTCGCAGCCACGCCACAACGATGTGTGTAAGTGTAGAGTAGATCCTTGTCCCACCTTCATCTCGTCCCACCTTCATTGGCCCTGATGATCCCTGCGTCTTCACGGGAATACCCAACCAGGGCTCCTGGTAGACAAGGCTCGAGTTTGGCTCGTCGGACAAGAAATCTCCCTATGATCAACAGCGGTCATATCCAGATGTTGTGCGGCCAGACTCTCACTTTCTCTCCCTGCGCCTCCCCGTACCATGTGTATGTGTATTACTTATCGGGCTATTTATGTCTCCACACGTCGAGCTAGGTCCGTACTCGAAAGAAGTCAAGCCGACTATATTTGCGTAAGTTTTACAGCTGTGTATAAATCTTCCGAGTCGCTCATATATACTCATATAGTGACAACTGAAGCTTATGCTCGCTCTACAACTCTGGGATAGTTCACACTCGGCCTTGTCATCTAAGCTGAACGAGACATAACGCATAGGCTTTCACTCTTGGTTTCTCGCTCAAGGTGGTCTTCGGTGAACGATCCGCAGTAGCATGGAGATTGGGAGGGAGGGAAGGATTCTAAGTGTTGACACTAAAGGCCCACCGTGTACGAGCGTCTGAAAACATACGACTTTACGGTCGTTCAAAAGAAGTCAATTATTCTGATTTATAGGTAATACTTTTGGGGCGGTACGTAAATGTGCTCGATGACGCAGCAAGTAAACTGTACGATCTACAGTCGCTGTACAATGATTGTTACATCGTCTATCCACTTCTCGTCCATCTCAACAGTAAGATATTTTGAAACTTCCCGTACATCATCACCACCCAGTGCGTCACGAAGAAGAGAAAGTGCTGCATTACCCGCCTGTGTTCGTGAATCCAGCGCTCTCCCGACAACCCTCGCCCAGTGATTCGCTAGCTCGCTCCTTGCACGACGCTCCGGAGGATATAGATCTGGAAGTCCGTCAGAGCAAAGCATGAGAAACATGTCCCTCGGCTTCCCGGACGCAACTTTAGGCAGCGGGATATGATGTACGTCAGGCGTGCTCGAGACATATGGAGGGCTTCGCACGCGAGCGATATACGTCTCCGGTATCTCAACGTTCCATTCGTGCCGGAGATTCAAAAGAACCCGTTGCGAATACACAGCAGGTATCTTGAGCCAAGTGTCGCCGATAGCTGCCAAGAGGGCCGCTTGAGTCTAATGAGACGGGTAGAATAGACGTGAGACTCACATCGGGTTGGACCCAGATAGCCGACGATTCGGTTATCTTTGGCGCAGTCCTTTTCGCCGGGATGTTCATGCTTGATTCGCGCAAGCTCGCGCATGTTGTCGCCATCGTGTAGGGCGGTGGTAAAAGTCGCATGCCACTGCCCCGATGGGTTACGAGAGCCGAGGACTATGGCATGAGCGTTAGCACGAGAATACCAAAACCGCCAAAGTAAGGTCGTGGGTTGAGGCACATACCAGCTTGGCAGTCGCCCAGGTTTGCTATCCAAAGGTGGCTTCTGCTCGGGTCTGTCAGAGTGAGCAAGGCTGTGGTGCCCTGCAGGCACTTGATGGCGGCAGTATAGTTACGTCCTCCGGATGACCGGTCGTCGACGATGCTGCGAACCTGCTCGTCGGACATGCGCTGAAGCGCAGATGGACCGCCGGGAAACAGGTTGATGAAATCTGAGGTGACGGTGTGGTCGAAGCGCATGACGGCATCGGCAAGGATGGTCGATATTTGGTCGACTGAGAAAGGAGATCGGGCGCAGGAGCGCAGGTACGCATCGAGGGAATGTTTGACCATGGCAGGGATCGAGTGCGCGGCGTGATCCACGGTAAGATGACCTACATGGCCTAAAGCGTGATATGAAGTCAGTGAGACAATTTTGCGAGAAGCTTTTGAGTTGGACAGACCGTCGAAGATCGCAGTAAAAACCCACGTGCCGAATGACAAGGGCCAATGCTCGATACGACAGCGATCCTGGCTCCGTTCTTCGTAGAGCTGACACGGTTGGAAGGTGACTCCGTCTACCCCTTCCACGGTTCGGGGACGAGACAAGGTTTTGAGCTCCTGTGTTAGACGTGGTTCTGATAGCATGCGATAGGTCCAACGATGAGGGCCACCGCGACCCATGGAGGTCGTTGCGAACTCGCGAACTTCATCGAGAGCACGCAGGTGGTCTCCAGGATTAGCAGCCGAGAGGGAGATGACGGGGTGATGGTACATATGGAGCGACTACCAGGTTAGCGAAGTATTGATTGGAAGGCGGTTCTCTCCTCTTATAAGCATGCCTCCCGAGGGACATGGTGCTCTGCTTCGTGCCTGGATCCCGCTGGGGCCCTGCTGGACACTGGTAAATTTAGTTGCCATAAACGACGGACGTACTCGCAGATTACACGGAGTTCGTCTCATCTCTTCAAGACAAGGGTCGGAGTGAAGCACGGTGGATGGACCGGATGTAGCCATCGCCATGGTACGACATGACAGAATCGACTGGAGTCGGGGACCCGTAGGCTACGGGACATTAAAGAAAGCCGTGTGGCCGAGTCTATCTTCGTGGTGAATGAGGCAAGAGCAACAGAAGCAGATACCCAAAGGACATAAGAACCGCAGCCAACCTCAGAAAATTAGTCCTCCGAGGCTCAGTTCAGATCTCTACCAGTTGACACCAGCATACGGGTTGAATGAGGTGTTCTTCAAGGATTTTCCAAGATCATGCGGCACGGTTCCTCTGACATACGCCATCAGGGAAGAGAAGTTCAGATTCAAAGGTAGAAGTCAAGCTATATCAGGCGAGAAGACCATGTTCAGCGACGCCAGTCCGAGGTTGACGCATGATGGACGACCAGGGAACGTCTGTACGATTGAAAGTGCCACGAGTTCAAAGCCGGTACCGTGAGAAATGACATCCCGGAAACCGCCGAGCGCCGAAGTCAACAAATAGACGGCAACCATTTTGCTGGCTAGCAAATCCTTTATCGATGTCCAGGTTCCTTGGAGGAAAGTGTTCCTTGACTTTCTCGTATCATCACGATTACTTTGACGCTAGAGGAAATACTTGGGTCTATTAATGAGGCGGGTCGTACCCTCTTTGTCTTTGGGCGCGTCTGAGCAACACCTGAGCCTGATGGTCCATCTGCCAGATACGAGTGTCATACTCATACTCGCGCAGCCGTCACATATGCAGCTTTGGGGTCTCGGGTACCAGTCTTGGGCCACACGCGTACCTACGTTCCTGTGAAAATTGCTTCTCTTGCGAGCTGATGTGAGCTCTATCATTCGGGAGCTGATGGTGGACCAACGCGTGGAAAGATACTCTGGCATGTACATGCATGATTTCAGTACTTGTGCCGACCCCAGATCCACTGCATGTGTACCGACAAAGGACTACCGATACCTGTTCCTTTTACGATACGGTTTGGGCTTACACTCTGACTCGTTCTCTTGCGTCTTGTCATCCATGCGGCCACTACGCTCTCGCCCTCGTCAGACTGTCGTTCGGTCAACAGGCAAGCTGTCTGTTACCCGGATCAGCATGCGGACAACAGACTAGCTGTGCTCGAGTGTTTTTCTTGGGGATTGTCCTCGATGCTTGCTGCATGATGACGCCAGATGAGACTGATTATCTCCCCTGGCGCTCCGTCTCGAAGAATTGCGTCTCGTGCCGGAGTTCCCTGGCCATTCTAACCCAAGGACCCTAAAGCGACCTGCTACTCTTCTCAAGAACATTCTGTTTATCATCACAACTTACGAAGTCGATGAGTCCACTTTAATGTCTAGTCTGAATGGGTTTTTGTCCCGCCGCTCAGCGCTCATCTCGCAGCTTTCATGAACCACCGGATCTGGTGTCCGCGGGTGCTGCCTTCGCATATAAATTTGCCGCTGGGATTCTTCGTGATGACATGCTCTACCTTGTCTGCTCGATCCCCGTCAATCTCCTTCTCGAATCAAAGTAACAGCGTCCAGGCCCTCCGAGACCCAGTCTATGACGAAGAATTTCCAGCTCGCGAGCAGATTACTCTCGTTGTGGACTGTCGTTTTCTTTTCTTTCCTAGCAGCCGCAAGCCTAGAAATCGGCTAATTGGTGAGCGTCAACTAACTTTCCCAACCGCGGAACCATCACATATCTTTAACCGGTCAGGCTAGCTATGTAGTACAATTCAGTCGATCTAATTCCTAAATTAAAAAAAGAACCCTCATTTAACTGATTTTAGGCGTGACTAGACCGTCACGAGCTCCTTCGGAATGTACTTGTCAAGTCGCCGCTATGCTGCTACATCATCGGCATCGAACTGTGCGTAAATGCCGGGGCACCGATGCGTATCGTCACAGCTACTCATATCCTTGAACCGGGACTCTTCCCAGGTGTCAAGGTTATCGAAATTGACACCGAGAAAGTTTAAATCATCACCATGACGTTGCAGAGCCATTCGAGCTCAGCGCCACAAAGCGGAATTCTGTCTTCCGCGATCTCCCAGATACGATACTTTTCCTATCGTACCAGCGTATCATCCTCTTACCCGTCCTGCTCCATCGCCGCGAACAAGGTTACACCTGAGGTTCCCCACACGACGGAGCCGCTCAAGATGCCAAGGCCTTCCCTTCGCCCCCATCTCTTCCATGCACCGGCTTCCTCTCCGACTCATCGCCACCGAGCTTTCTTTGGACCTCCTTCTAGAGGGGATGTGCAACTCCGCGAGTACTGACGATATCGAGGGGAAAAAACACGAAAGTCTTCGTCAACACTGGAAGTTATCGATGTGCTGGTGATTATAGCCCATCCATCCATCTCGTCTATATGTCCCCTATGGTGTTCCAACCTTAATTTCGACAGACTCATAGATTGAATCGTGGACCGATAGAGGGCACTCCAAGTACGTATTCATGTCGTACTCCCCCCGGTATTCACCGCACCTTATTCCAATAGAGAATTGGGACTGGAAATCCCAACTCAGTTCGACACGAGGGTGATTCTACAGCCTCCGCTCCACCATCGGAATATGTTTGGCAGGTGATCATAATACCCAGTACTTCAGTAGCTGCGCATAGTAACTCTGCTACAACGTTGCTTGGAGGAAGGAGCAGTAAAGTACGTCAAGTGCCTCATCGAACATCTCTTCTTGCGAGTCGGTCGGGGTCCGGAGCACTCTCGTCAACGCCCCACAGGTTCTGAGGTTCGTCGTTTTCATGGAGCTTGACTTCTCCAGGTTGAGTGGGCCGATGAGGTTGCTTATACGCCGTTAACATTAGCGGCGCGATTGGCCGCTTTGATTGCGTCGTCCCGAGGATCCTCCTTATATCCTTGGTGACATCCATCCTCCAAAAATACAGGCTGTGCTAACAACGCTTTTTTTCTACCTTCGTTTTTGTGAGGTTTTGCATGCAGACTTCATGCACATAGAGAGCAAAGTCCTCTTTGAACATTCTCTCTTTCATAAAGACATTTCTCCCACGCGGGGAAGATTGATAGTATTTCATACTTCTTGACGGGTTTCCTTGTGCATCAGGACCGAGACCTCTGCTCACGTATGGCCTTCGGGTTCTTCGAAGCAATCATGGACACGAGGTATTCATTTCGGTAAGTTCAAAGGCTGTCGCATGGGTCCCGGGTGGATTTGGGATATCCGGTTTCTGAACGAGAAGATAGAAATACGTACCACGGAGAGATGCAGCCTCCCTGCACATTCTTCAACAGGAAAGCTTCGAGACGGCTACATGGAAGGAGAACGTGCTTGCAGCCAGAGTCAACGTACATGCGGGAGCTACCTTTGATTTGGAACCTGGTATACGACTGTGGCTAGTAGCATATTTGTTTGGTAGGGAAGGGTTTTTCTTGGAGGAGTCAAAGATCGAGGGTTGCACGACTTCTCCTGGACTGAATTCTTCCGCTGAGGCTCGAATAAAGGTCGAGGTTGGCCGAGCTCAGTCTAAAGTATCACCACCACAATCATGCTCAACTTTGGCATTGGAGCTTGAGACGATCATGAATTGACAGTCGTAACTTGTCGATATTTTGGCATCTGGCGATCTTGCCACCGCCACACCAACATTCGGTGTGGCGCTTTCACGTGAGCCGGCGCGACGCGTCGGTGGCGCTGAAATTTTGGCGGTTGCCGAGAATGGACGGCCTCACAAAATTTTGGATCGATCAGTCGGGTTCCTCACCTTTGCTGCCAGCTCTCGTCTTCCCTCGCGGTCTTGCTCACCCCTCTATTGTGCTCTGGTCGGGCATAATCTCTAATTTTTTGCTAGAAAGCTAGCCGTTCTATGCATCCAGTGCCAGCCCTCTGCGGCGTACCTGCGACTGGTCCCTCTCGATAGCATCGTCAAATCGAAACTCGAAAATTAAACAGCTTGGCCAGATTCGAAGCAGTCTCTGGCATACGCTCGTCGACAGCTCGACGTAATACAGCCTACCGCATCTACACCATACGCACGCACAGAAACACACAACATCTCTCCGGTTCGAAGTAGGACTCATCCTATACACCCTCCACAACTTATGGCAGATCTCCTCCATGACCCCACCGACATCACCACCGTCAACTCTGCCATCAATCCTAATCCAGATGGTTTGAGCCCCAGCGATGACGGGTCAGAGACTAACTCAGGCCCGTTTGAAGGCCCAGAAAAGCTACTGGAGATCTGGTTCGCTCCGTCACCTTATGACGTGCCTGATGCGGCGCAACCAGACGAGAATGGGAAGTTTGGGTTGAGGAAGGTCAAAAGAGAAGTGTGGGAGGAGATGCTGGATCTTGTGAAGTGTAAAGTGTTGAGCGTCGTAGAGGGAAAGGAGATAGATGCATATCTGCTTAGGTGGGTCTTTATGGCATTTGGTTATGTTCCTTTCCGTATGTTCTCTGCGCGACCGATCATATGCGGGGGCGTGATGGAATGAGGCCAAAAGCCCTCATCTCGTCATTCTTGCCTATTTCCGTGTCCTTGTGCAACGGCGTCCGATTTCGAAGTCGCTATATCCGGAACTGACAACCGACCTTCCTATTTTTCACTCAGCGAATCTTCCCTTTTCATTTCACCACACCGTCTCATACTCAAAACCTGCGGCACAACCCTTAACCTTCTCGGTCTTCCCCGTATCCTTAACATCGCCGCTACCCAGGCATCTCTGCCCACAGTCCACCGCTGCTTCTACTCCCGTAAATCCTACTTTTTCCCCGAGCGCCAGAAAGGACCGCACCGTGAATGGAAACACGAAGTAGAGTACCTCGACGCCATTTTCAAGGCTCGGGATGATCATTGCGTCAAACATACCGATAGTTTGCACACGCATGGCGACGGCGCGAGTGGCAGAGGTATAGGTGGCGCAGCGTACACGGTGGGCAAAGTGAATGGCGACCACTGGTTGCTCTATATCATGGGGCCAGACGAAGACGGCGAGCAATCTCAGTTGCCCTCTCCTGTCGCTCCTCCACGCCCCTTGGGTGACACGGAGGCTGCCAACGGCGACGCTGTCACATCGAACGGGAACGCAAACACACATAACATCCATGGCGATCGCCTCACGCCGCCCAACACTGACTACACCATCGAGATCCTCATGACGCACCTCTCCCGCCGCGCAGCCAGCGCATTCGAATTCGACGAGCCTTCTACGACTGCTGGTGGCGGGGAGGAAAGTCCGCTGGAGAGGGCTCAAACTCTTTCACGTAAAATTGGCATAACGGAGCTCTTCCCGGAGGATGCGACGACGCTCGATGCCTATGCCTTCACGCCATGCGGTTATTCCGCCAACGCTCTCCTTCGCTGGGGCGAAGACGCTCCCGTCCCCGCCATCAACGGCGATGTCCATCCGCCCGCCGAAGGTGGCGAAGGATACTACACCATTCACGTCACACCAGAAGAAGGCTGGTCCTACGCCTCTTTCGAATGTAACGTCCCCCTCGCTCCAGATCATTCCTCCTCCAACGCCGCCGCCATGAGCCCTACCGACGAAGAACGAGCCAGCGCGCGTGGCCAGATCCCTGATATGCGGACCCTCATCAGACGGGTAGTCGATATCTTCGAGCCGGGGAAGATTTCGCTGACGTTGTTCATCAGCTCGGGCGTGGATGAGGAGGCGGAGCTGGGGCATAGTGCAGTGGAGAGGGCGCAGAGGGCGTTTAGGGCTGCGTTATCTGCACCTCCTGGGAAGAGGGCGCCGCCGCCGCCGGTGGACGGAGAGACGAGGGGCGGGAGGGTGTATAAGAGGACCGACAAGATCAACTACGAGTTTGGTGGGTACGATCTCGCGTTCGCGAGTTTCGAGTTGGTGGGGTGAGGTGATGTTGGTGGGGTCGGCGACATCTGTTGAAAGGAGGCATGGACGGTGTTGCCCATGTGTCTGTGCTACAAAGTAGAGCTGAATCAGACCTCACTGAAAGAATATGTGCTGCCGTTGTATACCTGTTTTATTGAATCGCTCCTGTATCGTTTATTTCAATTCTGCCTCTGTTTCTCGAGTCTCCTCTATGATGTTTCTACTATCTTCTCACGATTCTCTCTATCTAATCTACACCCTATGCTGTCGGACTTCGTTAGCTCGCCAATGTGACGCGTGAAACTCGTGAGCATATAACTCCTGGGTTCATTAGAGGTGAAAATGGTCTGCGAACATTTACAAGACCGAATTGCTATCAGAACCGTCTACAGCGGAGAACAAAAGAGGTTCACAGCTCCTCATTCCCTGCGATTATAATCAGCGATCGAGAACAGCACAATGTGTCTGCTGGTGTCTGATCCGATGGAGATAGAGGGCGGCAGCAGTGCAGTGGTCAGGAGGCAAGCCCAATCGGGTAACCCATTGTGGCTGACGCTAGGACGCGTCTCGACGCGTCGTGGGAAGCGGGGGCGCATGCTCAATGTGGCGTTTGTGTTGTGCTTTGTCCCATTGCCACAAAGCTATAAAGAGGGCCTTCGCGGCTCGCTTGGGCCTCCCTTGTTCTTCCCTCCCTTTCTTCTTGACCATCACATTGCACGCGTTTCCAACATCGCATCTATCGCAACTACAACCACAACCGCGACCACGAACACAACAATAACGGACGCGCCACACATACAGCCTCTCGTGACACATCGCCTTCTGTCCACATCGCCTGTGCTCTCAATTCGAACCTCATACAGTACGAATGATATTTCATTTGTGCACGATACGAATCTCACGTCTGCATTATCTAGTTGACCCTTCTTGAAGGATTGCTTCTTGTCCTTACCCCGGTCATCCAGACATAACGCGCCACTCACCTCCAATACTATGAACCCGAACAACACACCCGCGTCATCCTCCTCACAGCCATCAGCATACCCTCCCAGATTCTCCCTCGCCGTATTTCCTGACCAAGTCGGCTTTCAAATCGTCCAGGACGACGGGCATGGCAAGGTCCAAAAGGTCGAGAACCTGGCCATAATCCCTCCAGCTAAGCTCCGTGAGCTACAGATGTACCTTCGCTCCCGCCAAACGGCGCCGTATCCAGAACGCCCTTTTGAGGTTCTCTATGAGGGGCAGACCAAGTACGATCCGCTGTGTGTCCTGAAACCATCCTCCACTCGACCCGCACCCCCTTCTCTCCCTCTTGAGCCGCAACTTCGCCTTCTCCCTCTTCATGAGAGTGACTACTGTGGGAAGCACACGATTGGGCACCCTTACGTTGATCGCTATCTCTCGCGACCCCGTCTTACTCGACCACGGGCTAAGATCCCAGCTGAGCGTCAGGACGCTCTGCTCTTTGCTCTCGGGGCAGCGAAAGTGCTGTACGAACCGAGTCATCCGAAATATTCGTTCTTCTGGCCTCGAGACGATGAAGTAAAGAAGGAGACGATACAATTGATGTATGATGTGTGGAGTGCGTGCTCTCTCCTTTTTGCTGCCCTCTCCATCCCCGATCGCGACTCTCGAACCCCGTGCCCACTCCTTCCTGTCTTATCTGAACTAACATTCTGCTTCCATCTCCAGGTTTCGACGACTTCCCTATCTACTTGCCCAGAGCCCATCTTCCACAATCGATTCTCCTCGATGTCTCCAATTTCGTCCGTCTGCACCACGAACACCGTTTCTCCTCTAAATACGCGCGCCACCCACATTCACGCCTCGGCTATAACTTCCACCACTCGTCTTCTTCATCGTCTCACCACTCACACAAATGCACCCACGCACCACCGTCCATAGCCGTCTACAAACACCTTAAGAAGGGAGACCATGATAGCTCCCATTGGCTCCCGTATCCGAGGCAAGAATGTAACGTTTTTGATGGGATGGTGGTAGCAGAGAGTGAGTACTGGGAGGAGAAAAAGAAGCAAGCAGAAGCCGTAGCTGCGAGAGATGCGAAGAAAGTGAAAAAGAAGAGGGAGGAAGTGAAGGTGAAAGAGGAGAAAGAGAGGAAGGCTATGTGGGAGAGGACGATCGTGTCTCTCAAGGCATCGAAGGAGGCGCGTGGAGAGGTGGTGACTGAAGAACAGGTACGACGCGAGCTCGAAGGGATGCGGGATGCGGAGATGGAGTGCGTTGGAACAGAGGGCGAAGAGACCGAGGACGATATGGTGGGGGAGAAGGTGGAAGTAGAGGTGGTGGAAGCAGAGGTGGTGGAGGTAGAGGAGGTGGCGGCGCCCGAAGTTCCTGCGGCATCGTCCAAACGCAAACGCGCCCCGGCTCAGCCCAAGGTCAGCAAGGCAGCCGCAAATCCCCCGGCTCCAACCCAGGCTAAGGGGAAGGGTAAAGGCAAGAAGACCATACAGCCTGCTCCACCTCAAAATGCCGCCACCGCCACCACTTCACAACCTATTCCTGCTGCCAACCCTTCTTTGTCACCCACTCGTGTAACCGCACCTCTTCCCAAGCGCAAGAACGCTTCCAGGGGAAAGCGCGCGGCAGCTTCAAATGTCGTCGCTGTCGCTGACCCCGTTGTGGCTCCTGCTCCCGAAAACTCACCGCCACCTGCGAAACGTCGCAAGACTGGTGCAGCCTCAGCGACTAACGACCCCAGCGCCACGGATCCAGCTGCACGGAAAGCCACTCGTGGCACTCACAGTCGCTCCAAGTCCAACGAGAGCAACCGTATAGCGTTGACCAGCGACACTGCGGTTAACGTGAACGGCGAGGGCGACGCATCGGCCTCCGCTGCCGCCACTCCTTCCGGACCACTCACAACACTCCCGACCCCCCGACCTGAAGCAGGCGCTCTTCCTCAGTTCGAGTCTAGGGACGAGAAAGAGTCGGTACTGCTGGAGATTCAAGCTCAGGGGGGTTCCGAGGTTGTCGAGAATGCGAGCAAGACGAAGGGCAAGGGTAAGAAGCGGAAGGCCGAGGCTACCACCTCTGCTACCCACGTTTCGAAAAGGACGCGCCGAGCAGAGCCCGAACCTCTACCTGCACCTGAGCCCGCTCCTGGTGCCGGTGCCGCTGTCGATGCGGAGGCCATGGACGTCGACGTCGACGGTGAGGTGCAAGCTCCGCCCGTACCTGAGACCGAGACCTCGAAGGTTGCCGACGAGCAGAATACCAAGCCGAAGCGCACGAGAAAGCCCTCGAGCAAAGCGGTACAAGCTGCCGCCGTGGAAAGGGCTGCCACTGGGGGTACGGGCCCTGCTAGAGGTAGGGGCGTCAAGTCCCGCGGGGTACGTAGGACTTAGGCGCAGACCAGAGTGGATGGGAGGAAGGCGATCTCGCTGAGGAAGAAAGGGCGATCGTGGGCTATAGTGAGTCGAGTCTTCCTATATTTTTTAGCCTATCGTGTTGCAATGCCGAGGACCGTGCTGATCCTGGGCTTTTGATGATCCTAGACTCATGGTCATATCCATTGCCATCCCCGCTGATCTACTCAAATATTCGTCTCTAGGAGACGTTCCATTCGCCTTTCTATCCTCCACCCCTCGTCAGCCGCATAAGCCGAGTTCCACCTCCAACACAACACTTAGCATCCTTGAACCTTTTCGCCACACGAAGCATCCATTGTTCCCGTTCCAAAACAATTCATCTCTTTCTTCCCGCTGCCTTAGCAGATTTTCTCAATCGTCGACCACGACCACGACTCCACTCCGCATCCCATTCCTCAAGGTTTCATACCTGCCCATGCAAGCGCGCCACGCTGCGCCGTTGGGCCACATACTCGTTTTGTATCATCACACACACTTCCAAGTTGTCTGTATCGCTGATAGAGCTTGCGTGTATCTCCATCTCCATCTCTGTTGTTTTGACTGTTTTTCCACACTAGCTATCGTCTCACATCGCTTTCCACCTTGCTTACACTCGCATATCCGCTACGGATATCGTTGCTGTCTGATTTCTTATTCCTTTCCACTTATTCGCAAAGGTTTCCTCGCTCCATGACCGCACAATCATCTCTCTGTTTTTACTCTACGACTGCATTACGATACGTTTTAAACTGCTCTCTCGCTCTCTCGCTCTTACTTGCTGCTCCCATCGTTTGCTCCTCACATTATGTCTCGTTCATCCTTTGCCATCAAATGCTCTGGTATCCCCCTTTGGTCCTCTGTTTTCAATTCTCTTCTCGTCCACATCTAGTTTTCTCTTCTACCCCTCGCTCCTCCCGCACCTTACAGGTTTCACTCAGATACATACCTCTGCCGCATAGCAGCGCATGCTCCCCCCGTGTTTCTGGTACGCTTTACCGTCTTCTACCACGTTCTACGGATCTCTTTAGATATTTATCGCGGATGTATTTGTATCCTGTTCTCGTGGCTCTTGCCTTATATCCTACTACCATTTTTACATCGGTTTCGTTCTATCGTGTTGCCACACTGGCTGTAATACACTACACTTTGGTGGGCTCTGGATGCATCACTTCGAGCTCTCACCTCACTCCCAACGAATCATCAATGATGGGCATCTTCACATATGTTCGAGGCAAATGTCTGCGCGAGTCGTGATATAAGCGTCAACCTTGGCTGGTGTGCCATATTATGGCGGCCGAACGCCACTGTGGCACCATCCGCCGAAGGGTTTGAATAGGCGCCCGTACGACAAAAATAGGTTCGCCTACTTTTGGACATTCCATTGACCGTCACCCTCTTTTCGTCGCTTTATCCTGACCTCGCTATGCTGTGACTCTGAAACCTTCTGTGACATTCGATCCCTCACTGCATGCTTCGCCAACTTCACTCGGGGACAGTTTCTAGGTTGACAGTTGAAAGCATTGGCACGACTGGCACTGGCACTGCCAGTGAAGGAACAATAAATATTAAGTAACTAATTCATGATAATGTCGAAAGAAGCCGCGCCGCGGCACTTGATCCGATATCCGATGACTGTACTTTCCCAAATTGGGACGTCACTTTGAAAGAGAGTCCATTTGCGGACACGGTCGAGAACCTCAAAAGTGAAATTGGGTCTGTTACATAAGACAATCCTTGCTACCCACTGCTGTTTCCCGCGACCTGCTCTCTGGCTTTCTCCACCATCTTTGCTCCTCTCAGCCCTGTGCCCTTCTCTCAACCGTCTCCTTGTCACAATCGCAATCGCACCAAGACAAACTGTCGACGAAATATATCTACTGTCGGCGTGTACTACCGTCACGTCCTGCTCTCGGCTCCCTCGTCATATCCCTACACCCTGACACAGAGTAAACACCATGTTTTCTCGCGACTATTTTTCTCCGCCATCACCCTCGCAGACCACACGCTCCTCATCTCCCGACTCCCCTTGGTCGCCTCCCTCCCTCCGATCTAGGTTCCCCGAATCGGGGGAGCGTTTCACAAGAAAAATGACTCCCGTCCCAGGGGTGACCATCGGTCATCCATCCTCAACGACAACGCACCCTCCGGTGCCTTCGACCGCCCCATCCGTTCCACCCCTCCCTTCCAATCCGTCCGACCTCGCAGCGTTAGCGTTGCAGGCCGTGTGGAAACCTACAATACATCCACACTACAACACGTTGTGGCCTGAAAGCTACGAGGGCAAAATAGAGAGGGCGAATATGATCTTTGAAAGGTGGCCGGTGTCTAGTGCGTATCGTTTCCTCGCGTCGTTTGTTTTCCCTTCTCCTTCCCCCCCTCCAGCACGGCCACTCCCTTCTCCCTCCATATCGGTACTGCCCGTTTATTTTACATAATTCTCACACGATGCCCTATTGCTTCCAGAAAACCTCCTCCTCATGACCTCCTCCCCCGAAACCCTCGTCTCCCTCGTCATCTTCATAAGCGAGCACCACGCGCAAAAGACATCCTCCCCAGGCTATTCCTTTACCACGTGTACTCATACACGTCCCGACATGGAGCCCATTGCGGAGCACTTCGAGCTGATCGAAGAGCAATGGGGCAAGACCATTGCTGTATTCGGCGATCCCAGCCAATTCAAGGGAATACATCCAGGCGGGATTAGATGCAAGGTGTTGGAAGAGGTGCTGGAACAGAGGCGCGATGTGACGATAAGGAAAGTGACCTTGGAGAGGGCGGTGGAGGAAAGAAGGGCCAGGATGGCGGAGCAAGAGAGGAGAATGGAGGATGCGAGGTTGGAAAGAGAAGAAATCGAGCGGAAAAAGGCGGAGGATGAGAAAGCTAAAGAGCAGCAACGGGTTGAGAAGGACAATCAGAAGAGAGAGAGAGAGGAGAGAAAGAAAGAGAGGGAGCAAAAGAGACTGGAGAGAGAAGAGGCGAAGCTAAGAAAGGCGAAAGAGAAGGAAGCGAAAGCGAAAGAAAAGGAGGCGAAAGCGAAAGAAAAGGAGAAGAAGGCCAAGCAGATCCTCCCGAGCAACAATGCGCGGACAAGGACCAAGAGGGTGGATGCCGCGAAGAGGGCGGCGCAGACGTCGTCGACGCCGAAGGCAAAGAAGGGCGGGAGGACACCGAAGCCTGTTCCTACTCTTGAGCTGGAGCCTTTCGATGGACAGGACCATGATGAGGAGGCGGACGCCAACAGCGACGTTGAAGATGAGGCAGAGAACGAGAACGAGGCGACGGAGGAGGTGCAGGAGGCAGAGATGGATGCTCCAGTCGCATCTTCCTCGCAACACTCAAAAGGCAGACGCGCCCCTGCTCCATCCGACTCAAGGAAAACGGTTACCCGGAGAAAGAAGGATCAGAACGATACTCAGGCCACTCAACCTTCCTCCACTCTCGCCCCCGCCACCCCCGCTCCTTCGCACGAAACTCAGGGCTCTGACCGGAAAGCACAGACCCGTCCGGTGAAGTCTCTCCCTGGGCGCAAGACCCGCTCCGGGAACATCAGCGCTGACACGGTCCCTGCTACCACGCCGACCATCATCCCCACAAACTCGACTGCTCTTCCAGTTCCAGCGACCCCCGAGCCCGTCTACCAACGCCGTATGACCGCTCTGGGAAAGACAGAGGTCCACGGAGATCCGGAATCGGAGGGGGAGGATAAGGAAAATCTTCCGACACCTCCGCGCCCTCAGGCTCATTCATCGCCCATCAGGATTCGGATCTCGAAGTCCCAACGTCGAACTATCCAGCCCGTATCCAGTGCAGGTGCAGGCAGCAGCGAGGCAGATACTCTGCCGAGAACTCAGGCTGCCCAGGAGTCTGAGACGAATGAGCGTGGAAAGGGGAAAGGGGCTCGGGCTCCAGCCACTGCAGTGCGGGTCTCGAAGAGGAAGCGTGGCCTTGAGCCTACAGAACCTGAACCAGAGCCCTCACTGAGCCTTGATGTCGACGTCGACGTAGAGGTCCAGGTGGATGCCCACGGCGCAGAAGTCTTGCCTGGGACTGTGGACCAAGAAGAAGCGGTCCCCCAGGTTGCGACGGGTGTATCTAAGGAGCCAGAGGCATTGGGGAAGGGCAAGCGCACGAGGAGGAGTACCCCGAAGGCGATAGAGGCGGTGAAAAGTCAGAACGGTAGGGGGCGTAAGGCTGCCAAGAGGAACTGAGTTTTCCTGGAGGTCTCGATGTGTTTTGGTAAGTCATAGTCTCTCTTTCCCTTGGATTCCTCCCGTGATACGGATGCAATACTTGGATATGGTTGTTGTATCTTTTTGCCTTGGTTAGTTTCTTTTCTCGCTATCATTCAATTGCTCTCGTTGTCTTTTCAGGCCTCCCTTTGCGTTGCTCTCTCAGTCGCTACTTCTGCTCTACATGTTATGCTTTCCATCGTCTATCCAATCACACCCTTCATGATCGCTTTCCTGCTCTACCTATCATCAGCATGTTCCAGTCGTCATTTTGAGTAAGTACTCCAAAGTTTTTTGTAATAAATACTGTAGTCAAGTTTCCAGTCCATTGTTACCTATCATCAGCTCTCTATTTGGACCACGAGTCAAACCGAGAAACCAAAGCGAAAGTATGGGATGAACAATAAATTACGCGCTGTTTAGGCGACCACTATGTCTGGAATCTACATTCCCCCACAGGTTTCGAGTCGAACACTATGGCATATATAAGTGCGTTCTGAATGTCCAAGGACCAAGGCAAACCCAAGATTCCTCCGTCCTATGGGTCCTCGGCAGTCCTCAGTCATTCTGACTCTTATACTTAGACTTGTGACTCTTCCTTGGAAGCGCGGCTACCGTGACTGGTGTGTCAAAGATCAAAATCTTGAGTCCGTTCTCCACGGTTTCAGTGTGTCACGCCGTGTGGCACTCGACGCTTTGAATGGCAAGTGTGGCGTTGCTAACGCTGACTCACATCGCTTACAAACCTCCTTACACTCCTTCGGAGCCGTCTCAAACGTTAACGCTCTTGCCACAGCCGTGCTTTATAGCACCTCTTCTTCCACCTCCATCTCAAAATCCCAAACCCTCACGCCCACACAGAGAATCAAATCAATTATGGCCGACGAACAACACCTATTCACCTGCCTATCATGCTCGATCGCATTCCATACCGCAGAGGAACAGCGTATGCATTTTTTTCTACCCTTTACCTCTCTCTAGCATCGTTAATTTATTCTCGCTTTTTTTTTCTCTTTATGTGTGATCATGGCATGATTTGGGTGATATAGGTCTGCATTACCGCTCAGACCACCATCGCTATAACATGAAGCGCAGAGTGGCATCGCTTCCTCCCGTCAGCGTCGAGACTTTCAATCAGAAGGTTTTGGAGCGGAGGCAGGAGACGGCGGTGATGCTCTCGCCGAAGGGAGAGACTTGTGACATATGCAAGTGCGTCGATCGTTTTCTTATGTTGCTCTTCATAAATTTGGGAGCCCCTCGATTTTTTTTCTCCTACAACCCCTACTGCGAATTGCGGATTTTTCTTCGGTGATGCGCGATGGCTGACTGTGCGACGGTTTATTATAGTAAATCATACACTACGGAAAATGCGTATCGATCGCATATGGCTTCTAAGAAACATAGAGACAACGAGCTCAAAGCTGCCATCCGTCTCTCAAAGCAAGTCGACGAGCCAGAGGTCGAAACCGACGAGCCCGCCACAGTCGCAGAAACTGACGCCACAATGGACTCCGCAGAACCCGCCGCATCTATCGCACTCGAACCTATCGCTGAATCTGCTCCTGCTACAGGTGTCGCTATGCAGGTCGATGCCGAGGCGGACGACGAAGAGATCAACCAAACAATAGACCAAAAGATCGCTTCCGCCCGCTCGCGCCTCTCCCCAGCCCACTGCCTCTTCTGTACCACCGTCTCCCCCTCGCTCCCCGAAAACCTCACGCATATGTCCATCGCGCACTCCTTCTTCGTCCCCGAAGCGGACTACCTCGTCGATCTGACCGGCCTCATCACCTACCTCGGCGAAAAGATCGCGGTAGGAAACGTTTGCATCTATTGTAATGGGAAGGGGAGAGAGTTCAGGACGGTGGAGGCGGTGAGGAAACATATGGTGGATAAGAGCCATTGTAAGATCGCTTATGAGGCGGAGAAGGATAGGCTTGAGGTTTCGGATTATTATGATTTCGAGGCGAGTTATCCGGATGCGGAGGAGAGGAAGCAGAGGAGGGCGGAGAGGGCTGCGAAGAAGGAAGAAAGGAGGGCAGAGAGGGAGGCGAAGAGGGTGCAGGAGGAGAAGGAAGCTGGGTGGGAGGACGACGAGGAGATTGAGGAAGGGATGGAGGTCGATGAGGTTGTGGATGAGGAAGTGTCGGAGAATGATGAAGACGGCGATGAGGATACGGAGTCTGAGCTCTCCGAAGAGGAAGGGAATCAGATCACGTATGGAGACTCGCACCTCGAGCTCGTACTCCCCTCCGGCGCACGTATAGGCCACCGATCGATGCGTCGCTACTATTCTCAGTCCTTCAGGCCCACAGCACCGAGGATGCGCAACGGCAAGCCAGAGGACCCGAACTCGGGTGCGGCACTGGTCAGGAAGCTGTTGGCGGACAAGAACTCGGCGTTGGTGCCGTTGAAAGGAGGGTTTGGTGCGTTTGGCAGCGGGACTGAGGTAGTGAAGGCGAGGAATAAGGGTGAGGCGAAGGAGGCTGGGAGACATGTCAGAGAGTTTAGGGATATGAAGAGGAGGGAGAACTTCAAGACGAAGGTTGGATTCAGGCACAACAGCCAGAAACATTTCAGGGACCCGTTGCTCCAGGTATGTTTTTTGTGGTTCTACTCCGTGGCACAAGTCGCTGATATCTTCTTGTCTAGTGATTGGCACACTGTCGGATCATCATGTCGTCTGCTTGCATTTCCACACGCTTGTATCCTTTTCGAGTATTTGTAGTCCTGTGTCAGTTTCTGTAGCTGCTCTGTAGCAATTCTTGATGTGCTCTCAACGTTGTTCCTTCTCGCTTACCTTGCGCCTGAGCGCGTGGCCCACCATCCCCTGCGTCCTGATCACACATGCATGAGTTACATGCCCTTTCTTTCCTTCTCATTTCCTCGACATCTCGTCGGGCCTTTACCTCGAGTGATCGACGCGCTTGTCGTGTGTTCTCCATGTGTGCATCAAAAATTTTGAAATGGGACCGCCGGTGCCTTGAATTGCTGCCAAAAACCCTTCGACCTGTCTCCACCTCGTTTGAGGGCTTAATAAACTCCCTAAATTTGGACCAAGCTCGTGGCCCTTCTGCACACCTGAAACAAATATTCAAGGCAGTGTGAGCGCCTGGAGAACGCGACGCATTCCTGCAGCGTTCAATGCCTAGCCCACGTGGCGTAGTGGCCTGGGAGCGGTTCGAATAAACGAACAGAGCCCAAAACGGGGCGGGTTCTCGACGCTGTCGGCAACGGTGACAACCTGTGGTTTCCAAGGTCGGTCCTTATTACCTCTCTCTCCCGACTCTCATTTGCCGTCCCGTCCGACAACGTCGAGCGTCGTGCTCAACGTCCCCCACCCTCTTTAGGATACCCCCGCCGCTGGTCTATGCGCCCTCCACACCCGCCATGAACCGAATATCATCGCAATCATGGCTCCTACCTCTCCTCTGCCTCTTTTTCTTTTCTCACTATAACTTCGTCATGGCCGCGCTTCCTCTTGTCGACTTCGACCGCATGGGCAGCGTCGGCCTCGGTGGTGCGTTTGCAGGCCTCGATCTTTTCAATTCGAGCGGGTCGTCCGTCTCCTTCGACTCGTCTACCTCGACCCTGCTCTCCCGCTCATCGGACGGCGCCCTCACCCGCCTCGGGGCCACAAACTCTGGAGGCTCTATTCTCGCAGGATGCGCTCTCTCAAACACATTCTATTTCGCCGGCTCTTTTTCTTCCATCAATGGTACATCAGCCTCTAACATCGCTTCCTACTCCGGCTCCTCCTTCTCCGCGCTCGGCTCGAACGGTCCCTCAGGCCAAGTCAACGCCCTCTACTGCGACTCGGCGAACAACCAGATCTGGGCTGGTGGAGATTTCACCGACGCTGTTCTTGTATGGGATGCGAAGCAGAATTCGTGGTCGTCTGCGCCTTTCGGCGGTCTCACGGGCGCGGGAGGCGAGGTCCTCTCCATCACGACCAACTCCTCCGCATCGTCCCTCTTCTTCGCCGGTTCCTTCCTCGCTTCATTCCAGGGTAATGGAACGACCGTCAACAACACCAACAACCCTAACGTTCCATTCTCTACCGGGGCTACATCATTCTCGTCGTCACTCGTTCCCATCCCGCTTCAGGGTGCGGAAATAGAGGGACAACCGTCGTCATCGGACTCGTCGTTCAGCGATATCGCCAACATCCTGTGTCCGGCGGGAGATGATGGGGCGGGGAATACGTGGTTCGGCGCGGATGGGAGCAGTGCGCAGGTTACGGCGAGGACGTTTTCGTTCCTTAGTGCGAGTGGGATCAGGTTGGGCAACACGTTCCTTGACGGGCGTGGGACGACTGGATTCAGGTCAGTTTTTTCTCTCATTTCTGCAGCTTGAATTTCCTTCGGTCGGTTGCAGTCTCGGTGGACTTGACGGATCCCGCATCTTTCGAACATGATATCTCAAAATAGAAATGCATGTTCCGTTCTTGCTCGGAGACGGAAGCAAATCTGAAACGAGACTCCTCCATCCTCATTTTCTCCTCGTGTGCATTGGACTTCCTTTTCTGACTTCTCATTCACAGCGTAACCACCATCCCAGACAACACCGTTCGCCAACTGCACTACGTCGACCCGTCCTCAGGCCAAAACACAACCTGTACCGACCCTTGCCCACTCTCGACTGACTCCTCCGTCCTCTACCAGGACTTCACCTTTGACAGCACACTCGACATCACCGGTGTTCAGGTCACCCTTTCCCAGTGGCAAGGTTCTGGCCCCGGTCTCCACATCTTCCAGCTCCTGTCCTCCGGCGCCTTCGCCTCCGCCATCTCCAGTCAGAACAACGTTTCTTGTTTCGCTCCCGGTGCCTCAAACACCTCGCGCACCGGGACTTGGACGGAGAAAGACGTGAACACGAATATTGCTGGGACGACGGAGGAGGTTCTCGTCTCCACAGTCGCTGTAGGCACGTCCGCTGCGGATGGACCGAGCTTCACCTGGATGCCGTATGTGTCTGCATCAGGACAGTACGACATCAACATGCTTGTTCCAGGATGCACAAATTTCCAGGACTGCGCGCTGAGGACGAGCGTCCAGGTCACGGTCTTCCCCGGTGGCGATCAGAACCCATGGGTCACGACGGTCGATCAGACGAACACGGACGATGCGACGACGCTGATCTTCAGTGGTGAGGTCGTGCCTTCTTCTACGGACTTCGTCATGACCGTCGAGATGACGCTTGCCGACAACCCGACCGGAAGCGGGCAGGATGGACAATATGAGATCGTGGCCGATCGGATCCAGCTTATCTTGACGGAGGCGGCAAATTCGACTTCAAGTAGCGGTGGGAACACCACGACGACGTCTGGCACGAAAACCGCATTTGGTTTCTTCGAGTGGCCCATCGACTCGTCGAGTACCGTGAACGCCACTTCCACGCTTTCCAACTCTACCGAGACGGCCCTCGATACCATCGGGTTCGATCTGTTCACCGAACTTGGCGGTAGCTCCAGTTTGTCTTCCTCTTCCACCAAGACTGCCATCGCGGCTGTTGCGCACCACTCGTCCGGAGCTATCTTCCTCGGCGGCACTTTCACCGCTTCCAGTCCCAGCGCGAGCAACATCGTCATGTTCAAGAACGGTGCTCTTTCAACACTCTCGAACAATGGTCTCAACGGTCCCGTCACCTCTCTCGCTCTCGATGGCGACACCCTCTATGTCGGCGGTTCCTTCACCGATACCGCGTCCTCTTCCAACTCTGGCCTCCAGGGCATCGCAATATATGACGTCTCGCAAGACAAATGGTCTGCGCTTCAAGCAGGCGTTAACGGTGCCGTCAAATCGCTCGACTTCATCCCGTCATCCAATCAACTCCAGGTCGTCGGTAACTTCACGACAATACTCTCCAGTTCGTCGAGCGACACCGTCGGGACAGATTCTGCGGGTTTGGCTGTCTGGAATGCGAGCAGTAGTGCGTGGGTGAACAGTGGTGGATTCTTGGTCGGAGGGATGACGTTCGTTGGCAATGGAACGAGCACGGGAAGCACGTTCTTGGCTGGCAATGTGGCTTCCGAGTTGCAGTTTGGCGCGAGTGGAATGGTCTTGCTTACGAACGGCAACTCGGACGAGAATGAAGGAGCACCAGGAGTGACGCCCCTCGGTGTTACGCTCGATAACTCCGTCACTTCGTCCTCAAACTCGTCATCCACGAGCAGCAAGAAGAGACGATCGATCTTGCACGCTCACGCCCGTTCTTCGTCTTCGTCTTCATCTCTGGCTGCCAAGACTTGGATCCCCAACATCAAGATTCCTCGCATGTTCGCTCGTCAAACTTCCTCTTCGAGCCTTCCGGACCTTCCTACCGATCCCACAGCACCCGCACCCGCCGTTCTCGCAGGCGCGTTTTGGACTAACACGACGTCTGGACACGAGATCGCGATCATGGGCGGGAACTTCTCCTTCACCAACGGTTCCACCACCTCCGAAGCTGTCGCCTTCTACGATCTTAGCACTAGCACCCTGTCTCCCCTGACTGGAGATGGAACCCTCAACGGCACCGTCCGTACCCTTCTCGTCCAGGACGACATCCTCTATATCGGTGGAGAGTTCAACATGGTCGACTCTTCTTCGTCTTCCACCGTTAATGGTTTCGCGATCTATGACCTCGTCAATCGCGCGTGGCAGATCTCGTCGCTTCAGGCTTTGGGCGCTGGTTCCACCTCTACTGATGACGTCGTCGTGAGGTCGATCACGGTGTCGACGAGCGATACGGATAAGATCATTGTGGCCGGGTCGTTTGTGCAGGCTGGGAGTTTGTCGTGTAAGGGGATTTGTTCGTGGGGTGCGAGTGAGAAACAGTGGAATACGCTTGGGAGTGGGATTACGGGTGAAGTTGCGTCGGTGGTGTATGCTGGTGTACGTCTCCTTTCCTACATTTCCTTTCCTTTCTGGCACTTCGACTATGGAAGCTGACCGTGTATTGCGTTTTTGGGTCGTGTTTGTAGAGCAATCAAGAGACACTTGTTGCGGGTGGTTCGATCTCGTTAGATGGTGGGAGTACGGCAAGTTATGTTGCTCAGTACACGTTCTCGAACACGAGTTGGAGTACCGTTGGTGATAGTAGCTCGCTTTCGGGCCCTGTCACTGCCGTCGAGGTCAACAACGGCAATGCGAGCAGTATCTTCGCTGCTGGACGGTATGTGTGATCCTCTTTTTCCTTGTCTTGTCCATTGATATACTCATTGTGACACAGATCCTCCGATGGCACGAGCTCCTTCATGTCCTTCTGGAACGGCCAAGCGTGGTCCACTCTCGACTCGAACTTTGCCGATGTCACGAACGTCACTCAGCTTACCATGGTCCCCCTCCAGGACACGCACTCCGCTAACAGCATCGTCGAGCAGGACAGGATGCTCATGATCTCGGGCAGCTTGCAGGACTCGTCGTTCGGGAACGCTTCGGCGGTGCTGTTCGATGGGCAGAGCTTCATTCCGTATATCGTTTCTAGCTCTAGCGACGGGTCGCCGGGTGTGGTGTCGCAGTTGTTCAGGAGCTTGTCGACGTTTAGCTTTACCCAGAAGCGTGAGTGACCTTGCTTTGGATTCGTTCGATTTGATGTGCTCACCGAGGTCTTTTGAATTTCTAGACTTCTTGGCTACGGGTATCGTGATCCTCATATCTATAGCCATCGCTGCCGGTGTCGTCTTCCTCCTCGTCCTCATCGGCATCCTCTGGACGCTCTTCTCCCGTCGCGACGACGCTCTCAACAACAAGTACGATGCCGGTGCCGAAGGTGAAGAAGATGACGAATCAGCACACCACAGGCCCTCATCGCTCCTCGCACACATCAACGCAGCAACGCGCACCACCATCCTCGGTACCCAAAGCCCCTTCGACCAGTTCAACTACGAGAAGGAGGCCGCGGCCGCCGCCGCCGCAGGAGGTGCTGGGGCTGCGATGGCCGCGCACGAGCACGGTCAGGGGTATGACGACGAGGGCGGTGCGACGGCGGAGGGGGCAGGCCACGATGCGTTTGGGCCGGATGGAAGCAATTATTTGAGGGCGGAGACGCCGTCGGATGCGATTGTGGGAGGGATGGGGGGCGATGAGGATGTGGGGAGGACGGGGCATGCGAGGTTTTCGTTTGATGGGTCGGGAGATGGGGAGTTGGCGTTGAGGGAGGGCCAGGAGTTGGAGATTTTGGATGATAGGGATCATTCGTGAGTTTCTTGATTTCGCTCTTCGAGGATCGGGAACTTTGACTGATTGATCGATCTTTGTTCGTTTTTTCTCTAGGTGGTGGTATGCACGAGACCCGAGGTCTGGGGCGGAGGGTGTTGTCCCCGCCGCGTATCTGTATTAGTGATAGACCGTCCGTTTCTATACCTTTTGTCCTCTGTCTCGACCTATGCCATCTATCTTCTTATGAGTATCCTTCTTCTCCCCATCTGTCGCAACCTTACCCTACCCCACTACCGAGATATCCACCTTCACTCCCCACTTTTGTCTTACATCACCCATCAAACCCCGTCCCTCCTCTCCCCTACTTTTGCTTAGCCTCGACGTCGCCGTCGATGGACTTTTTTAAGGTACATACCCCTCCGTTCGACAGTATATTATATCTTTGGGCCCATGTATGGAAATCGTCCGTGGAAGAATGTCAACACCTCGTTCCTCCTGGATATTTCCCTGGTGTTGCAGTCGGTTGCCGATAATGGTGTTGGGTAACTGTAAATCCAGTTCGTTTGTTGTGGTCGTAGTTCTGCTTCTGATCATCTGTCGTTCTACTTTTTTTCTACAGCCTCTTTGTCCGATTTTGGCATCTTTCATCCGATCTGATTTGTCGATACCGCAAATGTTTTCGTTGCTGTTCTCTTCGCTTGGTTCAAGTACTCTGGATTTTCCGCCTTTTTTCCCGCTCGTTTCCCGCTTTCTTTTTTTCGTCTTTTTGATTTGGACCACGGACCTTTTCTAGTTACTGTATTTTTGGACATATTGGATCTTGGGTGTGTCAACCTCATGTCGCGTTTCCTGTTCATTCGCCCGTTCCATTGTTCATCGTTCGTCGCATGTCAGATTTAGAATCCACAGTTATTGTCACGGTATACCATGCTGATTCTTGCTGGGTACAAGTGCGGGGCCCAGCCAGGACCCAACCTCTGAGCGCCGGTGAATAGTTACTAGCAATCGTAGCACCTGAGCACAACCATACACATGCAACATCAAAAGCCAGAACACGGTAAGCATACAACATCCTTCCTTTAGCACAACAATCATAACCTTGTAGTGAATGTCTGATGATGATAGACTGCGGGCGGGTTTCTTCTCCATTCTGCGGGTGCTAAAACTGTCTTCGCACTCCTGTGATCCGCTCCCCATTCTTCAAAAATAATCTGATACGTCTTCCTCACCCAGTATTCCACCGACTGCCAGTCTGAGTGGACTGCACACCTTGCGACCATTTCCTTCGTCAAGTCCGCAATCTCTCCAATATAGCCTTCCTTTTTCATGACACGTATGATATCCATCACTTCCTGCAGGAACCGCTCTCCTTGGAACGGACCAGTGAGGCTTTGCAGGCCACCATGCATCCTCGCAATTTCGGAACGACGTCTATCGCTCTTCTCTCTTTCTGCACTGGGCAACATGCACACGGTGCAAGCGCAAACGAAGCCCCAGCTCTTCTCGAGGATTGCGCGCCTTTCGCTTCGAACGGCCCTGTGACGCTCTGGAGGCCCCAAGAACGAGACCTCGATTTCTTCTCCAACGGCGATATCCCGAAGTGCGTATATTCTGAGCTGTCCGCTGCCCTCGTTCCAACCGTACCGGGCATTTCGCATGCAGCCATGGTTGAAACGCGAAGCCGCGAGGAAGACGGACTCCAGAGCGACGCCGCGGGTCTCTGTTGCGAAGGCATTTGTGCAGTAGCGATCCACGACGGGGTCATCGTAACGATTGACTGCACCTGGGCTGAGCGACATGAAGGCCTCTCTCTTGGACTCGTTGAGGCCGGCGACTGTCGACTTGATGACAAATCGCTTTTGGGACCCGATAGTGAAGATAGGTTTCTCTGCCAGGATCATGTCGCCACGCTGGAATATTCGAGTGGCGAATGCGCCTAGTCCCTTGCCTACAGACTCCTTGACCTCAAATCCATCGTTCATGATTGACTCTCCTTCCGATGCGGATATCTTCTCGCATTGATCCAGGAGGGGCGTCCACTCCCCGCCAGCGTCGCTGAATGCCCATATATCTGCGGTGTGCAATAGAAGACGGTGGCATGGCCGGGCATCGGTGATATTCTCCGATGCCTAAAGACAGGATACTCACCATGTTTGGCTCCCCGGAAATCCTTTTGTTCTCGCCTTGCAATCGACCTTCGATAGAGGGCCTTCACCTCTCTAGGTGAAAGCGCAAGCGCTTTAGTGGCGTCTCCTTCGGCGTCCGGCCACCTATACGATTGAGACGATGAATACAATGCCTCCCTCAAAGAAGTTGGTGCTCACATCTCAAGCTTCAGGTAGGTCATGCATCTATTCAAGGGGTATGCGACATTAGTCGGCTCGATCTCCATCGCTCCTGTGTAGAGACGAAGGGCTTCGTGATAATCTTGGGCTCTGAATGCAGCATTACCCTAGTGTAAAGGTAGAACCCTATGTCAGATATAGAATCGAACTCGATGTACACTAGCAACATCAGCTTGATTGACACGAACCTGCTCTTTCAAAGTACTTGCAGTTATTCCCGTCATGGCGTGTTGAGATATGTGGCCGACGAATGTTTTTCTTTAGTGGTCGAGGAGGTCAGAAGTGGATTACGGTGGCGGCACTCAAGAAAGTGACCTCGAGGCTACCTCAAGGCTTTGATTGTCCCAGGCATGAAGTAGGCGCTCGCACCCAAAATTAGGACTCTAGGTGGCCGAATCGAGAAATCTTTGAACAGTTGGAATGACAAGATGGAAGCCTACGTCTAGAGTGACGAAATCATTCCTGGGAAAGGTATGATGCTGTCCGATGTCCAAATGAGTATAACAGCGCAGAGATTGCCCACTGGGAGACGGCAGCAGTGAATAAAAGCGACTCGAGGTTAGACGTCGACTGAGTGACATAATGACAGACGTTCATAAGCATTGGTCCAGAAAATTAACAGAGAGATCTGTCCAATGCTCTATGCTTCAACAGAGTTAAAGGATAAGTTCGATTCGTTCTTGGTCAGCGCGTCCGAGGATGTTTGCCAACTCGGACTTTGTACTGGCTATACCTTGTTAACAAGATAATTGCATCTTCTGAGAGAAAGGACCATCGGCAGTACTGTGCAGTACTAGCTATGCTCTCGAAAAATTGTTCCTTTGCTTGTGAGAGGAAGAGTCACGGTACAGTAGAGTTCGGCCAGATCGGGACGAGTCGGGAAGGAGACCGTCATATGTGGCCTCACGTGGCGCCGTTGATCCACACGAACTTCGCGATTCGAAATTCGAGCCTTGCTCTTGCCTTGTTGAGTCTTGACCGGTTTGACCACTGGAGCCCGGAACGAAAACTTTTGCTTCGGTCTCTCTTTCTACACAACAGCACTACTAGTGCCATGAAGATATCGGCTCTGCCCACGGTAGTCGATGCTATCTCCACTCGAGCCATCTACTCTTCGCCACATGTGGCGTCGCCTCCTCTGGGTGCTTTCTCTCGACGGTCGTCCAGCTTCAATTCATCTGAATGCTCCCAAACTCCACCATCGTCTAATGACTCTCTTTTTGTGGATATGGGTCTTGAAAAGTATATTTTGTCTGACTCTGACTCTGACTCTGAGATCCTTCCCTCTCGAGATCATTGCTTGGAGACTACTAGTACCGACTACTCTTCGCAGCCACTGGCAGACGACACACTTTCTATGACTTCCGATGACGGCATACCTTACAGTCAACTCGAAGAACCTGCTGGTCCATCTCAGAGCTGCTCACAAGCCCAAGCAATCTCTCAGGACTCCGATGATTACGATATTTTCGCTATGCTTGACCCTACGGATTCTGGATCTGATGAGGCTCTGATCGAGGTCCTCCTGAACAATATTCATGCTCCCTTAATCGTGGAGGAGCCTGAAGAGGACGAGATTTTACAACAGGAAGATGGTGACGAGGAGGCTGGTGAGGAGGGCGAAGGCCTCGACGCACGGTTTGTCTAGTTGTTCTCATCCTGATTTTTGTGGCTCAAGACTCAAGACATGCGTAGAACTCAGGCTATTCAAGGGCTTGAAGGATTGATTTTGTCGTTTCTCAGTCAACTCTGCGATGCATCTGCGGTATCAGATGACTCAGATTCCGAAGAAGACTCTATGAGCCCGAAGGCAAAAGCGAAGAAAACATCAGGAAAGAAGATTGAAATGCAGATTCTGGATCGCAAGAAGTCACCGGTCGACGGGTATACATACGCTCTCTACAAGTCTTGTGGCGCTTTGAACTAACACCCCTCTGTTGACCTCTAGTGTTTCACCCATGCGCACAATCAAGTTCCCTGGACGAGGGAAACATGCCAGCTCGCGAGTCTTTGGTGCGTGTGTGAATGTATGCGTTTTAATTCGAGCCAAATTTATGGATTCTTCACCCCAGCCCAACTCTTCCGGGTTATTGACGTGGCACATGAAGCTTTAGTCAACGATGTGCCTATCACCAAACGGTAAGCCTCGTTTAGTCTCCTTCAATGCACTGCACAAAAATTATTAAATTTTCCTTTGCCGCATACAGAGACATACACTATCAAGACGTTGCACTTTTCAAGTCTCAGAGAGTGGTGGACCAGGTATGTTCGCCTCCCTTCTCCGCCATAGTCACGGAGCATTCTAATGATACAGCCAACAGCTGATCGACGACATCTCAGCTACCATCGGCGTTGGAAGAGGGGATCTGAACGTTGTACGTTTATCTCGTTTCGGGGCTACTTGCCAACGATTCACTGACTCGTTGCTGCGTCTTTACTCTCAGCGCGCCTCTTCTAAAGGCCTTATATGCGGTTCTTCACTGGTCCTTCATCTCGTCGATGAAGGAGAGCTGGCTGTAACCGACTCGGAGGTATGGGAATATTCTGGAGCTAACTCTTCAGATTGACTTTACCTTCTTCGGGCCCACGTTTCAGGGATCTTTGATCCCCGTTGCTGAGGACATCGCTCGCTTCGACTTGAAGACAGAAATTCATTGGGTCCTGATTGTTGAGAAGGATGTATGTGATTATCAGGAACTGTATCTCAAAAAAGTTTTCTAACATATCAAGTCCCCTTTTCCCAGGCGGTATTCCAGACGCTTTGTCGGCTGCGCCTCACATATCATCCATCCCTACCAGGACCAGGACTAATCGTCACGGTGCGTAATTCTGTACTCGCACAAACCATGCACATATTGCTAACGGTGTCAGCTCTATAGGGTAAAGGATACCCCGACCTCGCCACCCGCCAACTCGTGAAGACACTCTCCGACAATCTTCCCGAAACGTTTGCCCATTTCTAAATGCCTTTCCCGCGATCGACACTGCTCTTATATGTACTCTCATCGCCTACGCAGGGTACCGATTCTGGCTTTGGTTGATGGGGATGCATACGGAATCGACATCGTCTCAGTCTACAAGTTCGGCAGTCAAGCGCTCAAGCATGAGAGTGAACGACTCGCTGCTGAGAGGGTGCAGTGCATTGGGCTCTGGTCGAGCGAACTCGGGGAGTACGTCACAGTCTTTGCCTCTTGATTCGTAATCGGGCTTGTTAAGCTGACACTGCGTGCGCTCTGCAGGCTTGGGATAGACAACAGCTCTCTACTTCAGATCTCAGCTGCCGACGAGAAAAAGGTTCGTTCTTTTTGCGCATCCTTCCACGCTAGTATAGCCCTCCTTCAGTGTATCTTCCCGCTTTCGATGCCGCGCTGACTAACTGCTATCATCAAGGCACGGAATCTGCTCCTCAGAGCGGATCCGCTCCTTCCAATGAGGTGGAAGAAAGAGCTCCAATCGATGCTCTTCACGCGTCGTAAAGCAGAAATCGAGATCCTCTCGTGCGCTAGTATCCCACCACGACCAAGTTCTTCGTCGAACATCACTTTTGAAGAGGATAGTGGGAGTGGGTACGAGCACCCGTTGGTGCGGTATCTGGTTCCGAGGATCAATGCAGCCGTAGACGAACTAGCAATGAATGTAGAGATGGGTTGATCGTATACTGTCGCTGCACCGAGAAGCTATACTTAAAAGGATTCATCGCGTAAACGTATACAACTTTGCCAGTGTCAAGGGTGGGTAAGCAATAATACAGTAGTCCTAACCTCGAGTAAGTGTACATCCGTATGTGTGCAAAAGCCACGAATCAATACTCGCACAGTTATGATGCGAAACAGAACTCAGCCCAACTATCGCCAGAATATACAGAACAGAAGGTCAGCCCCTTATCATGCACCATTTACGAAAAAGAATCTTACAAAGGCGTCCTCAGACCTCTCTATGCCCATTACTCGTCATATCCTGACTGAGAGTCGCCTCATAACTCGGAGGAGGAGCCTCCTCGTCCCTCGTCCTCCTCCGTACCCTCCGTGTGTTCCTTGTCCCTGGTCGCACACTGACCGTCGGCGAAGGAGGTCCCGCATCCGACTGATCATTCGAATCTGTAGGTGACCTCGGAACTTCATCGACCTCGTACAGGGCTGGATCTCGACTTCGTGGGTAGGTGGGCGACTGATTTTGCACAGACATGGTGGGATAGCTGATTCCATCCCCACCAGTCTGACTCGTGATTCCTGCCTCTTCCTCCTTCCTCAGATTCCCAGTCGCTGCGCCTCCCACCGCTCGTTCTGCGTCTGCCTCATTCGCGACGTTAGGCGATCTAGGCGTAGGAATCGCCAGAGGTCTCGGCACCCGACTGACATGCGACCTCTGCGATCCCGACCTCGTCATAGCACTACCGCTCGCATGAGAACCCCTCCTGAACAAGAACGGCGGGCTTCGTCCAACGACGCCCGTGAATACTGACGAGAGAAGCGAAGTCGGATGGTCATCTGCCATGCGCATCTCCGGGTGTCCCGTTGTGCGCGAGTGCGAGTCCCGGTCGAATAGGATGCTCGGGTCCGTGCCACTGGAGAGGAGATCGATCTTGTTCTTTTCGCGTCGACGGAGGGCTTGTCGGTGGCGGTAGCGACCCCAGAGGTAGAAAGCGACGACTGCCAGGATAAGAAGAACGAGAGCTAACGAACACCACGGTTAAATAGTGGACATCAGCAGGACGTTGTAGTAAGGCAAGATGGAGACCAGCTTATCGTACCCGAACCCAAAGCTATCCCGACGATCGCGCCCGTGCTTAACCTTGGACCAGAGTTCCCGTCGAGCGACTGAGAACCTGAGGATACGCCGGAGGATGAAGTCGTTGGTGTTGTAGTGGATGCTGTCATAGAACCTTTGGAGAAAGGACTTGTGGCTGTAGGGGTTGGACCATCGCCGTCTGTGTCACTGTGTCCACCGAATGTCATCATAATCGTACAGAGAAATAAAAAGGTTATTAGCACTTACCCAGAACGTGACGATCCACCATCCGGACCACCTCTCGCACTGCTCATCATGGGTTGAAGCAAAAGCAGAACAGTCAGAAATCCAATCCTGCTTTTGAGGCTGCACCTCAAGCTCGACACCGAGATTGTAGTTGTGCAGGCTAGCATCATGGTGATGGTGGTCGGAAACAAACAGACAAGAAGGTGTGCGCAGCAGGCTGTGTGCGAGTCCAAGAAAGTACGCAGGCTTGAGCGTGCGAGAAGCGTTGAAGAAACTGAGGTATGTTCCCATGCTTAACCTGTTTTTAATGCGTGTTCTGCTTGGCGTTTCTCGGAGCGATAGATCCAAGGAGGTGAGGTAATGGGTGTTGGGCGAATGAGGTGGAATGCGTAGCTGACTGAGAAGGTCCGCGGAGGAAGGTAAAGGGAGACACCATAGTAAGAGCGCAAAGGAAGAAATATGTCGCGGATGCTGATGTGCTGGTCGCGGAAAACAAAAGGTCATTGATCTTCAAGCCAAGTTAAATGAAACAAGAGACACAATATCATGGGAGTCACAGCCTGTGCCACACGGATCCCCAAGTACCATACAGCTACAAATACAGCGCAACGATAGGCAGCTACTCTCCCCTAAACGGTTGATGAGATTAAATAGACCACAACACAGGATGCAGGACAAACGTACGATATATGCACAACCACCCCGGGCCTCATAAGAAATCACGGAATGGCTTGATGTCGCTGAGTTGCTGCTCAATCTCTGAGCGCCATTTCTTGAGGTCGTTGGTACAACAACCTCCCTGACCCAAGTTTCTGCGGTGCGCACGGAGTTTGAATAATTCATCGAGGTTCAGCAACGAAGGGATGTTGTTAACGATCTGGTCGAGGATAGGAAAGGCGTATTGATCAGGCCACCATTCGCAAAGCGCCCCACCATTCCCTCCTTTCCAGCATGTGACATGCCCAGAAACTTGCAGAGTGACCGCTTTGCGACCTATAGCAACCCATTGCTGGTAATATAGGTAAGACAAAACAAAAGCAGTCAGAACCATACCTTTCGGGATCACTAAAGCCAGTATGGGTAGCTAGACAATAGACACACCCAAGGTACTACCAGATTTACAGGCAGCATCTTTATCATCTCTTCAAGAGGAATCTTGAGAGCTTGGGTCGCTGCCCCGTCCAGAACATATGGGTAGTTGTGTGTCGCTGCATACGCAACTATGGCGGAAGAGTGTTCAGGAATATGTTTCCTAGGAAGATAAAAATTCATTGTCAGTATATCATGCGCCGACTGAGAGCGGGCGTCCGCGTTACTGACCGAATGCATTGTTGGCAGTAGTTCATGGCAGAGTACACTTGGTATCTCTCTGCAGCCTCTGCGACAGCGAGGATGGTGCTGAATTCCTCGTTGTCTAAGGACGGGTGCCGCCGCGGATGGATGAATTCGAAGAGTAAATACAACGTCTTCGAGTCTTCTGCTAAGGTGACAATCTCGCTGTCATTCGAGTGGACCTCTGTCGGTGGAAGACCTCCGGTATTACACTCGAGATATTTCGTGTGAATACGGAAGTGGACGGCATCGCTGGACTGAAAGACAACGTCGGCATCGATTGAATCTGTGAAGTCAACAATAGTTATACGCGCTTGTGATCGTCAACTTTATGTGGGACTTCCCGCCATTCTCAAATGGACGGCTCTATTGAGTGCGAAATGAGGGTACTCACAGCGCTGAGAGATCCCTGAGGCTGTTGTTGTCGACATCTAGTAGCACTTAGATGGGCTGTGAGTGAGGGTAACGAACAGGAGTGCATGGAACGGAAGTTATACCGTCTATATACGCACGGACATGCTGCAACAGTGAGGCTTAGATGAAGATACTCTCAACCCTGATAAGAGACTTCACGAGACTCGAGATGTAAATGAAAAGCTTGCGGACCGAAAAGGCGCCTAGGGTACGGTATGCTGTGGCGAAGGAAGAAAGGACTCGCCACCTCAACCGTATACAGATCATCAAACCCATGGCTGTGACTGGCCGCATCCGATCCGACAACGATGACAAGATAAGGTCCTGACAACGTTGAGAGCACGTCGGAAGCATATAAATAAAATATCAGACAAAGCGCTCAGAAGTGAGTAAGGCAGGTGGTTGCAGCGAAGAAAGTGATAGAAAGAAAATAATATCCAATAACGCCTTAAACACTGAAGCCACGTGATGAACGCGTTCGAACACGCGCGCGACGCGACGCGTTGAAGTGAACGTGTGCTTAGGTAAGACGTGTTTCAGTCTCCGCCGGTCGTATAAACCCGGGCGGTTTTGGCGAGACTCTCTTCTTCTTCGTCGTCGTGTTCGTCGTCGCCCCCGCTGCCGCTCACATCGTCGTCCACATACACTTCGTAATCGCTATCGCTCACAATGAACACACCTAAAACGCCAACTAAGCACTCAGTTTTGGGTAAGCGATCCCATCGGACACAGTCGGACGACGCACCGTCGTCGCCAGCGTCGTCTTCCGATTGCTGTCAATCGTCATCATCGTCGGACACTGGCTTCACCGCAGCCTCATCTCCAGACCCAATTCCATCTCCAAAGCGTCTGAGGTCAAACTCCTCTATCGTTGATGATGGAAACAACAAGGAAAATATACCACCGTTCAAGGGTGAGGTAATCAACGACTCGCCCAGGTCTATCCGATCTCTTCGTCGTACTGCAACAGAACACCAATCCCCTTCACGCCCTCGTAGTAGTACGTTCAATGCATCTCTTTTCACACTATCTTTTGGCTCCCGATGCTGATGTCGGCATCATTAGCTCCGCGCCGTCACGCATCCATGTCCCACGTTCCTGTGACGCCGACAACGCCCGCGACCGCTATCTCCCGACTCAACGTTGACACCCCTCCCCCTACTCCTTCAGGCCTTTGCCTTCCTATTCATGCACGCGCCCGTGCTCTCCTTCGCGCTACGTGCAACAGTACCGCTAGCATTGCTGGTCGGGAATCAGAGCGGGACCTGATCACGTCATTCGTCGACTCCTTCCTCGTCACGAAACTCAACGAAGACGTTCTCGCCAACCCCGTTCTTTATATTTCAGGCTCCCCTGGGTGTGGCAAGACTGCTCTCGTGAACGCCATCCTCACCGGTCTTGAGGTTGAAATGTTTGAGAACCAGGTCAATGTCGCTATGGTCAACTGTATGGCCATGAACAGCCTCGACGGCGTCTGGGATAGATTGTTTGAAGAGCTTGGTGGCAATCGTGGCAAGGGCAAGAAGGGGAAGAGCTGTGACCTTGTTGATGGGTTGCTGAAACGTCTCCAGTCTAAATGGTATGTCCTCGTCAATACGTCTTACGTCCGATTTGTGTCTAACATTATCTTCTTCCAGCATCCTTGTGCTCGACGAGATGGACCATGTCGCAAAGACGTCGCAATCCCTGACCGCGTTGTTCTCTCTCGCTCAGAAACACGCATCAAAACTTCGCATCGTCGGTATCGCAAACACTCATACCCTGACTTCTGCTTCGAACATCTCCCTCCAAGGAGCCTCTGGTGTCAAGACTGTTCACTTCGCTCCGTACGAGCCATCCCAACTTCTTGACATCCTTCACGCTCGGCTTGCTCCCCTCACCGCCGAAGACTCTAACGTCACCCAGGAGATCCTGCGGAAGTTCCTTCCTATTCCTACCATCACCCTCCTGTCAAAAAAGATCGCTGCCCAGACTGGTGATGTTCGTGCCGTCTTTGAAGTCCTGAGGAGAGCGATCGATGTCGCTATAGGCCAGTCTACGACCATCAACTTCAGCGAAGATATCCCTCCCACCGTCACACCTGCACACATTCTCACTGCCCTTCAAGCTTACGCTCCAGCTTCGAAGGTCACCGCAGCTCCTGCTCCACGTCCCTCGTTGTTCTCTGGCTCTGCCCAGAACGTACCGACGAAGCCCAAAGCAGCTGGCAGTGCGACTGTCACACAAGTCCGCAACCTCGGCATCCAAGCCCAACTTGTTCTGTTAGCTCTGCTGGTCGCACATAAACGTCTCCAAGCTGGCCTCTCCCCATCGTCTTCTACGATGTCTGCCTCGTCAGTCGCGCCCCGTAGCCCAACTAAACTGAAGCGAAGCGCATCCACGTCTGCCTCCCTCTTTTCACCGGCCAACACAGCCTCCAATCTTTCGATCGATGTCTCTCACCTCCACGCCCTTTATACTACCATCCTCACCCGCGACGATGCCAGTAACTTCACCCCCGTCTCGCGGTCCGAGTTTTCCGACCTCGCGGGTATGCTCGAGACCCATGGCCTCGTGAACCTTGTCTCGGCCGCATCGATTCCTGGCTCACCGACGAAGAGCAAGGCTAGGAAGTTGTCTCGGTCGAGTTCGTTTGGAGGTGCGAAGGCGCTAGGGGGACAACAAGATGTGAAATTGGCGGAATGTGTCAGGATGGACGAGGTCTTGAAGGGTCTAGGCATCGAAGTCAACGATGTGGATAAGACGAAGGGCGACACGGGTAGTGATATCTCCGAGGAGGAGATGAGGGAAATCTGGCAGACCGAGATGCAGAAGGTGAAGAAAGAGGAGAAGGTTGCCACTATGAAGAGCCGAGGTGCGGTGAAGAACGGCTTCGAGGGCGCCATGGAATCGTGAACGTCTCTTCGGGCTTGGCTCTAGCGTTCGAGCTTTGTCTTATGACTGCCTGTCTACTGCTTCTCGGGACTGAGGCCTGAGGACTCCAGAGCTACCTGGACGGAATCTAGTGCAATGTCTCTGCTTCCGCATTGTCTTCGTCGACTGTTCCCTGACTGTGGACTGCAGATTTATTCCCTTTTATCTTTTCCTCCCATTTCTATCTCCGATCTTCGTCACTGTTCGTCCCGAATCATCTCGATATGTGCATCACCATAGGTTTCTATGCGTGCTGGACGTATCAATTATGGCCATCCCCCGTCTCTCTTCGTTCCTCTCACTCTGACATCTCTGGATGCACGTATCTCGCTGTGCCCTAGTAGTTTTTTCCACGCACACCATCGTCGTCGTCGCTATCAATATCCGCGTTCGCCTCTTTCTTCTTCCTTGTTGCTTTATTTTTCTTTTATATCGTTGTGTTACCTCATTCCCATTTTCATCCTTCCACTTCCCTCCACGAGGCGGGGCTCCGGCCTCCCGAATACCTCTTCACCTCCTTCCATACTTCGCGTCCTCCGTCCTGCTACCTTCACCCTCCCTCTTTGTTCTTCATCATTCCTGTTCATACGTTGTTTTCCCGAAAGGTCTCTTCGTCTGAGTTCGTAGTCGTTCGTCGTTCAGAAGTTCACGTCGTCACAGTTGTCGTTGTCGTTGTCCCTTGTACAATTGCAGAGTGGCTCGCCACACTAACACTCCATAGTTTCTGATAACTTTGGTGATACAGTGGTCGAGTTCTCATTTCTGCTCAGGATCTGGTCTGATCAATGTAAACAAACTATCTTCGGTTCGTCTGCGTGTGTTGATGGTCGATTCTCTACGAGTTTACTCTGCACGTTGTGAGCGGGAGGTCTACAGCTGTCTACAGGGAACAAATCTTGATAAGAGCTCTGCTCAGTGCTGTGGCACAAACATTGTGGCTCTCGACGTTCTCACCCGGTACGTTCCGTTTTGAACTCCGATTCGGACCTCTTCGAACTTACTCCCGACACGATTGTCTTCCTCGATAGGCTTTGAGTCTGGAATTCGAGACTAGCTCCCGACATGACTACGTCTTCCCATGTCGCCAACCTTAGAGTCAAAGCACAAGGTTTTCCGGCTTGCAGGACATCGTAGGACGGTGCCCTGTTGATCGTCAATATTGGTCATAGTAGACATTCCGATAATTTCTTGAACTGTGGCTCTTGAACCTAAAGGTGGTATCGTATTCAATATGGATTGGACTTGCTTCGACCGTCGTATTCCGTCCCTTGTCATTGACTCGATCCATCATACAGACTATCGACTAGTCTGGTGTCAGTCCTCACTTTAGTCCCTTTCAAGGTCGGACTTCGGTGTTTCTTGCAGGTTCGCTATGAATGGTCCATTAAAGACTTGGTTCTGTGCCTGTCGTCGAATGGTAGCAGACATTATGAGTTCTGTCATATCCTTTGGACATGCTTGGGAGAGGTATACACTCTTGCCATTTATGCACTTCCTGAGTGATTCTACACTGATAACACCCAAATTGTTGCGGAGCTGCGGCGAATCTTCCTAACCCTGGTCCGTGCTTGAATGCTGTTTCTGCTTCGGTCGCCGATGTGTCCAATTTCATTGGCAATATCATCAATTCCAGTTGGACAATCGTGTTTCATGCCTTGCCGACGGACATTCGCTTTAGTTTGTGCTACATCGCCACTGCATGTTGCTGCCGTACGCATGCTCTTCAGTGCCGCCAGTAGCTACTCACTGCCCATGCGCTATGGTCTTCCGTCCTTCCGTATAAGGGTTCGTCTTCGTAAAATGTGCCGTTTATTATCTTTGACTTCGATCACAAGAATGCCAGACCTTACCGCGCTGGCCATAAAGGCTGGGGCGACTCAGATCTATGTTTGGTGCCCCACAGTGCGTCAGGAGGAAAGAACCGGGATCCGCTTGTGACACCCGGGATCAACATCGCCCTTTGTTGTAGTACATAGATCGGATCAGGTGCCCTGGTCCCCTTTGTTCTCGTTCGTTACTAGGAGAACCTGGCACTAGACACTCTTGGTCCGAATCTCGTTATGTCATGGCCGTCGGACTATATAACGCGCCCTCTACCAGCGGGCCTTCATCTCTCCACAGCACTACACCTCCCCCCTCAACAGCACCGACAGGCTCCACAAAGAGTATACCTCAATAACAACAGCGGCTCTACTCTCACCATCATGGCCAACGCTACTCAGAGCGTGGCACCCTTCCGCATCGAGCCTTGGACCGACAGTCTATTCGTACCCCTTCCGACTTTCATCCACAGGACACTGCGCTCGATCTCCCAGGCGACAATGCCAGACCGCAAGTGCTTTAACGAGGAGCTTATTAATACCCTCGTTTCTCTCCCTTTTGAGTTGGCCGCTATCTCGGCGTTCGGTCCCCAGTGGTACGTAGACATGGTTGAACACGCGAGGTCTCCCGAGGACAACGTACCGGGGGTCTTGCCCGACGTGGTGAAACGGTGGGCAGATATTCAACAAGTCATCTCCGGGTCGGATTCCCGCTATTTAGCTGTGGTACCCCGAGGGTGGGCCTCCAGTATGGAGGCGAGCTATCTGCAAAAGCTTCGACTACGACTTATTCAAGAGGTCGATAGCGAAACCAACAAGAGACCGTCTATTGACCAAGGCAGCGGCTTCGATCCATTCTTCAGGATCCCGGTTTTCTATCAAATCTTTGACATACTAGCGTATACACACCGCAACCACGAGACATCCTTCGAGATGCTTCGGGCTGCGGCTGAGGCAGGTTTTGTGCGTTTTTCTGTTTCTTTGGCGTGGTCAGGGTCATTGAAATGCTTACCAGGTGGACCTTTCGTACAGGCCAATATAGCATGGATGATGACCGAAATTTTCGTCGACCTTTGTCCGACGTGTCAACGAACTGCTGCGAACAACGGGGACCTAGTGACCGACCATCCTTCGTACTTCGTCCTGCACGGTGGCCATAATCTGAACGCAGACTCCGGGTCGTAAACCCCGGGCTATCGTAGACGAACAATGCACCACGAATGAGAATCCGTGCCCCAAAATTCGTGTATTTGCTCGGTCCGGCCAGACGATTCTAGATTCGTTGCTCTCTTTCCGTTTCTCCATTGTTGACGACGCTATGGGTATATAATGATAATTGCAATTGTATATGATCATGATGTATGCAAGCATTCACTCGCCAGAGTACGATGGTGTCTACCCTCAGATGCTATAGTAGTCAATCGCGACCCTCAGCAGCCTTTCTCCACCATCCTGTAGCATCTAACTTGACGAGAAGATGGTACAGACTCGCTGTCGTGTCCAGTGCCAAATGTGGAGTACCGCTCCCAGACGCCGATGTCGAAGAAGCCTTCATCTGCTGTTGTTGCTGGAGATGTAGGAACTCGAGAGGAATGTTCGACTTCGAAGTGCCTTTGTCGACGAGCGTTTTGAGCACCATAACCTATTTGATACCAACTTGGTTCGATTAATTTGTACCGAGAGGAGTTGCAAGATGCCGGGACTTACAAAAGTCCTAATCCTCTCTCTGAGAACCTTTCCGAGTTCCTCGAGCTCTATGCTTGCATTATACTCCTTGATTCTGCGCCTCTTGATCTCGCCCGCCAAGATGCACAGCTCAAGGATGCTCTCGAGGCATGTGCGCAAGAGATCTCCGGCAGCACGCTGGGACGTACGAAGGAGACATGCTGATAGTATGGAATCGAGTGTCGTGGAGTGCATATCGCTGAGTGCGAAGATATCCGTGAATTCCTTTGCATGACTACGTCCAGACGAGTCAGGGCTTGCAGCTCGAAGTCGAGCAAGGAAAGAGTCGAAGCTAGAGCGAATGGCAGTGTCAAAAACATAGGTGCTGAGAGCGTCGACGAAGGAATGAGATATGAAGCGAAGGTTGAGCAGGAGTTGCGTTGACCCGGAGAGCGTTGGAAAGAGAGGATCGGCGGTGTCTCGAACCAAGCGGAACAACGCATTCAGAGCACTTTGAACTGTAGGATGGGATTGGAATCGAGAAACCATGAGACAAAAGTTGCCAGGAGATTGAGCTTTAATGTTGGAAGAGCGTACCTCTGAGTAATCGAAGGATGAAAGAAAACATGCGTTGGTACTTCGAGAGTGCGTCTCCCGTAATGATAACATCTAGTGGATGGGGCGGTTTGTAATCGACATATAGGAAATCCAAAGACCTATATGATGCAGAAAAGAGCAGTCAGAGACAGAGTCGACCGTTATGAGGTCACGAAAGAAAGGCGTACTCAATAGCTACAGGGAAAGCACACGTTAGAGACGGAATCGGAATCGTTTAATGGAGTTTGCACTTACAACACGGATTCAACCATCTCTCCCTACCAGTTCCGGCTGGTAAGTCTCTGATCGCAAATCCCAGCGTCGTTTCCGCCTCAGCCCATATCCCAGCCTCAGCCTCGGCCGCTGGCGCCACATTCCGTCCTTCCTCCAAATCAAGATCGAGCCGATGTGGCGCGTGAGACTCCAGTGAGTCTACAATAACTGTCCGAAGGTAGAAACTCAAGTCCGAGCCACCGGGAGGCCAAGAATTCCGCTCCCTCAGGCCAAGGCCCAATCCGACAGCCCATACTGATTCTCCAGGCCCTTCGCTCGTTTCTCCATCCGCTGGTTCGGAATGAACGGAAGATGCACGACTTGTAGCACCACTCTGCGTACGTTTTCTTGACCGCTTGCGTTCTCGCTTCTTTGCGACTGCATCCTTCGCAATAGCTCGAGCCTCGCTGCCTTCGAATTTCCAGTCGTCAGAGTCGGAGAATAGTGCCGCTTTGAGTCGATTCTTGAATGCGGTGGATGTGAGGAGAATAAATGATCGAAGAAGGGTAAGATGAGAATGGAGGTTGAGATGTGAGGAAGGGTCGAGAAACAGTGAGAGGAGGGAACGTGAAAGCGCAGTGCAATGCTGCAGGAGGGGAGATAAGACCAAGGATGTTAGGTGTGGTAGTGTCGGGGTGAGAGAAGGTAGATGAGGTGGAGAGGGGAAAGACTGGAGAAAGCTTTGAAGAGAGGCGGGCTGTGATGTCTTGTCGGCATCCTTTCCCTCTGATGGGACAGGCAAGTGGGCTCCAGGTTCGAAGGAGAACACCGCGAATTGTGACATGAGATCGAGCGGCGCATTTAGTGGTTCAAGGGTCTCCGCCTCGGAATGTATTGAGGGCTCCTCTGAGTCCACGTGCACTTGAGGGCCAACCGAAGACCGAGGAACACCTGTCCATGCTGCCTCCACCTCATCTGCAGTCCAGAACCACCTGACTGCCTCCACCTCCAAGATATCGCGCTTCAGCAGCGGATGATCAGGTTGTGCTGCTTTCAGCAACGCCAAGCTTTTCTTCGCCAGGACCAAGGTGCTCTCTACCTCCTTAGTGATGAAGGTTGGGAATAAGGTTGGGAATGAAGTTTCCTTGTCCACGTCATTTGGTTGAGCTACATCGTTGTCTTCCTCATTAAAGGCATCGAGTCCTCCAGTCAATCGAGTGTGGCGTATCTTGGGAGATGAAGAGATCTTGCGGGTGTAGCCTACGGATTCCCCGAGTGAGAGAAGGTAGTGATCCGACGTTGTGGTGAGAATATATGCCAGCATGGCTATCAGAGTGCGGGGTGAGTCTCGCTCTATGTGCGACATGAGGTGGTTATATACGTCGGAAAGGACCTCATCGGAGGATTGCGACGACGAAGGATACATGTCCGGTGCGAGGGATATGTCCTGGAAAAGATAAGCTCGAAATGAGGCCCTGTGGAACGAGAAGACGGCAACGTACACGATGGCAGAGCGATGCCATCCCGGAAAGAATGATTTCGACTTCTGCGTGGTGCATCCAAGTCGCCGACGGTCTGTGCATGAACTCGACGACCGTTATTTCACCTTTTGTAGAGAACTCAGCCAGAGATTTTCGGAGATAATCCACACAGGATGACAATGAATGTGTATAAGCGTTTATGGTCGGCCCTGCGCGGGAACAACTGCGCAAACAGAATTGAGCAAGTGATTCCTCAGTGACGCTGGTTTAACGTACCCCTCACGAAGATTTTCGCAGAATATCTCAAGTCTGCGCAGGTGGGTTCCGATGTTGATGAACCGCTGTATGAAACTAATAGAAATGTAGATTGAGCATGTTATGATTCTCATAGCACGGACTGGAGTTACCTTTGCGTGATTACTTCATCCCGTCCATCTAGAACCAGTCTCCCAGTCTTGCCTGTGTCGGTATGCGAAAGGTCAAAGGTTTCAGAGACAGGGTTCCACGTGTATAACAACGATGAATTCCCAAGAAGTAAAATCTTGATAGTTTCGAGAACGTCACTCGTGCTTGCGTGAACAGTCTCAACGTTCGGATCATGAAGGCGAGGATCTACACTGTCAACATATAAAAAATTGTGAGGGAATAACTTCTAAACAAACTGTAATTACTTACTGGTATCTGGCGCTCGAAAACAGATGATTACTCTGTTCGGAGAGGAAGGGTCCAGGGGAAGACCGATGGTCAAAAGTCGAGCGAAGCGCATCCCAGGATTTGATTTTGCTCTAGAAACAGTCGTGTCTTTGCCTCAGCTCAGAAGAACATATCTAAGAGTGTACCGTAGGAGGTTTACCGTCAGCTCTCGGTCAGAGAACATAGCACTGGTCCAAAGAACCTCAGAGGGGCGATCCTTCTCGTCGATCCACGATTCAGCAAGCGCGACGAGCTCCGGAGGTAGGACGGGTTGGACATCAGAGTAAATTGAAGGCCTAAGAGCGCTTTCATGCTTTGATTTCAGCGTGTTGAGAATTGGGTCCTGCGGTTGTTCGCGGAGTCGTGGAACGAAGAAACGAGGCTGTACTGGGAGAAGTACATCTGCGTCGGTATCGTCTGGGTCGGAGTCTGGGAGGATCAACGGCTCCAACGGTGCGAGTGGTTCAAACATGAAATTAAGAATATGAGGAAGTTTGTTTGTACTGTCAGATATTGACAGGGGTAGAGGTCACTGTGTGCGATGGATTGTAATTGTTTGCCAACACTGGCGCCACAACAACGGATTCCCGGAACCGTGACCGTGACAATGGGACTGACACGAGCGAGTGTGTCGTCTCTACTCCTGAATTTCCAGTATTAAAGACTGTTAAAGCATTCAATATTTAATGCAGAACCTACCTTTCGGATTTAGTAGCGAGGATGCGACGGCGTTGACCAAGCCGGAGTGCGGAAGAAGCGAGTCGCTGCGAGTCGTTGATCTTGTAGCACCGTGATGGTGCGTGACTATCGCCACTGTCACATAGGGGTCACACCGCATCCACGGCGCCACACAGATATGCGGGCGGTGGCACTGGCACGAACCAACCACAAATCTCCACAGATTGAGCGACAGGCCTGAATTCTTAAAGGTTGGCTTGGTGTATAACCATAATTATGTAGTTTGCTATCTAAGAGGCCTAATTATACTGCTGAGATCGGTTGTAATGTGTATACGACAGCGAGAGAGGTTTAGATCACTACTCCAAAAAAGAGGTGTGTGTGTGTATAATAGATAGCCGAGTCAAATATGTACGCGAGATGCACACCGTTGACCACGGAATGGACCGAATACTTCGGGGAGAAAAAAGCCATAAAGATAGATGGAAGCCAGTCATCTCCAGTTCGGCACCTCCAATGCAAACCAATGAGGCAAACTCCTCCAAAACACCGTCCTCGCCAACCGCACAACCCTCGCCAGCTCATTCGTGCAAGCCTGACACGCATGCATCCTCGAGTCCGGCCTCTTGATCAACTCCAACACCTCCGCCATTGCCGCCAACGGATCCGTCGTCAATCCCTTGACCACCCCATTACAATCCTTCAACAACTCCACCATCGCCAGCTCCACCGCGAACTGACAAGCCTTCTTCTTTGCATTGTGTAGAGTAGTCTCGGCGTTGTCTTCCGCGGAAAGGGACGCGAGATCGTCTGCGACGAGGTTGTGGCAGTTTTGGGAGGCCGCCCGGCCTTGGAGTTCATTGACGATGAAGGTGGAGAAGAAACGAGAACAGTGTTCGCGACCACCGAGGAGTGCGATGAGGTCTTCCTGTGAGAGGCGATGCCGAACGCCGTCATATAGATATGTAAGGCCTGCTGCGACAACGCTTGGGGACTGTGTTGACAGATCGTAGAATGCGGCGGGCAAGAGACTCAATGCGACAGGATGCGTCTGCCGAGCCAAATTAATGAGCATACTGAAGAAAAGAGTTGAGTGGTTTGATGAGTGACGATTAAATCGGAAACCATACATGGAGTTTAAAGGGCCGAGAATAGGATCGAACGCTGAGCTATTTCTAGAATCCCAGGCGACCATATCACTGGGCCATCGCTTCGACAAGAGCTCCAGAAGTTCTTTTGTCAAGCACTCGACCTCATACTTTGAGGATAGCCTCAGCAAAGTAGAAATCCGTTCGAAGTTATCGAGGCCGGTCAAAAGAGACGGGCTGTGAGATGCAACCGTTGATGGTCAGCGCACAGGCACCGCTGTCACATCCGGCAGTTAAGTGCCACTCACAGTCCATCGTAGAAAGCCCTCAATAAAAGCACCACATCTCCCTCAACATCCTCCAGCCTCAGGACCGGCCTCCCCTCGATAGTCTCACTGCACGAGTTTCCCGAAGCCAACGGCACAGAAAGCGAAGCTTGGGTCAGTTTCTCCAGGGACGGCGACCGACGAGCGATCAGGGCTCTGTGAACGAGGAAGTAAGACTCCCCAGCGACAACAGCGAGATTTCCGTCTTCGAAGCACAAGCCAAGATATCGTGTGGGACCGGCGGGAATGCAACTGTCCTGCAGAAGCTTCACAGGATCGTCGAGAGAGAAGGTTTCGGAGGCATGGTGACTGTTGGAGCTGAGTGCATTCATTGGGCGAATAAGTAGCGAGACCGTCCTAGACACCTGTTACCAAGGTTTAATAGGGAAGACGATAGCGAGAATGATTTCGAGAATTGTGGACGCAGAAGAGTCGATTCGAGGTGTGCCGCCAGCCCGCCACACCGAGATTGAACTGCGCCACCCTGCCGTTGAGTTGAACCAGGACGATCCTGGACGATCGCGATCGCGACGCGCTGGTCACATCCGCGTGCGTTGTGACTAGCGCGTTTGATAGCCAAGAGGCACCATCACAACATGTGTGACCACAAAAGAAAGGAGGTCCATGTCGGAAGGCGAAGGGACCATAGAACTTGAAGGAGAGCCTGTCGAAAGACAAGAACGAGAGGACAAGAAAAACAAGTATGAATAAACGATAGTCAGCGACGAGCGTGCAGTCTCGTCTTCAAAGAGCCACTGACAGCCCACTTATGTACAGCTCCTGACAACAGCAACCACCTCGGCGTTTGTATACATACAACTACAGCATTCCACAAAGATGGACGGTCACATGTCGACGCTCAAGTGAGAATGGAGCGCAGAGCAAATGCAAGAAGAAGCGGTATGAGAATAAAAAGAGATAAAAGCCAGATATCGAGGGAATGGACGAGAAGCAGATTTCGCAAGTATTAAGATCCGCGTTCCAAGAAGGGAGAGACGAGAAATTCGTGGCAGAATGCCTTTTTTGACACTTGGGGGCAGCATATCCACAAAATGGATCATGCTGTTGTAGCGGCAGGGGCCGCGCCCCTGTGTTCTGAGAAACCACCTGTGAGATACGAGCTATAAATGAGTGCTACCCGAAAAGATACTAAAAATTCATGACGCACCGCGGGGTCCTCCACGCCCCCTTCCACGACCACGACCACGGTGTTCGCCATCAGGACCACCTCCGCCACGCCAATCTCCGTTAGAGCCCGCGCCACCCCGACCACCTCTGAAGCCACCTGCGGAGAATTTGGGTTATCGACCGAGTCTGCATGATAAATGAAAAACAACGTACCTCGGTCTCCACCACGGAATCCACGACCACCTCTCTCGCCACCCCTCTGGAACTCAGCACCGCGGAAACCAGACCCTCGCTGTCCCCTGAACCCTCCACGGAAGCTACGGCCACGGCCTCCCTTGAACTGCGTGAAACCATCGTCATCTTGCCCGGTCGTGGGTGTCTGAGGAAGTCTCTCTTGTGAAGGAGGGAGAGGGACATGAGTGGATGGCTCGTGCTCGTGTTCAGGGACGCCAGAAGGAGGTTGTGTTGTGTCTGGGGTCGCACCACCAGACGATGTTCCGAACTTGGCATGGAGGTGAGCGATTGAAGGAAGGCCACCTTCGTCCTCGTCAGCCCAGTCAATAGCTCCAGAGGCCTATTGGGCGAGCCAGAACGGTTAGTGAAGGTAGTAAACAGCTCAGATGAACATAATTTTTAACGTACATCGGCCTGCTCAGGGGCGCCGTTCTGTTCGACGGGAACATAAACTTCGCTCTCGATGACCACTACCTTCTCGACCACGGTCTCCTCATCCTCAGCCACAGGCGCAGGTGGTGCCTCTGGCTGGCCGTTAGGAACGTTGACCCACTCGGGGTTTTCCTCTGCTGGCTGCTCGAGTTCGCTCTCCTGCATGAAGTGGAATCCACCGGAGGTAGCGGGAAGCACACCAGCGACAGATGCATCAGGTTGCCCAGACACTGACTCAGAAGGCAGAGTCTGTTGCTCGATTTCAACAACGGTTTCTGGAATTTCTTCCGACACATTGAGGAGCGTGTCGGACAGCTCGATAATACGGGCATCTGTTAGATGACGGTGAGTCCGTCAGCGGAGTTAACGAGTGTTTGAGTGTAAAACCTACATGGTAGACCACGGAATTCGCCATTGCCGCTCAATAGGCCAGATATAATCTCCGCCTTCGCCTCGCTGTCCTCACCCTTCAAGTGTTCGCCCACGGAGAAGACGATTGGAGCTTCGGAAGCTTCAAGGGAAATGGCAGAGGTTGCAGGATGGCCAGCACTAAGCATGGTGTGAAGACGGAGGAAACTAAGAATAGAGGATGCGCGCAAGAGGTTCGCTTTCTAAGCCACCCAGTCAGCGCAGGACAACACACAGAGGTGAGTTGAACAAACGTACCTGAGCTTCCGCAATAGCCTCTGTGACACGATAGGCGTCTGCCTTCTCAGCCTCCAAAGCTTTCAGGGCCTGTTCGCTGGCTAGTTCAGCTTCGTGAAGCTACAGGAATATGACAGGCGCTTAGTTTGGGCACGGCAAAAAGTTGTTGTGGCGACGCACCTCAACAGCCTTCTTGAGTTCCGTAAGCTCTTTAACCACAGCCTCAAGACCGGGAAGAGTCTTCAAAGTTCTTCGCTGGTCATCGTTCAGTTTCGAGGGATCTGTTGATGCGTAACTTTGCATACGCGTCTGGGGAGCAATACGCACGCGTCAGCGGCTACATTGACATAGCAGGAGCAGAAGCTCACGCACAATCTTCTTGGTCGCAGCCTTCAGCCTCTTGCTGATGATCTCCACCACTGGGCTACCCAAGGCTGCAGAGCCAGCAGCAGGGGCGTCTCCAGTACTCTCGGGAGCAGGTACGACAGAGCCGTTCGAACTATGAGCGACCAATTCGTCCGCGACCGCTCCCTCCTTGACATCCTCTTCAGCAGGTGCTTTCTCGACAAGAGCAGCGGAGGTAGAGTCCGGGATAGAAACAGTTGCGACAGCGGGAGATTGTGTCTGGGAGACATTGGCCTCGGAGCCCCCCTTTGCTTTCGCGGATTTACGCTTTTTCTTGATCTGGTTTTTCGAAGGGGGTGCTGGTGGTGGCGCACCGGGGACTATACGCTGAGAAATTGGTTCGGCCATTGTTTTTAGGGAAGAATGAGATTGGGTGAAGCTTTTTCGCTGTGAAGCCGGGGGAAGTTGGTCGACTTTGACTTTGGGGATGAGGGCAAGACGCGCGAGACCAGAGTTCGCGAATGCGAAGGAATGTTCACGTGAGCTTACGTAGTTGCAGGCGTCTGTATTATTTCTGAATTGACGGTGGTTGGGAAGACTCGATCAATCAAACAGTGGGCAGTAGTTGTATGGCATGGATATTTTCTATGGATGCAACCTGGGCTTCACCGATTCCTACAACGTGATGGAAACTGTCACTAATGCAGTCGATGATAACTTTACACCGCGATCCTTTCCTCATCCGTGTTCAGATGCCTCGGCAGGAAGCAAAACTTACAAGCCTCCCCAATGTCATCATATCACAGCAAACACTTCAAGTTATAACGTTCACAGAGAAGTGCCTACCGATGGACTACCAGGATATCGTTTTGACTACTTACTCGCCAAGATTCATCTACAAAGTCTGTGCCGGCAATTCCCAGGTCCGGAAGTTACCGGGAAGAACCTCGGCCCCTATAAAACGTCTCAGGCTCCAGTCTTCCACCTGCCGCCACCGAAACCCCCCAACAGCTACTCGTAAGTAACTGATTAGACCACAGGCGTATGCTCAAATGGACACTGACAAGGTGTCAGCAGCTGAACAATGCACAACGCTTTGACCATACAAGACATCTTAATCCGCATTTTCTCTTTCCTACCGACATCGGTAAACGCGACGAATGCGCGAGTCTGCAAAACGTGGCTCGAACCAGCCCTGGACAACGTGTGGTACGAAATCCATGATATATCAATGGTGCTCCAATCGTTGGCAGAAATATATATCACTGGCAAGATTCCTGTGAGTCGTTCAAACGCATGACCATTCACCCTACCGGCATCGACTCTGATACGCTGTGCGTGAAGTACTTCCTACGCCGCCCAACTCTTGAGGAATGGAGAAGGTTCCTTGTCCATTGTGGCCGTGTACACATCTTGAATTTCGATGTTTGGAAATCTTGGCGTGTTATCTCTTCGGATGCGTTAAACGCAATCGCGTACACTCGACCAACTGGATCACTGTTCACCAATCTTCAAGTCCTGCGGGCAAATTGTCCTGACAAATGGCTTGGACCCATGTTCATGAGCTCTTCTGTGACAGAACTTGCATTTTCTATCACAAAACAGCCATCGCATCCCGAGGAGATAGCATGGGCTATCGACGAGTTTGTTGCGAACATGGCGAACATAGCCTCTCTGAAGATCGAGAGCTCCATACTTTCCCCACCAGACACTGAGCCCTATATACTCCGCTTGCTAGAAGCATACCCACTCTTGACCGTGCTCTATGTCCCTTGCATGGCTCTTCTCCCGTCAATCGTAGAAGCCGCCTCTCGTCTGCCCAAGCTCCGAGTCCTTTGGAATGAACTTGGAAGAGACACGGTATACGACTCCTCGGATCCCATTACCTTCCCACCCACATTGGACGGACAATCTTTCCCGTCCTTGGAGAAGCTCTCTTTCACTGCGCATGTGCGGGAAGCGGTTCAGCTTCTTCAAAACCCTCATTTCCCCCCGCCGAGTCTGTCCTCGCTGTGCTTTCGTGCCATTATTGACACGCATAACGCGTCAAACAACAGTTTACGCCCCTTTCTACAGGCCCTGGATGAAAAATCCAAATCCATCCAGGAATTAGATATCCATATGCAGACCACGGTTGGTGAAGGTCTACGACGGGTCACCATCATATTTCCCGACATCGCTCCACTCCTGGCGCTGTCGAACCTGACTCGCTTGTATCTTCACAACGACGAGCCCATCCAAATGACGGATGACGAAGCGCAACAGCTTGCAGCTGGACTCCCGAGGCTGATCCATCTGGATCTGACGCGGGGATCTTCTCAACCCCCAACATTAACTCTCCGTTGCCTCGCTCATTTTGCACTCCATTGCCATGAGCTCACAAGGCTCGAACTCTCGCTGAACGCCCGTGACGACGTGCCTTCAGCGCATGACGCAATATCTTTTCGTCACTTGCGCTTTCTTCACCTCGGATCGTCACCCATCTCGGACCCCCAGCCTGTGATCCGGTTCTTTGCACGTTCCTTGCCCACCAAATGTCTTCTTCTCGTCTTGCAGGACGACATTATAGACGATGCAGCTGTCTATCGACCGTCTACCGGAGATGACCTGGATCGCTGCTGGAAGGAAGTTCAGAATACACTTTCGCAGGTCTTGGAGAGTACGCAGAGGTGGATTGACGTGGAGCGTTCTCTCCGAAATGAGAACGAAAAGTTGAGGAGGGAGAATGAGAGATTGATGGAAGCGCTTGCATCGCGTACACTCGTAGAGCGAGCACTGATGTCGAGACAAGAAAGCATGGAAATTTGAATGGCGGGCTCTGTAAGTTTTCGTTATATTTTGTATGTTCGAAGGTGTTCGGTGGCCGTTCATTATACAGACGGATTTTGAAGGACGTGGTCATGTTGGAAATTCCCAATTCGCGCTCAGCAATCACTGTTACTGGCAGCCCAGAAAGAATCACGACATATACCCGTTCTAGCATGTTATTTGAGCCCTTCGCATTTCAAGAGTTGTGAATCATACCGGTGACACGACAGTGATGATATATCATATCGTCTCAAGGGTTCAAAGCCCGAAGCATAGTTGTCACTCCGAATGGCCCGACAGGAGCCGGCACACCTCGCTCGGAGATTAAATTTGACAGTGCGGAGTTGTTGGGCTTTTCCCGAGCTTGCTACTGCGATACTATTACTACTTTCTGGAGCCTCTTTGCACTGTGCTTAGATCTACCCGTTCTATCTCTCGTAAACAGCTTTGCCCTGCCGTCTCATGATATCTTTCTGCTGTTGATAAGTAGATGCTCAGGCTCCAACCAAAAACAAGTCCCAAAACGGAAAACCCTTCGTGCGACACTCAGTCGAATGTGGACCTATGTGGACGATGGCTGTTTATGTGGTGCTACCAAGTCACTAATAACTCTGCGCCCATCTGAGCGCTTTACAAGTCCTTGTATTCCTCTGACTCTCAAGTTCGAGGAACCCCAATTCAACTGAAGTCGTTCTCCTGCTTGGCTCGCAATGCTGCACACTACCATGACAGAAGCAGCCTCTGGCGATGTACGACCAGAGAGCAATCCTGCCAACACCACACTCATCACTTCTCCAAGTGATAATCTCCCACCCTCGGACCCAAACTCCCCTCTCCAGCTTCTTGTTATCGTCCGCAAATTCAAGCAATCGCCCAAAGACCCGAAACTGGGCCGCCTCGAAGAGGAAAAACGACTGGTCTTCTCGAGAGATCGAGTGGAGAAGATGACCTACAATGTTCGTTCTTCCGTCCTGCTAAGCCCTGCATGCGTACTCGTACGCTACTTGTAGATTGAGTCATGGTGTTCATGACCGTTTCCAGGAAGCCTCCGAATACATCAAAGATAGGTCTGGCTTCAAGACCTACGGTGCTCCAGGTAAACTCAAAGCCACGTTCATGCAAGCAGGACTCGACGAAGATGTGAAGCCGAGCTACATCATGGAAGAGGATTGGGGCTTTCTTATTCGCCACGCTTCGGCCTTGTACATGGATTTCCAGCGGGTGAGTTCCGGCCTTGCTTTTTGTTTTGACTGCCGCTGAATTAGTTGGCTGCAATTCATGTTTTGTTTATTGTCGTGGTCTAGACGAGAGAATGGTTCTACAGTCTGCCGACTGAGGATCAGAACGAGAGCCGGAAGAGGTGGGGACATGTATGATTCGAGTGATTCACGCCGCTTGGGTCGAGTTGATCGAGGCGGGGGCCGTCGTTCGGTATCTTACCTCTGGTACATACATGTCCATCCTGCAGCCTGAGGTACTGGTTACGATAAAGAATCTACTCCGAACAGATTTTTTGTGAGAACTTCATTCCAATCCTACCAGATCTATTGTTGTGGCGCTATACATCGCAGCATTCATCCCCACGCTTCTCAAGTCACACCTTGACCTGTCCCCGGATAAATCGATCTTCTCCTCTACTATATATCTCAACCGACACGTCAGAAGCTGGTATATCTATCGCTTCCAACACCGAGACCAACAGTCCTAACCAAGCCTCTACGCTACAGAGCACTGAGAGCAGTGCACCGAGTTCTGAGGCATTCCTTCATATCGTCATCGAGCAGTCGCACCACAAACATAATACCGAGTTGTCACCGTACCAAACACTAGCAACACCATCCCTACCCTGATGTCGACCGTCGGTACTATCGCCAGCACCCAGAGCGCCAGGGTCGCTGAGTCGCCCTCGAACCCGAACCTCCCGCCACAGCTCCTCGTTGTCGTCCGAAAGCTCAGGGAGAGAATTGTAGATGAATCAGAGCCTAAAAAAACAGAGTGGGTAGTCGAAGACAATTTACGATTGATGTTTGCGAGAGCTAGAGTGGAGAATATGACTTATGAGGTTTGTGGCTTCGCTGTGCCCTTATACTTGCAGTTTTTGCCTGCTTGCTCCACATCCGACGTTATTCGCGACTGTTCTGATTGGATGCATGATCTAGCAAGCTTCTAGAATGATCGTCAACAACTCACGCTGGCGGGGTTACGGAGACCCTGATTTTATTCGCGCTACGTTCCCCAAACCGGCCGCTGACGAGGATCGGAAGCCAAGCTTTATTAGCAAAGAGGATTGGAGTTTCCTCATCAAACACGTCGCTGCCTTACATCTAGACCTTAAAAGGGTCAGTATCTTTCCGATGACATCGTCATGGATATGGGTTTATGTCGTTCATATTCTACAGTCGCAAGGATGGGTAGCCGCACAACAAGATCAGGATGGAAACCTCAGAATCTGGGGCCCAAGCTCGATGTAACGAGAAGTATCAATGCCTTGACTTCCAGCCTCAGCAAGCCGTTGTGATTATTGGACATCATCAATTGTTGTTACACCGTAACGAACAGAACCGCACGTAACAATCATTACAACCTCTATAGCAATACACATTATGCATCCACGCACGACAGAACCCGTCCGTGAGAGGGGGGAAATATCAAAAGAAAACAGAGTCCGAGAGAGGGAGAGACCACATTGAAGAAAAACCCTACCATCCCGGACTGACTACTAACTGGCATCAGCAGCGGGCACAGCACACCAATCGTAATTCCCCGCTTGGTTCGCGCCCCACCATTGTGGGAAGAGGTGAGATTTTCCACTCGCGCCTTGGACGGCGAAGGAGAGGAGGAAGACCATGACCTGTTATCGTATCGTTCTCGTCAGTTTACAGTTCACGATGCTCGGTTCGGATGATGGTATGAGGGGAGGGGAGAAGGCGTACCTGGGTTCCACCGTCGAGAGCGGCGCCGAGGATGTAGTTGTACTGTGATTGGGTATAGCCGGGTCGCATGAATAAGCCGCGCAGAGGAACGAAGGAGGGATTGGAAAAACACCTTAACAAACCACTTCGGGTACCGCGTACGGAGGTACCACTGCGAGAACCAGGCAATAGCGAAGTAGGACGTAATCGACGAGTTGATACCCACGCAGAGCCAACCCATATAATAGCTATATAAAAAAACACAACCGCACCGTGCGATTAGCATCCGTCTCGTCAAACCAGTAGTGTCGCTCGAGACATACCAAATAATAGGCGTATACAAATAATCCAACCTCAACTTCGGCCACCACCTATGCGCGGCCCAAAACGGCACCGGCACGAACAGACCGAGAAGATACGCCCACGCGACCCACTGGTACCGTTTCCCGACCGTGAAGAGTTCGTGGGAGAGAGACCAGGCGATGGCTTGCGAGTTGTATTGTTGGGGTTGTTGGCCGGACCAGATGTTGGTACCTTCGACGGAGAGGAGGATGTCGCGTTGATTGTTGATAATAGAGTTCATCATGACTGTTGTGGGGGCAAAGTCAGGTGAGTGGAGAGTATGGACAGAATATGGAAGGATCATTGGGGAAGGGGGACATACTGAAATTGAGAACAGCACCAAACAACGTTCCGAAGATCTGAGCCGTGAACGCTGCGCGAGGGGGTAATTTCGTATCTAATACCCGCCCCCAAAAAAATCAGTTTCTTTCGCGCACAGAGTGACCATGTAGGAGAAAAAAACATACATTGCGCGATCTTAAGGTCACGAAGCAACAACTGCGCTTGGACGACCGAATCTATTCGTACAAAATATCAGAATTCAGGACCGATAGCCTTTCACAAAAAGCAAAAGCTAAACTTACTGTATCCGTACAAGACGAAGTACATATTCGCCATAGGCTTGCGCGGATGGATGAACCCTGCAATCATTTGGATCTATAGTCCTTGCATAAGCCACCGAAACCAAGACATGGAAGTGGGAATGGGAATGGTCGACTTACGAAAGGCTGAATAATGAACTGCAGACCCGTGATAGCGTATAGACTCCCGAAGAACAATATCGAGATCACGGCGAGTAGACAGGCGACGATAAAACCCCACCTGACACCAACCCGAACACGTAGTCAGCATTCTGCACATAAAGAACTGTGGTGGGGAATGCTATAGATGATTCTCACCAAGGAAGCGTCGAGTCCGTTTTGTAGATGAGGACGAATGCCATGATCAGCGAAGCGATGAGAACGACGATATACCAGCTGTTCGGCGCGTCCGGGTACTACACGAATCGCCCATCATCAGCAACAGTCCCACCAAAATCCAAAGTCAGGGAAAACAAAACAAACCTTCAACATCTCCCTATAATGCGGATCCAAATCCACATCATCCGGCACCTCCCTCCTCCCCTCATCCCTCCAAAACCTCCACTCAAACTCCCTCCACATCCTCTTCAACTCGTTCGGCCGCGCCCACGTCCACGCCGCGCTCAGATCATTGCGGTTCCAGAGGAGCAGGTGCGTGAATGTGGCGGCGAGACCGAGGTTGGAGGTGAGCAGCTGGACGACCCAGGTGCCGGAGTAGAAGGGGAGACCTTGGGCGGCGAGGAGGGAGGGGTCGACTTCGTAGGCGGAGTTGAGGATGAGGGTCTGGTTGTAGGTGGAGCCGTCGGCGTTCTATGGGTTTCGAAAGAGAGTAAATTTATCCTCTTTTGATCGCATGAGCGGAGGAATAGGCTTACGAAAAGCTCTTGTGACAACTGTGGCGAAAGAATCCCGTTAAATAGGCTCGAAGGTGATGTGGAAATCCGAAAGAAGAGCACTCACGAATGGGAAATCTAAAGACGACCAGATATTCTTATAGTACACAGCGCAGAAGATGACCCTGTCACCAGCACTCCACTCAGCATCCTGTCGCTCTGAGTAGTATTGTTATTTAGAAGCACTTACATGCACATGATATACCCCAGCACATTCGAAAACTATATCACACCGCAAACACTTAGCATACTTGACCATAAATCAAAAATGGGGCAAAAACAAACCTGAGCCTGCAACGGAATAGTCATCGGATTATAACTTCCCGCGATATACTGCCAATCGAAACAGATCGACAGCAGGCCGAGTCCCTCGTTACCGTTCGAGCCACCAAACACGTAAGTGAAATTGACGCTCTTTTGTTGGTCCGCGAGGCCTGAGATCCCAGGAGCGATAGTTAGTTTATTGGTGTGGCCCAGTAAACAGAAAGAAGAGCCAAAAGAGGAGGACGAAAAGTACGTACAGAAGATGGAGAAACCGGTGAGGAGGGGGAAGATCCACTCGCTAGACAAGAAGTCAAAATCAGGCGAGCCTGAGAGAAATATGGTGAGCTAACGCACGGGAACATCTCCCAGATGAAGATCCTAGAAAACCGCACAGAAAAAAATCTTCAGGATGATGTTCGACCGGGTGAAGTGCAGAAATACTCACACTCCGAAAGCGATATAGAACAACCTCAATTTCTTCTTATTCGAAGCCCCTCCATCGCGATAAAACGCGTCAAACATGGAGACCAAAGGTAACGTCGACGGGTACAACATCTTGGACGGATACAGCAGGATCGCTACATCGGCGCCACGACGTCAGCACAGGTTAACGGTGGCACACCGTCAAAGAGAGAAAAAAAACATACATCGCATCAAGCCACCAAAGCCATAGCCCAAGAGCTGACTAGAGAACAGCAAGAAGATGGACGCCCCAGCATTGGGCGTGATGTTGTAGTACAAGCGCTGAACAGCGAGGACTTCAGTCCCGAGAGCGGAGTTGGCTGCCGCGCCGGCCATGATGACGATGAACGCGTTTTCCTATATTGCATAGATCGTCAGTATATGCACCAGGATATATTGAACGCATTCACCTTCTTGTTGAACGGGAACTGCATAGCATACACGGAGGACGGAGAAATATCAGTAAGAAGTACATAGCATATATCCAGTAAATGCGTTGTAGTGCGTACGGGGTTCAAGTATCGGAAGACGCCGCGGCGCGGGATGAAGGTCTCCATGAATATACCTGATGGAGGCAATCGATGTTTCAACAAAAGGGAGACGCATGCAAAAAGCTAAAACGCGTACCGAGGACGTATGAGATGATAGCGAGGAACATAGTCGACACTTGGACGGTTTGCTAAGTGCGAGAATAGGGGCTATTAGCCGTGGCTAATGCTTCATCGACATATGAACTCACGGGCTTGAAGTAATAAATCTCGGCTGAACGCATAGTGTATCAGTATATATGTATCGAAATAAGTCGAAGGAAAATAAAACGTACCGAGAACACCACCAAAGGCGGACAGACCAATACCGATGAAGAACGCCCTGAACGTCCAAGGCGACAAAGTCGGATCGTCGCCCGTGGAAATAACATGGGTCGCGATATCCCGCTCATTCTCGAGCACCTCAGAAAGAACCGACCCGGCCGTCTCGACGTCTGACTTCTGCCAGCGCGAATGCCCGTCGATATCCCGCTCACTGCCATCCTTCTCACCTGTCGCCTTTTCGTCTTCCGACGAAGAGGCCGTTTTCTCGTCGATGGGATGAGAGTGGTTGGGCGTGGGCTCGTTGCCCAAGACGGGCACCTGAGAGCTCATGGTGAGAAACGTCTGCCTTGACTGGAGGGTCGCGGGGAGGGTGCGTCGTCAGGCGGAGAAGCTCGGTAGGCATCTGTGCTCTGTCTATAAGTAGGATGGGTGTTCGTAAATGGAGAGGAGATAAGAGCCTATTTTTACACCGGTGTTCGTTCTTTGTTGGCCTGGCAGGGAGCAGACGGGGAGAATCAATGATGTGCGCCCTGCAACCATGTGCGACTGGTGCCGGAAAAAAGAAGTCAGCGGCGATGGTCCGTGCAAGGAAGACGAAGTGCCCTCGTGAACGTTGACGGCTTCGACGCACGCCACTCATGGACAGGCCTTTGCTGCAAGCGTACTCGAGCTTCCTTTTTCTGAGGAAGCGTGCTAGCCGTGGCGGTGTAGGCAACAGGCATAAGCGAAGTGGGCTGCGAAGAACATCGAGACGTCTACTACCCCAAAAAAGCACTCGGAACGTTCACTTCCGAATAGCTATTCGTGCGCATCTCCCGGCGGTCTGATTATGCGGGTGACGGGTCACAATAGTTCCTGTCAAGGGGTTGGGCCATATCGGAAACAAGTCAAAGGCTATGACATGATGAGGCATACTTTACTTGACGAAACGGGTTGAAAATACAGTCACAGGAAGAACGCATTGCGCAAGAGCAAATTTAACTTCGATGTTTACGAGGCGCAAGGAGCAAGGAAGCGAAAAAACATTGCATTCGGCATTCAATGAAGGCCGTAGTTGTCCTAAAAGCTGGCCCATCCTTTGTATGCCCGTATAGGTAGACCAATTAGAGGTCAACACAGATGCGCCTTTCAAATGGCAGCGGTGACTCTAAGACGAGTAAACCATGGATGATTGCAAGGATAGCATGCTCGGATCAGTCGACCTCCACGCAGTTGATCTTCCGCCACAAGGATCGACAAGGAACGTCTGCATCCAAGAGTCCATGTGCATTCGGTGATCTAAAGATGATGTGGAATGGAGACAACGAGGCTAAAAGGCAGAATCAGAACATGCGAACAAATGGAGAGCGCGGTGAAGCACAACGCGGGAAATGTTCTTACTCAATGGCTATCCGTAGGGCGTTTAGGACGGTCTCCTTCCTTCTGAAACACAGGCGAGCAGAAATTTGTTGAATGGCCTTGGATCTGTGCGTATAAGGGTAAGTTCAGTCTGCCTAGATTCCTATGAATGGCCACCCAGCTGCCCAAAAGTATTTGCAAGTAAGAGTGTCCGTATCTCAAACCAACAGCTTCGGAACATCCTGCAGTTGGGTCGTAAGGCAATTGACCAGGGGGAAAAGACTCGAAAAATATAAGCGGAAGAAAACTGGAAGGCGCCCCACAAGCAGCTATTGTCAACAATCTTGATAGATCATCAAAGCAAGACAATTCCCGTTCCAGCGCCTCTGAACAATCCGTGTGCGACGGGTATGCGGTCTCGTCAGTGGCATCCCGACTTCGGGGAACAATACGAAACCGTCGTCCAAGCCTAGTCTCGGCATGCATAAGGCACAAAGCCCATATCATAGAACATATACATCCAGAATGGCAAGTCACTCATGCGCTCCAGAACGATAGTATGCTGCAGCGAGTGGCGGCGAGCCCGAACGTTGTCAAAGTCATCACGGTCAAGTTGAGAGAAAACGCATCCACGGTCGGAACCATCGGAGCCCAACGGCGTCGGAAACATCCGGCAACCGCCGCCGCAAGTCAAGTCCACAACTCGAGCTCATCGTCGCCTCCAGCATACACACACCCTCACACACCCTCTCCAACCCTCACCGTCGTACCATGTTGCTCTCCTCCGCCCGCTCCTCCGTCGTCGCCGCCGGTCTCGGTCGACGCGCCGCCTCGGGCATCGCGCTCAAGTACGCCAACGCAGCCTACGCTGCCGCACTCGCCAAATCTCCTGCAACGCTCACCAAAGTCCAAACCGAACTGAACGCGATCTCGAAGAGCATCACCGAGGTTCCCGACCTCAAGTTCTTCGTCTCCAACCCCACGCTCAGCCAGAACGAGCGCACGCAGGGCTTGCCTGCACTTTTCGCCAAGGCTGAGGGGACCGGGGCGAAGAAGGAGGCGGTGAGCGAGGTGACGAAGAATTTGTTTGCGCTGTTGTCGGAGAATGGGAGGTTGACGGAGGCGGAGGGCGTTATTGAGGGGTTCAATGAGTTGGTGGCGAAGTATAAGGGGGAGTTGAATGTTACGGTTACGTCGGCGACGCCGTTGCCGAGGGATGTGTTGACGAAGCTTGAGTCGACGTTGAAGCAGTCGAAGACGGCGCAGGAGGCGAAGACTTTGAAGGTTACGAACAAGGTGCGTTTTGTGATGGCGCTGTTGCCATTTCATTATTGTGGTTGTGGAGCTCATGTTGGTGTTGTATCAAGGTCAACCCATCTGTTCTCGGTGGACTGGTCGTCGACTTTGGCGAGAAGACCGTCGATCTGAGCGTCTCGTCGCGCATCAGCAAGCTCAACAACCTTCTCCAACGTATGTCTCCTCTTGCTTCAATCCCTCAATTATCCTATAACTCATACGCGTGCGGCTTTATAGAATCCGTTTGAGTCTAGACATAGGATAGGGGGAGCTTCGGTCGGATGCTAGAGCCTTCACACTGCATAAAATATACTCATTTCCTGCGCTGGAGAACTCACAAACTTTTTCTGCGTGAAGCGAAAGCCGATCATACTCTGTGAATCTACTGGCGACCGTCCTTTCCAATATCACTCGTTGCATCATCCAAACATACCCCGTTCGATTACAAAAGGCCACTCTTCTTTCGCAAGTCTGTCCTGCAACTCCCAACAGCTTTGGGGGCGCTGGCATCGTGAACATCCTCGGCTTGAGTGTAACGTTTCTGTGCAAGCATCATAGCATCCTTTTATAGTCTCAATATCTCACAACACCCATTCCGACCACCGAAGATTACTTACCAACCCGTCCTCCCCGTAACAAAACCCTGAATGGCAAAATCAAAAGCTCTGAAAGTTGAAACTGATGGGTGCCACCCGTGCCACCCGGTCCGCTCTCATAAATTACGTAACCAAAAACGCGAGAAATTCGGACTCATCTCGACGAAATCCCCGCAACCCGTCTCAGTAGTCCTTTATTCGCCCCTCCGTGCGCGTCTCGTCTTCTCCGCGTTCCTCTCGTCCTCTTCCACCCATGGCTATCCAACGTCAACATTCCGCGCCCGGATGGACTGCCCTGCAGAGTACGCATTCTCATCCCCCTCTTTTTATTTTTATTCCACACGGGGAAAGGTGAAAGGGACGGTGAAAGGGAATTGATGCTGATTATTCATTATTGCTGTGGCGTCCGTTAGGTACGAACTCAGAAGACGAAGAAGATGCCGTCGTCGACGAGCTGCTCTACGACGGCTCGACCACTTCAGTCTCCGTCTCAATCGCTGGCACACCCGTCGGTAGCACTCGCAACTTGAACTCTGCCAGTGGTCCGAGTGTCAGTACTCGTGCGGGGCCTAGTACCGGTTCTAGTGTCAATGCCAGAGCTGGACCTAGCTCTGGCGCTGTTGCTGGTCCCAGTGCTGCTACTCCGAGTCAAGGCCAGAAACGCAAGAGCACACCGCATCCTTCATCCCCCCAGAAACCGGCGAAGAAAGCGCGTATGGAGGCTAGTGGGAGTGGCGCCCCTTCGACGTCGGATAAAGGAAAGGGGAAGGAGAAAGCGCACGAGCCAGAGTCGGAGAAAGCGCAAGAGAAGGATAAAGGAAAGGGGAAAGAGAAGAAGATCGAGAGAGCGTTCCCGGAGCCTCAGCCGGATGATGGCTCGTCTGGATCGGAGGGATTGCCGAGTGGGGTCACCGAACATATGCGGAAGTTGAAGGAGGCGGAGAAGAGGAAGGCGAAGGAGAAGGGCAAGGGCAAGGGGAAGGATAAAGGCAAGGGGAAGAGGAAGGGAGATGAGAGGGACGGTGCTGGTGCGGGATCTGGAGAGGAGTCGGATGCGATGGGTACGTCGATATTTTTCGCTGAGACACGAATGAATGCTGACTTGACTAAATATCGGGTCTGGGTTTGGGTAGTCCTCGAGGCGAAGAAAAAATACAAGAAACAGAGGGTATTGAACGGGAGTGGAGTTCCGAAATCGAAGTTGACCGCAGGTACGCTACATTCTCCCTCTCTGCATCCTCTCGTCTCGTCCATATTGACTGATTTGTCTCGTATCAATTGGACTTGTCACTCCAGAGGAAGTCGCTCGAGCTCAGAAGGCAGGTTTCTATCCGCTTGATAGACTTAAGTACCCGGCTGTTACACCTCGACAGAAGAAATCTGTCAACGGGAAGGACAAGGAGAAATCTAACGGCACCGGAAATACGGCTGGTGGATCTGGCACCGGTAACTTTCCCGTTCTTCATGCTTATGTGCAGCTTGTCATGCTCTAGACTCATAGATTTGACGCGTTGTTCAGGTCGCCCAGTGTTGGCGCAGAAACAGCCTCGGGCTAGTACTTCGACTCAACCTCAAGCGAGCGGATCTGGCTCTGGTCCTAGTTCTGGTTCGTATGATTACATATTCTAAATCCTCTTTGCTCTCTTTCTTATGATTACAACCAAAACACAGTTCCCGCACGGAAAAAGAACAAGGCGAAACGCAAGATTGGGCAAGGTACTCTCTCAACCCTTTCCCGTCGTTTTATTCTGCATTTGCTAACTTCATCATCGACCAGACGACGACGAGATCATCTTCATAGAGGACGACGATCCGAAACCCTCGCGGGCGCCACGTCCCTCTGGCTCTGGCTCCGCGCCGTCTAAGAAGAAACAAGCTCGACACGACCGCGAAGCTTCTGTTATCGTGATTTCGTCCGATGATGATACTTCTCGTCCACCCCCGAAGAAGAAAACACCGACAGTGGACCCGGGTTCTCCGATTATCATCAGTGATAGTGACGACGCTGTTCCACCTCCTGCATCTGCGTCCACGTCTGCTCCGAAACCTGCGTCCTCATCTGCTCCGAAATCTGCATCTATGTCCGTTCCGAAACCTGCGCCTACATCTGCTCCAAGACCCGCGTCTTCATCCGTTCCGAAACCTGCGGCCCGTTCACCAGCGAAGAACGCAACCACAACCAAGATAGAACCACCACCGACTCCAGTACGCGCACCTACGGCTTCGAGCTCTGGCACAGGGGCGGGGCCTGCGGTTTCTGCGTCTGCGCGATCTGTCGAACAGTTGCCTACGCCAGATATATCTGATGCTGATGTGCAATTGCCGGAGGTTGGAATGGATGTGGATGTGGGGATGGATGTGGATATGGGCATGTATATGGACTGGCCCTCTCCTACGCCGCCGCCACACCAGTCATCCCCGCCATCCGAACCGGCTCCGATGCCAGCTCCCGTTTCTGCTTCTTCACCTAGTCCTGCTCCCGCTCCCGTTCCTGCTTCAGCTAATGCTCATACTCCCGCACCTGCACCTGCTCCCACTCCCGCTCCCGCTTTGACTCCTCCTCCTGCCCCTGCTTCGATTCCTGCTTCGATTCCTGCTTCTACTCCTGCTCCATCTCCCGCCCCTGCTCCTGCTCCTGCTCTCTTCTTCCCTTCTCCGTCTCTTGCTTCTCCTTCCAAACCCAATATTCCGCAAGCACAAGCACAGAAACAAACCGAACCTAATAAACAGACAACCAAATCTGCTTCACCGGTGAAATCTCAGCCCCAAAGTCAGCCTCAAATTCCACGCCCGTCCACACCAGCACCCGAGCCCACACCCGCTGCAGAACCGCCCCACGGTACGAACAGCAATGCCAACGAGAAGGACAACGAGGAGGATAACAACAACGAAGGCGAAAGCGAAGTCGCCGATAGTCCACCACCTCCCGAACCTTCGACATCCGGAACCGAAGCCGACGTTCTCGACCCAGACGGCGATGGCTTCATCTACCAGAACAAGGGATACAAACGCATGTCCTCGTTCACGGATTCGCCGGACCCGCCGCCGGATGCGGATGTTGAGGTCGAGATGACGCAGAAGAAGCGGTTTGGGGATGATGAGTCGGAGGGAGGAGTGAGTGTCGATCAGGATCTGGGGAGGGTGGTGAAGAAGGGGGATGGTCTTGGGACTGAGCAGAGCGGAAGGAGGGAGGTTATGGTGGAGGACGATGAGATTGATTTCTTGGGAGAGGGTGTGGATGGTGGATCTGAGGCAGAGGTAGAGAAGCCTGTGAGCCGCTCCGGTTCCAACCGCTCTGAGTCGAAGAAGACCGCGAATTGGGGTCATGAAGGAGGGTCATCTGTGGAAAGTGCGGATGAAGTGGGCGCTGCTCAGGACGGGACAGAAGGGCTACGTTCAGACTCGCCTCCGCCATCACCATCTCCTGACGTCGGTGGGCCACAACCGGATGATGGACCAGGACCCGATGCTGACATGGAAATTGATGACTCACAACAAGCACCAGAGCCTGACGAGCAACCATCCGCACCGTCGCCACCAGCTGACTCTCCCGTGCGCCGCCTGCCCTCCTCGGAGTTGGACGAGGATATATATGTCGAGCAGGATTTGCCTATCGAACCTCCTACCGTGCCTTCGCCATCACCATCACCGTCACCACCTCCTTTCCGCTCGCCCTTGCGTCCTCCCCGGGCAGGTCGTAGAAGTCCTGTGCCCGCTTCGCTAGTTTTGCCCACCGCATCCCCACGCTCTCCGTTGAAAGCAGACGCTACGCTCATTTTGTCCGATGGCGACATGACGTCCCAGACCCATACATCTGCTGCGGGGTCTAACCAGTTGGCCGGGACAGACACTCTGCTCAGCGTGGCTACAGCACCACCGACGAGTCAGGAAACCGCTGATGAGGATATCCCAAGTGAAAGAGTTCAGACACCACAGGGCTCTGAGGGTGGCGCTGCGAGACCTTCGGTAACTACATCTGCATTTGCACCTTTACCGACACCGACACAACCCAAACCTCAAACTCAACCCGCCAACGCAACTCTTCCTTCGCTCGACTCCGAGCCTTCCGCTATACCCAGCCCACAGAGAACCACGTCCTCGGCCTCGAATTCTTCCGATTCTATCGCAGGCTCTAGTTCCTCAAGGCAGTCATCGCAGCTCCGCCACGTCGCTCGGCATAGTGGCAGGAATGGATGGTTGAGGAATACGTTGCAGTTATTGCCTCAGTCACCACGGAGGGCAAGCTCTGGAGAGCTAGGTGGGACGTCTCCTACTCGTGGGCCGAGGACCCCTCTTGTGGATTTGCAGAGGAGAATGTCTGATATTTCTCCGAGCAAGAGCGTGAGCGCGGCCAATGGTGGCGTGTCACCTTCACGGCCGACGGCTTCTCTGAAGATGACGGAGCCAGCAACGATTCAGTCAAAGATTCCCATGGCTGTGTCTTCGCCCGTGCCTCCGGCGTCTCCTGCTCCTAATGCTCATGCGCAACGTCAGAGTCCCACCACGCCTGAAGATACGTCGATGCCGAAGAGTCTTTTGTCTATCAGCCAGGACGCCCCCATCCCCGCTGTTGTAGAGCCCACCACCGTTTCACAGGATGCGGCAGTATTCCAAGAACCTAAGTCAAGCCCTGCACCTGAGCCCATGGTTGAAGACAGTCCACAACAACCTGCCCTTGACGCCATCCCCTCGCCCCGTGAGACAACTCCACCGGCTCTTGATGGTCCCATTACAGAATCTCCAGCTCCCATGGACGCGCATATACACGAAGACGTTGAGATGACCGACAGTGTGGCTCCACTTACCGCGTCTGTTCCCTCGAAGGAGACCGCCCAAGACGAGCCAGCTACCCACATTGAGCGACCAGACTCACCAATGAATATTTTCACTCGTCAATCACGGCCATACGGATTCGTCGCTGAACCTGCAATAGAGGGGGAGTTGGTTCGTAAACTGGTCCCGTCCGTTGAGGCTGTCGAGCGTCCCTCGTCCGATGGGTCCGCTATTCCAGAGGATGATCATCTCTCGAGCGTACCGAGGCATGAGGTATATATTTTCTATTGTCTTGTTGTTTTGCAGTTTCTGCCGCTAATCGGCTGCATGGTACTCTTTTTAGGAATCTCCGCGTCCCACGTCATCTTCGTCAGTACGAGCTAGGACTGAGTCGTCAGAATCCACTCCTAGTCACGTTCTCCCAAGTGTGACGATAATTCCGAAGTCAAGGACTACGTCCTTCACTCCCGATCTTGTCCCTCCCATCGCGACTTTGCCTGAGATCCGATCACAGTCAGACACTGGGTCTCCTCCTCGTACGCCTGTACCCGAAGCTCTTGCTCATGCATCAACGCCGGGTGGCCAGTCAGTTCAGAGCCCAGTGAGAGACAGTGGTGCAGGAATAGCTCCTTCCAGCCCGACTATCATGAAGAAACCGGACCAGACCTCAATCGCATCGGTGCAGAGCATGCCTCCGCCGAAGACCAGGGCCGCCGTGAGTCTCAACCGCTTCTGCAACTAATTTACATAGTTCTTATTTTTGTTTGCAGGAGTCGACGCCCCAACGGAAATCGATCAATCCTTTTTCCCAGGGAACGGAAACACACAAGTCCAAACTCACGCGCGGGTCTCTCAATGGCCCCTGGTCAGCATCGCCCACAAAAAGAGGCCTCAAAATCTTTCCACCCTCTAAGCATGGGGCCTCCTCGCAGCCACGGTCCTCGTCACAAACCCAGTCTCAGTCACACTCGCAGTCCGCACCTCTGTCAGCACCAATGTTCATCTCACCACCACCGCCTTCTCGAGCGCCGTCTCAGGCGCCACCTTCGACTAATTCCTCGCCGAAGATTGCAACATTGAAGACTGCTATATTTTCTCCATCGGTCTCTGCTCCTGCTACTCTGGCGGTATCGACTGTTCCTCCTTCAGAAGAGACGGCCCCTCTAGAGAGTCCTATCGCAGAACCTCTTCCCTCCCTCTCTGCCCAGGCTCTGTCCGAATCCACAGCTGAGCCTGCTCATCCTGAGGAACCCGTTGGACCTGTTGATTCTGTACAATCTGAACCCAGCGATAACATGGAGCTACCCGCCAGCACGTCGGAATCTCTTACCGCTCCTGCCGATCCCACCGATACTTCTGCTGGAGAGCCCGCTCCTGCTTCGTCAACGGAGATTGTACTTCCGCCCGTGTCCGGTTCGTCGTCACCTGCGGAGCTTGAAAATTCGACGTCAGCCACTCCGCCTGTGCCTCCGACATCAGCTGTTGCGTCTTCTCCGGCGCCTGCTTTGCCTTTTGTTCAGTCCGCCCGTCTTTCGGACCCGCCAGCATCTGCTCCGCCAATTATGGCTTCTCGAGATGTTATCGACTTGACTGCCGATTCAGACGAAGAAGCTCCTCCGTCGCGACGTAAGTTAATAATACACACTTTCCTGTGATATACTAAAGCGTGCATTTACAGCTCCAATCACACCGTCGTGGTTGAAATCCATTGCAAAGAAGTCGTCCTCCCAACGGTCACTCCCGGAACCGAATGTTTCTCCCTTAGCTGCAGGTCGTTTGGACAGTATTCGTCGGGCTAAGCAGAAGCAGGCCGCGCAGATTGTGGCAAGCAAATCTGCAAGTGCGGTCAAATCCCAACCTGCGGCATCGCCCGCCTGCGCTGAAAGAAAGGATATCTTTACTGAGTTCCTAGCAAAGCACAGCGGGCCCATCTCACCCACTGCTAAGCCGCGATCGAAATCGACGACCAGTCAGGCAGCTTCCTCCGACAAGCAGGAGGCCCCTGTGTCTTCGCCGGCCGTAGTGAAAGCGCCTCTCGATGTACCAAAACCAGCTCAGCCGCACCTCGAAGACACAATCATGGATGACCCATCACAACAGGCTGAACAACCGACGGTAGGTTCAGCTTCCGTCCCGCTCTTGTTCGAATCCATTAACAATCGCTTACAGGTGCACCCGCTGCCGGAGCCTGCTTCTGACACGACATCTGCCAACATACCTTCTACCTCCATGTTGTCGTTGCCCCATGTACTTCCGTCCTCAGTGCTCGAGCCAGACGTAACCCCAGAAGAAGTTATGGGCGGTGTGTCGGACGATGAAGGAACCGGCAGCCTTGTGCTAAATTATCCCGAAGATACCGATATCAGTTCTGAGCCGGTTTGTATATGCCTTCACTTCGACAAGTCATCGAGAACTGATGAAGAAAGCTAGGTGACAGACGTCGAAGAACGTGTGGAATCTCCTGTCCGCGTCCGACAACGACAGCCTCGTCAAGCCGCGTCTTCGGCTCTCGCTAATATTCGCAAATCCTACCAGCAGGTCCCACCTATACAGTCTTCACGGACGTCTTCCGCTGACCCTATGGATCTTTTCGCCGAAGAACCCATTGTCCCGCTTCCCCGTACGGCCCCCAGAGGTAGCATTTTTGATGGTCTGGAAGCGATCGCGGCAGCATGTGGAGGACACTTTCACTGTGTCACCCCTGCTGGTCTCTTGGCAGACAATCCTCCACCAGTTTATTATGCCAAGGACCTGGACTCGACCATACTAGACGAGGTGAATGCCATGCCCGAGCAATATCGCAACTCCGACAACGTTCGCGACATATTCGAGCACCTTATGCGTCAAAATACCTACGAGGACGAGCCCGATGCACCGCCCATCATGTTGCAGAACGAGTGGGATGATCAAGCTACACCACCATGGGAGTTTTACTACAGCAACCGTGTATGGTTGGGCAAAGGCGTGCCGGATCCCAATCTTGCTGCCTTGGAGGGTTGCGGTTGTGAAGGAGTTTGCGATCCGAACTCCAAGACCTGCGCGTGTTACAAGCGTAATCGACGCCTTCCAGATTTGGAGCAGGACAAATACGAAGGCTGGCCATATGAAGCTGACAAGAAGAACAAATCTAAGCCCAAGACCCTCAAATTGAAGAGCCTCGTGTATCCAGTGTTTGAGTGCAATGCCTTGTGTGGCTGCTCGGAGTCATGCGTCAATAGAGTAAGAATTGTCCTAGTTGTAATTTATGACGATCCTGATATTTCAACCTCAGAATGTCCAACACGGGCGACAAGTGCCTGTCGAGATCAAGAAAACCCTCGAGAAGGGTTGGGGTGAGTTACTTCTCGTTTCTTGAAGAGCGTTTTACTCAATGACCTTTGCAGGGGTTTTTGCCGCCGGTTCGAAGCCGATACCTGCCAACACTTATGTGGGCCTATATGCGGGAGAGCTCATCACCACGGAGGAGGCAGAGGAGAGAGGGCAGTCAGTAACTTACACTAATTTGTTTTAATGACCACCGTGCTGATTCATAACTCTCTAGCCGATACGCAGTCTTTGGACGCACGTACCTGTTTGACTTGGACTTCTGGCATATCAAACGTGTCGTTTCCCCAGCCGACGAGGGCTCCTGGGAGGCCAAGTATACCATGGATGCTCATCACGCAGGGAATGTGAGTTCGTTTTCTTCAACCGCTCAGAAACACTATTCATAAGTCTTTCTTACAGTTTACTCGCTTTTTGGTGAGTCTAAATGACGAGTTGTGTAGTTGCTAAGCTCATTATCCACTTCCAGAACCATTCCTGCGATCCGAACTGTAATATCGTGGCATGTTATATCAACGATCAGGACGTAGAGAAGCCACTTCTCGCCATCTTTACTAACCGCGAAGTCAAGCCCGGTGAAGAGCTGTGTTTTTCGTATTATGGATCCCCAGACGACGACGACGACGACCCGGTAAGTTCTATGCTGGTCTAGGTTGGAGTGGTATGACTGATTGGCGCCTTGCAGACTCAATCTTCATCTGGGCTCAAACCGCACATTGCACCCGAGGCTGCTGCCAACGTGTATAGCGAGTGCAGATGTGGGGCGCCGAACTGTAGGGGCAAGGTGTTCAACGGAGGGTCGTGATCGTGGTCTTAGGTGTGATGAATCCAATCTATTTGTGCAGTTCGAGATATCTGCTTTGCGTAATTTTTTTTTCTTTCTATCCCTTTACATCTTTCTGTTATCACTTTTATTATTTCTTCAGCTGTTCATTGTCAATGCCGAGCGTGGTTTTGCTGCTGGTTTGCCCTTCATCGGTGGCAGAAAAAGTGTGCTGCCCAAGTATCAAGCCACGCGTGGAACCACATCTAGTTCCTGTCTCGAGCTCAGTCTTGCTTCGGCAAGCTTCAATACCGGAGTTATCGAAGACTCGGCCCATAAACAAGCGACGATGATTATGTCTGAGTTTGAATCAATTGATACTCTGATTAATGCGATTTCTGCGATGCCTCTGCCTTCATATGTGTCTCTTGGGAACACGTTAGTACGCAATGCAATATCCCCATGCCTTCTCGTTCTCTTTCCTGCGTGCATATGACGGTATCTCACTCTCTAGCCATCTTCGTGACTTAGAAATCATGAACTCATGAGTGTCGGCGATTTTGGAGATGTTGATTGCAGGAAGGTGCTCACTCTCGTGAAGTCCAAAGACAATGAAGTAGCGTGTTTGATCAGGAAATCCCAATCCTTCTCTACGACACAGCCCGCCTCCCGATACTCATACTGTTCAGGACATGAAAATACGGCTTGGAGCCGACCCGGTGCGCCGAAACTTCTCCAGCCCGAACTCTCGATGATCTCTTCGAGAGCTTCCTTGATTGGTCGAACGGGCAAGTCAGACTCTTATCAGACACAGATCACAAGTAAAAGAGGTTCACGAACTTGAACGTTGTAAGACAACTCCTCAATTCGAGCTCTTGCAAGCATTAGTCGCAAGGTTCCCTCTTTGCCGTCCACCTTCGTGCATTCACCATCTTCCTTCGTATATCCTTGAAGAATGACGAGGATCACAGGCGGAAGGTTTGGTTTGAAGTTCGCAGTGGCCGTGCCAACCTTGGGAGTATTGCCGTCATTGTTCCCAAGTGAGCCGCCGCTTGCAGTCGTAGATGATGGGTTGACTTCATTGGTATCAGTGGCATTTGAGTGGCTAAAAAATCTAGATGAAGGCGCACCTGGCAAGGAGGAGGCCTGCATTGCAGTGGTGACAGAGTTTTGGGTATGGATGCTGGGCTAACGCCACATCAATTCCATATCGACGACTCAACTCAAAGTCGCACGAAGAGCTCTCCATTTTGGGAGGTTGGCACCGGTCAGTACCACTTCGGGCCGCTGGGCGCCAACGCGTCCGAAAACAAAATGTCTCAAGGAAATTGAAGGCGCAGGGACGGGTCAAGGCGGGGTGATCTTGTCCTCGCACTGAATATGACCTCGGAGTAGAAGCTATATATTATGGAACACAACAGTCCGCATACGCTTCCCATGTCCAGTCCACCGAGAAAATGCACGGCCTATTCCTGCACCACGATCCAACCATCCTGCGCCTCCTTGGGCTTATCCACCTCTCTACGAATTCCCTTGCCATCCTTCGCACTCGACCCTCCCTCAAGCGGATAATCCCACAAATCCACATCTCCTACAGCGACCCTCAACCCCGCCCAAGCCGCATCAATCACCACAGCGCCGTTCGCGATCCCAAATACCAACGTGCTGGCATAGAAAAAGTTCGCGTTGCCGGTCCCGGTGGTGATCCAGAGATGATGGAAAAGAGGGAGCAGAAGAGAGGAGTGGGCGTGTAAGAGGGCGGTGACGATAGGGTGGCGGAGGTCTGTGGCCCAAGTTGTGAGTAGCAAACGGGACGGAGCGGTGTTTGGGTTGGAGGGGAAATTCAGGAAGACGGATGATAACGAATAGTTAGTATGTAAATTGGTGATAGGGGAGAGGAAAAATTTGTGGCGTACGAGGATAGATCTCGGAAAATAGGCTCAGGAGGGATATTACAAGACCGGGATCGGCAAGTGTGGGGTATGGCTTGAATATTCCCAATATACCGAGCAGCACAAAGACTGCGAACAGAGGGTCGTGTCTGGGTAAAAACGAATGCCCTCCGTCAGCAACGACACAGTCGAACATAGGAAGTGTGAAGGTTCGTCGTAAGGAGACATGACGCACTGAAATTTTGCACAAACAGGGAATACGTAGATCAGCAAGTGAGCCTGAGAACGAAAAGTCAAACGTGAGCGAGAATACAAGAGGAGGCAAGAGGCGGCTTACAGAAAAGACCATCAGGAAGAATGGCCTGAAGTGGTCAAACATCTCAGTGAAGAAGTACCACCACAGCCCAGGATTTGGCGTGAGATCAGGAAGAGTTAATCTACGACCAAAATCCCAATGCAATGCCGAGTAAGCTAACGGAATGATACCATAGCCTCGAGACGGAAACAAAACTTACCCTGCACCCCATGTATTGCCCACCCATCCCCAACCACCCGCAATGGTGGTCGAAACTCCGGTGAGGACGAGAAAATACAGAACAAACTCGATCAACAGAGGTGAGACTGCTTTTCGAAGCTGGGATACTGACAAGCCGAGGATGGGCGACGAAGACGGATTGGCGAGGTGAGATGTAGCGTCCTCTGATATCAAAAGCAACAGGACTGGCGGAAGAATTAGGATTGACGGTAACGACAAGTGAATGGCGATTGCCAGTGTCAAGAGAGCCGGCGGCGCTTTTCCTACACATGGTTCTCAAAGCTTCAGTGGACGGAAGACGATGACACAAAGTTTGCTTACGTTTACATGCGAACATAATGGACAAGAGCAGAAGGGCATTGTCGAGAGGAGATGTCGACAAAGCCAAAGTCGAGAATAGAAGATACGGGTTGAAGAGATAGCTAAGACAAACGAGAGAAATGAAATGATGCGGACTGTGAGCGTGGGCGCGCATCACAAACGGTGCCACGTACGCAGCAGCGATAATCCAGTCTCGCGAGTCACCATCGACCGCTTTTCGAGCCCTCCATATCTGCAGAAGAGCCCAGGTAGCCATTATATCGATTGACCACCATATCACAGCACAGGACGCTTCTGACTGAGGAAGAATAGTCGTGAAAGCAGCGAGATATAAAGGAGACTGAATGAAAGGAACAGCCTGAGGGGCAAATCAACGTAATGACAAAGATTTGGATCGTACATGGCGGAATGTGCCTCCTGAATAAGGATCTATCCCGTTGCGGAATAGGTATGTACCTTCCGAAACTGTCGCCGCAACAAGGAGTGGGTGAGTCTTGGCAGAAAGCGGTGACTTGATGAACGGACGGACTTACGACTGGAGTAGGAGGTCAAAGGAGACGATAACTGAGGATCATCCTTGAGAGAACGACCGAGCGGGGACAGTGCAAGCAGAAGTCTGAAGATAGAAAGCGCAGGAAATATGAGGTCGGAAACCATGCGGATTGCCACCTGGGGGTGCCACAGCGTACTAGAACAAGAACGTTTCTGTAAAAGTCGAACAACACCGCGGGAAGCGCCACGCGGCATCTGCCGCGCTGTCAGATCGACAATTGGCAGACTCCCGTTTTGTCCGGAATGACGCAGGTTTTGGCGAGGTCGAACATGCCATTTTGCGCGAGGATGGTTATAAACACGACCCTGCAGGCATCTTCCTCTCCTCGACATGCCGTCGACCGTTCTCCTGACCCTTCCTCCTGAGCTTCTTCTCAAGGTCATCCATCTTCTGCCGACGAGTGTCGTTCGACATCTCCAGTCGACATGCAAACATCTCCGCTCTCTCGTCGAATTCTCCGGCTTTCACACATACGCCAAGCAGCTTCATTTGTCCGGCGTGCACGATGATTTCCCTCCTGGCTTCTCCTATCTTGAGCGTCTGAAGGCACTCAAACAGCGCGACGAGAACTGGGCCAGTCTTCGCCCACGCTCAATCGCCAGGATGTCCATACCGTTCCATGCCTCTGGAATATACGATCTCACAGGTGGTGTATTTCTGCTCGGCTACAAGGGCGACGCGCCTCACAGTGCCAGCACTCGTGGCTTTTGCTATACCACGTTGCCAACAATCGACAGTGATTCAAGCTCACATTCACAGACCTGGCCGAAAGTTGAATTCGGATCAGATGTCATCGATGTTGGTCTTGCAATTCCGGAGCACGACCTTATTGCAGTAGTGACGTGGTGAGCAATTCAGAGTTATTCGTTCTTCTCGTCCCCTTTTGTGTCTCTTGCATATAGACGTGCACGGACTCCGTTTTTGGACATACAAACGTGAAAAGCGTTTACGGCAAACCCCTATTTCTCGTGGATGGTCTCGCCGCCGAACCCAAGGTTTCCGAATCTGCGTTCCTTGGACTAGCTCTAATCCGATCAAACTGAGGATTCTTTCCCCATGGGCCTGTCGAAGAAAGAAAGATCGTACCCAACCGTTCGCCCACGTTCATATTCTCGTCCACGCGGCAGTGCGTCCTTTGTCCGTGGCAAGTTTTATTGAGTGGCTTTATCCTGTTGCAGCAGGGTCGAATACTCCACGATACTCTCACATTCAATTTCATCAGTTTCATCTCTGAATCGGCTGACTGATCATCCTGTAGTAAACCAGACCTCGATGCACCCTTCGAATCCTCGCTACTTGAGCTCCACCTGCTATCGGCCTCTTCACCTGGACGACCACACCCCCTCGCATTCAGGCCTGTCATCCCTGTCGACACTCGTGATCTTGTCCACGGCCACTGCAGTGTTCTCATGGAAATTGTAGGCGATTATCTCGGCCTGCTCATTACATACCCATGGGCAGTCGGAGGCCCTTCCAGTGACGCATTCTATCTTGTGCAATGGAAGCATGGGAGGTGTCATACTGTGAGTTCCATGTTCTTACTGATGTGATATTCCTACTGTATAACGCGTCCTGACTTTCGTAATTTGTGGACGAATTATTGGCAGATTATGAAGGACATGCGAAGTGGGACATACGCGCACTTTGTCTTCCTCCGAGAAGATCTCCTTCTCTTCCCAAAGATGCGCTATAACGTCCTCGAGATCTCCAAAATCATCGCTCCCACACCCGACTCAATCCCATATCTACAAACCCTCCGGACCCTGCACCTTCCCGACCTTGCGCTCTCTAGCATCCTTCGTTTCGCGTGTCGAGCGGAGCCCAACCCACCGGCTATATCTTCGCGAGCGGATCCATCGCCCTCACCTCTGTATGAGACTCAAACCCGAATGTTCCGCGACGACCCATGTTCATCCATCATCATCTTCCATCTCCTTCTACACGGCATGGCGCCCCAACACCTGAACCACCTCAATTCTTTCGTCTTCATCGCCCAACGCTCTTCACTCCTCTCCCTCCTCCCCCAGGAAGACCTCTCCCTTCCTTTCCTGCGCGCTGAATACGTGCCGACGATGGAAGAAATACATAAGAGAAAACTGGGGATGACGTGGGGAGAATGGGATGGGGAAAGGAAGACGAGGTGGTTTAGCACGGCGCAGGAAGGGATGATGCCGATGAGGTGGATTACGACGACGGCAGGAATGAGGTGGGTTACTATGGCCGAGGGAAAGAAACATGAGGTGGTAGGTGGGGGAACGGTGACTGTTAGGGATTTCAATCCGCACTGGGTGGAGAGAGTTCATGAGAGGATTGGAGACAGTCTGGAGGTGGTCGAAAGGGAGGGTGGGAGTGAAGATGAAGCGGAAGGGCTCAAGGGGACTGGTCCTGCAATGTTAACGAGACGGGTGGTCAAGGAGAAGTCAGTGCTCAACACGAACGGTTTCTTTGCTCAGCCGTTGGTGTCTAGGTTGCCGTTCGTGGAGACAGTGACGGAGGGGATGGAGAAATATGATGGTGTGTTGATGGATGAGCAGCGGATCATTGGGGTACAGGCACGTATCTTCCACAACTGGTTCTCTGTCGATCATATGACTGATCTATTGACGTGTTTCCTTGGACGCCTTTTTTAGCTTCGTGATGACGGCTTCGGAATCGGGGCGATGGACGTACACATCTTGGGCTGATTCGACAGCTCATAACATCGGATCTTGCTTCGGACATATTGCTCTCCTCTAAATAAACTATACGAACGTAGTAAATCCTGGATAATTCTGGTACTAAGTAGTATGATATACCTCTTCATCCGCTTTTACTCAGCCATACGTTGCGGATCTTTTTGTTCTACTTAATTGGTATCTTTTCTGGTGGCCCAGAACAGGCCCCGGGAAGCTCCACGAAGGGTCTTCCGAAAGTTAGCATATTTGAGGCCTCGAAAACGCTGGTTTCCTCCCGAGAGTTAGCATATTTTGGACCCCTTCGAGTTGCCTTCGAGGGAGTTCCTCCCGAAAATAGCATATTATTCTTCTATCCAGCATCGACGCGATGCCAGCCAGGATTCACAATGCCACCCTTCGAAATGAGTCGGATCTCATCTACCCTCCCGTACCGGCTGGTGTTGTTCCAGGCGAAGGGATTCTGCCTAAAACGAAGCTGGACTTGGTGATTCTAGCTGGTGAGTCCTTGCTTTCTCTTCTTCATCCACTCATTTGAGGTGACCGGCCTGTGGCCACCCTTTCATTAATAGGGACGCAGTGCGCTGCGGTCTCCGCTGCTCTTCACTTGCCCCCTCTTACCCCTAATGCTACAGCGATGGAACAGAAGCGGCAGCTGGGTGCGTTTTTCGGTGTAGCCCTTGCCTGAACAGTTTCAAGGCGAGCATCGGTCTGGGGACCCACTCGCTTTGCTGACCCTCTCTAGGAAGCCCACCTGCTATTTATGGCTTAGTTTGACCCAAGCACGCAGATTTTTCTTCGCCCGTTTCTATTGTAAAACCCTGTAATGTAGTAATTTACCTGTCGTATATTCAATGTATGGTGGCAGAGCCCAGAACGCTTCATATTTCTTGAGCTTTGAAATGTGGGACAGTGGGTGTTTCACGGCTGTTGTGCTCGAACTGCCATCTAGTACTTTTCTTAATGACATCCACGGAGAACTACTTATTCGTATAACGGTATATCTGATCACCGTTGACCATAGCAATGATTTGCTCTGGTGAATGATGCTGACGCCACACGGATGCGCGTCGGCCGTTTACTTGTTTGCGTCTGTTTGCGCAGCCTCGTCCGCGTTTGGTAATTTGTTGAACGCGTCGCCAAACAATTGCTTATCCGCGACGTCCACAGTGCCTGCTTTCTCCTATCCTCTTCGCCACCGACGACGACGACGACGACAATGGCACCGAAACAACAAAAGCTGAAGAAATCAATGTCATCGACGACTACGGGAAAGACCTCGAAACTGACAGATTACTTCACCCGCGGCAACTCTACATCGAATAAACCCTCGCAGGCCTCAGTTTTGCCCACGCCCTCGTCGTCTCAGACACAGCTTGGCACGACTCAAAGCCCGATTAGACAAACAATGAAGGGCACCAGCACGAAACCGGCTCGTTCCAGCGCGATTCCGACGCGTTCTTCACCACGGCGCGCAGCTGTAACTTCCTCGCCCAAAGACCAAGCGCCACAGCCACCCGTTCCCGCTCCTGGTCCAAGCTCTTCTACGCCCAGATCTCAGTCAAAACTCACTACTCAGCTCCATAACGAAAGGCTCTCTCGTCTGCCTGGTCCCATTTCGTCCCCACACACTCGCAGTCGCTCGAACTCTGTCCTAGAAGGTGTCACTGTGTCTCCTCGCCGGCGCCGCCGCCCTAATTCGCCCTCGAAAGCTAGCAGCGACGCTGTCTCCATGCTTCCCGCCAAACGCAAGCTGTTCTCGGAAGCGGCCTCATCATCTCTTTCCTCTGTTCCACCCACTGTCGCTGCTGAGAAAGAGAACGTCACGGGATCGCCCCGTCGTTCGCCTCGCAAGAAACCTCGTCTGTCGACTCCTGAACCCCAGCCTCCCCAGCCGCCTACAGCAGACAATGGGAAGGGCGAGGAAGGATTAGAGGTTGTTCCGAGCAGTCAGAGCGACGAGCAAGAGCTCACTATGCCGGCGAAGTTGCTTACACGATCACCGAAGGAGATCAGGGATTCCGTCGAGTCATGGAGACGCTCTGGTGCTGCTGCTGCTACCACTACCGCAGATGCTATGGATGTCGATGATGGCGTTCTTCCAACGTTCTCCTTGGCCTCTACCCTCACTCCTATCAGCTCCCGGCCTCTGACCCCCGTTGTCGACGAGGATGAAGAACAGGCCGGTGTGGCCCATGCCCCATCCTCCTCACCCGTCGCATCCCCTTCCACTTACCACGCTGATCTTCCTCCCTCCTCTCCTTCAACCCATCGTCACAACGTCGAGCCTTATGGTTCTGCTCCCGTCACACCCCTCAGGTCTCAGGAACGAGCTCAAGTGCCAACCCCAGTCGCACTCAGTCCGGCCACCAAGACGGCCCAACTCATTGCCGAAGCAAAGGCAGTAGCTTTGAGGGCAATGGAGAAGGAAGTGATTGAGCCATCTGTCCTACAGAGCTTGCCGGATATGGAGGATAGCAGCGACGAGGAGGAACATCCGTTCAAGTTTGTGAAAGGAAAGGGCAAGGAGAATGACAAAGCGAGCAGGTTTGTCACTTTTCCAGTGTCGTTCTTTCCCGTCTTGGTTGTACTCACCTTAATTCTATTCGCTCCTTATTGCTGTCCATTAGAATAACGTCTCGCTCTGCCACTTCGTCCGCCTCCCGTTCCGTCGATGACGATGACGAGGATGAAGATGAACTTCCCCGTCGTACCCGCAACCGGAACGCGCCCACACCTACACTCACATCTCCCGCCGAGTCGGACATCGCTACCTCTTCCAAACATAACCTCTGTAGTAGACGCTCCACTGTTTCGCCCCTCCCACAATTTCCTGCCACCCAATCTCTCAGGCCCACGCGTAATCGCCGCGAACCCGCTCGCGGACCTCTTCCTTCCACCGTCGCTGAATCGTCCAAACCGAAACCAAAGCCAAAGAAGGTGTTCAACCCGTTGGACGAGATGTTGAAGGAGAAGAATCGGGAGGAGAAGAAGGGGGGCGGTATAGAAGGTTTTAGAAGGGCGGAGGTGACGAGGAGAGAGGGGCATACGCCTGTGGATTGGGATATGGATGATTCCGATTCTAAGGGCGCTGAGGATATCATGGCGAAAGGCAAAGGGAAGGCTAAGGTGGTGGATCTTGGTCATGATGACTTCGAGGCGGCGAGGAGGGCGGCGCAGAGGGGTGCGAGGATGCGCTATGCTTCTGGTGCAGGTCACGATGGGGACCGAGTTGTGAAGAAGGAAGATATTGATGGAGATGAGTTAGCGGTAGGGAGGGAGGATAGGGAAAGATTGCTTGGAACCAAGGATGGAAAGAAGGTAGCGAAGATCTTGGAGATGGATGATGTTAGTGGGAGGAAGCAGAGCAGGGTTGTGGGTTTGGACGTTAGGAGGGAAGAGGAAGAGGGTGGGATGGAAGTTGATGATGGAAGCTCTTTGCCTCCATGGAAGGAGCTTGGAGAGTTAGACGGGGAAACAGAAGGCAACATGTTGACGAAGTTGCGGGATGCTGTTGAGATTAGCGGTAAGCTTCGATCTCCATCTTTTTTGTCGTCCGGCAGCTCATTCGTTTCTCGTTCTGTGACAGATACAGCGAAGATGGAATCATTGTTCAAGGTTGGTCTTCTGCGTCTCGTGAACGTGAAGAAACACCCCGGGCTCGTCCAATGGCTTTGCGAACTCGGTACGTTTCTTCAAAAGTCTTCGAACAATAACCTCTTACTGGCTTTCCTACTTTGACTCATCCACATCACCCTTTCTGTTCGTAGCTCTGTCTCTACAGCCGGAAAACGACACATTAGTCGACTCCGCCTTCGAGTTTATTCTCAGCATCGCACCTCCTCCGAACACCATCACCTCCTCCGCCTTCTCTCCTGGCACCATGATCAGCATCCTCGGACAATTGGGCATGAAACCGGAGTTCCTGGCCCACATCTCTGCATCTTGCGAACATTACTCGGGACCGCAGCTCAATCTGGACACCAAGCAGCGCGGAGACGCGTTCTTCCGCCTCTTCTCGACGTTGACGGCCTTGGCCAAGAAGAAGTGGATTCAACCTAATGATGTGCCAGACCTTGTCGTAGGCGCGCTGTTGGTCGGTATGGACGCGACTGCGACGTTGAAGGTGCAGAAAGACGTACGAAGCACTGTGGAAGCGCTTTGTGCGATCCTGTCTGACGATGACGCGACCAAACCAAACGACCTCGAGGCCTCCGTCTTCAAGAAAGTGCTCAGCCTGGCTCGTACTTTCGCTTCGTCCGAGGAGGACAAGCAGACGCAGGCCGGTTTGGAGGTGGCCAACCAGGCGAGGCTGATGGATCTGTTTATTGGCGGGTGTAAACCTGCTATGAGGATCTCGAGGGCCGTGGCACATGCTTTGATCACTCGCGCGGAGATGAAGGAGTGCGAGTATTCTGCGTTGCCGGAGTTGGATAGGATTTTGGAGACGATGTCGGAGAAGAGGGGCGTTTTCGATGTGTTGAAGTTTGATCGTGCGGACGAAAAGGTTGTTCAGGCTTTGAAGAAGGAGGACAAGGCAGCCAGCGATGATGACGAAGCAGACGACAACGAGGGCGACGATGATGATGAGTCGGATGGGCAGCCTGAGCCAGAGGAGATCAAGCCAAAGAAGAAAGAGTTCGACTACGACGAGCTGAACGACCGCATGGTCGTCCTCGCGAAAGCGCTCTCCGGGCTTGCTGACTACGTGAAGGTGGAGAAAGAGGAAGCAAGAGCGAAGAAGGAAAAAGAGAGGGCGGAGAGGGCAGAAGAGTTGGCTGTTCGGGGAGGAAGCGTTGCGTCGAGTCGGTTGAGTGGGAGGGCGGAGCAGGAAAGGGAGTTGACGGGATTGGAGGCTGTGAAGATTTGTTTGGATGGGTTGCATGGGAGGATTGGTATGTCTTTTCTATTCCTCGGTTTCTTCCTTGTATTGTCGAACAGAGAGCTGATGAGTTATTGTTATGTTGTTGTCTACAGTCGATACGCGCGCTGCTCATCTCGATAGATCACAGGCGAAGGCATCCGTCCAGCGGCTCGCGATGAGCCTGCATTATAGGAGGATGGCGGAGTTGGGTGGCGGACAGAGCGTGCTGAGGGATTTCTGGGCCGGGAGGGCCTGAGGTCGATTATCGTCGTCGTTGAGAAGCGTGGGCGACATTGTCGTCTAGTGTCGACCCTAGATAGTCGGTTATGGGTCTGGGCGTAATATGGCGTGGTGCTCGTGGTGTGTTGATATCGTTTGTTTCCTCTCTTCGTTTCTTGTGCTCTTGCAGCTGCTTCGGTCCATGTTTCGTTTTTTCTTTCTTTCATGTCTACCCTTCCAGTACCCTCTCATCCTAATCACTCCGTTACTAGTGCGTTGGACGCACAGAGACCGACTATCTTCTTTATTCTCTGTTTATATTCTTAATCGTACTTGTAAACTGCTCTTCGTCTCCACTCTGTCCTGTCCGCGTAGATTACACCTTCTTGCTGGGTCTCACAGACCACTCATACCTAGTCCTGTCTGAGGTAGAGTATCACATTCGCACTAGTCATCTGTTTGTATAGTATACCTTGCACTTTCTGCATACATACTATGGATGGCCCAGTAGTTCGACAAAATCTTGAGCTCTCCGTCTATTCCTTGTCTCGCAACCTGGGGCCCAAAAAACTTGGGGATATGTACTTTGAGGTCTCATGATTATGTTTGGGTAATCTATAAGTTTTTTGAGAGACTGGGCACTCTGCCAAAGAGATGCCGGGAAGAGGACTTTGTCGAACTCGTTCGACGCCAAGACATGCCAAGGCCCCACTCAAACTGGCTGATCGTCACTCGTTGTCACCGTCCGCCACACGGCTTCTTCAAACTCCGTCAGCACCCTTTGGCGCAGAGCCACGTGCGGAGATTGAATTCTGCCTCTGCCGCCTCTGTAACGTTTCTCCCCCTCCCTCGCATTTACGCACCAACACACAGATCGGGGTGGTAAAAAGTGTCTATATGTATTACGATATGTACTCGAATGTCTCACAAATATAACTAGATCTTCTGGGTGCTAGGATCTAGCTGTGTACCGCTTCTCGAGGGAGTCACGCTTGTCGAAGTGGCAGTTTTGACCATCTTTCATTTTCTGTACCAACAAGCATTCGGCGTGCGGATATAAAACTTTACAGCAATGGTCTTGGTACATGAAAGAACGTATGCCTATTTTTTGGGAGCCGAGCGTGAACTGACTGGAGAGGGAGAAAAAGATTACGGAGGTTGTCGAACTACTGGGTCTTGTCGAACTACTGGGCCATCCATAGTAGATTTGGATGCATGTCGCAGTCCTGTCTGATGTTTGGGAAATACGAAACGAAGAAAGATGTGGCCCCATGATGTGCGCAGTCGGGTTCTTTGCGCTCTTCTATGATTTGACGTCTAATTTTTCTCGACACCGTCATGGACATGGTCCTCTTCCGCCGGTATTCCGCCGGCTGGTGTGCCGATTGTTCCTGGAGATGTGCGATTTGAGGGAGGGGAATAAGGTGGGAAGGTGTGGCGACAGTACGCCACAGGATGTCGGATCTGATAAATGGTGCGATGGTGGATCTTATCAGATATTTTGTGACATATCCGTGCCCTGATTTACGAAATGCGCGGGCTTATCAGATAAGCGGAGGCTTCATTTCCCATCATCCGACCGCGAGCACGCTGCAAGCAGCTGGAACGGGAAAGCAAACGCAGAAGAACAGACGGTAACATTATTTGTTCGTTACTCGTTATGGGATATTCTCTCCGTCCGGTCCTCGTCAGTACGTCCGAGATGGGCTAGCTCTGACTTATGGGGACGGGAAATACAGGTGCTGCAGGACCGCCCCGACCGGAGTCAGAGCCAAAAGTATAAGGGGAAACGAGCCCCAGTGGCATGCCACCCACGCACCCTCAACACCACCCGCTCAAGCCGTCCCCGTCCGTTCTTATTCCTCTCCACCGCCTTTCTTCCCCGCCATCAACTTCGTCCTTGCCCTCGACCTACGACGACGACGGGCAGAATATGCCTTCCTTCCGACGTTCACCGCCGCCAGAGGAACAGGCCCCCCTGCTCGAAGGATCATCCGAACAGCACACGCAAAAGTCTGCAGCTGATGAGGGGGCCAGGCGGGCGTGGTGGAAGAAAGCGACCCCGTTATGGTGCGTTGGGCGTGTGGGCGCTTGTTTGCGTGTGGTGGGTGGAAGGAGAGCTGACGCTTACACGTAACATCGTACAGGATCGCACCGGTCATCTTGGTCTCTTCGCTATGCGTGAGTGATTCAGATTAAAGTCCGCTGAGCGTTCGCGTCGATCTCGAAGAACATCTATCTCGTTCAGCCGAGTATGTTGAACGGCGTTATGTCTGTTTCGACGGCTCTGCCCAGTTCCGACTGTATTCTACGAGGCTTCCTTGAGATCACAACATATTCGCACTGTGTGAAGGGCCAATGAATGTACGCTGGTATAATCTCGGATTACCACAATGTCGGTGTTCTATGATGGTACTGTGTAGGATCCGCATTCCAGAATCCCTCCGGTGCGCGTAAATCGGTTTAGCGTTAGCGTTCTCCTTGCCATTTTCAACCAGGGCCACCCAATGTGGCCCTATGCCCTCCGCTGTATTCCCGACTACGATCATGGCTGACCGAGAATGTATCATTTTACAGCGCGGGATGACTCTCGCACCCCGCGTTGAAGTATACACGCAGCTCGCATGTCGAGCCATCCACGGGAACGATCCAGTCAATCCTAACGCCACCTCCCTGTACTTCTCTCCTTCCTACGAATACGACGGATACAATACCACCAAGACTCATGATGAAGATTACGACTATGACTATACCACGATCTCACTTCCATCGCGTGGGATCGTCGATGCGGATGCCTTAGACGCTTGTAAAGGCGATCCTCGAGTCCAAGGGAGGGCGGCGAGGATTCAGGCCTGTACGTCCACATTCATGTCCCGCTCACCTGTGCAGTCAATCTGCTGGGGATGTAGCATGGTCTGGTCGTTCCGTGGCATGTAATGTCTAATACGGGACTATATATGTAGCGGTTAAGACCACGGAGAGCATCCTCAGCGCCGCCACGACAGGTTGGCTGAGCCATTTGAGCGACGTGTATGGACGGAAGAAGGTACTGGCGTTCTCGGTATTTGGAGCATTGTTCATGTACGTCGTTCTCTTTTCCCGTGCTTCGCACCACTGACCATCGTTAACGTCTTACCGTCTTTTTCAACATTCATTTATAACGTTGTGGGACTACAGGGACATCATCTACATCATGGTTCTGGAGGCAAAGTATGCTTTCGCTGAGCACGGGGAGGCGTTCATCATCATTGCACCTGTCATCGAAGGTTTCCTCGGCGCTCAATCGACCTATAACGGTCTCGTCCATGCGTAAATATCCCTTCCATTCCTCGTACCCCATCACTTTTCACCGTCTTACCCCTTCAACTCCCGGTTACTGACTCCCGACCACCGAACCCACAGTTATGCGACAGACTGCACGCCAAACGGCTCCCGCGCCCGCATTTTCTCCACAATGCAAGGCATGCTCTACGTAGGTCTCGCCTCCGGACCCTGGCTCAACGGGCTCATCCTGCACCTCGGATCAGGAAGCACGACTCGAACACTCTTCGTAGCCGCCATCATCATCGCACTCATCAATCTCTCCTTTGTCTCCTTCGTCCTCCCCGAGTCACTACCCCCGTCTTCTAGACTGAAGGAAGGTTCTAGGGACAGCAGATCGGAATCGGTTTCGTCCGGGATGACGTCGGAGAGCGCGAGTACCAGGTCGTCTATTCACCACGGACATAGACGCGGGCATGGAGGAAGAGGAGGGAGAGGGAGGAGGAGGAGGAGTGTGGTGGGTGCGGTGAAGGGCCTGGCGAAGTATGTGGCGAGACAGTTTTGGAGGCCTGTTAGGCTGTTTTTGCCGCATTGGGTGGAGGCGGGGAATGGGAAGAAGGGGAGGTGGGATTGGAATTTGACGTTGGTTGGGATCACGCTGTTTATCTATTTGTTGTCGATCGTGAGTGTTTCGTTTCTCCCCTTTTTCTGTTCCACGCCCATGCGCCTTCGTCTTCGAGTTTTTTCTTGACCGAAACGCTCGATTGGGCGGTGGGCGCCTGTGTTGTCCTGATCGCTAATTCGTTTTATTCTTGGGTGTGTAGCAAGTGTATAACTTGAAGTATCTGTATGTTCGGCATGTGTACAACTGGTCCAGCGAGACGGTGAGTTGCTATCACGTTCATAAAGAAAAAGGACGGAAGTGCTCATTTTGAGGTACCTCTGTCAGCTCGGATATTACATGTCGTGGCTCTGGATCACCCGTGCAGTGAACCTCTTGCTCATCCTCCCAAGTACGCGACATACTTCATTTCTATATGTTTCCCTGATTAAAGATTCTCTCATCCACTGTCTAGCCGTCCTGAGCTACTTTGCCCCTTCTCGCGATCCTGACGTCTCCCAAGCGACCTTCCTGGCGCGCTCCCTCGCTTTCGACCGCATCGTCACTTCAATCTCTTTCTTCACCGACGCCACGGCCAATCTGCTCGTCTCCATCACGCCTACTTCGTCGCAACCGCTCTTCATCCTCTTCACATCGTTGAATTCGTTGACGAGTGGTGGAAATCCCGCGTTACATAGTTTGGGTGCCGGGACGTTGATCGCTATCGGCAAAGGCGCGGAAGTAGGCTTGGTCTTCGGTGCGATGGGTCTAATCAACGCTGTCGCCCATGTCGTCGCTGTAAGTCTTCCCATCATCATCCTCCGATATAAGTCTAAGTGTCCCTCACTGATAAAAAAAAAAATTCCTCCGTACGCAGCCGGGTATTTACGCAGCGATCTACGGCGCCACAGTGGCCACATTCCCAAAAGCCATCTTCGCCATGTCCTCCGTCCTGCTCTACACCGCCGTCGTCATGCTCCTCCTCATCCGACCGCACGTCGAGGCCATAAAGACGGTCGAAGATGGTTCGAACGATCCGACGGACCTCAACGAGGAGGAGACGTCCGCCCTGGGCGTCGAGAACGCGTTCGCTCCCTCCGGATCGGGATCTGGCCAGAACCTCGCGAGTCCGAGCGTGCATGGTAAAAACTCGTTGGGGCGGAAGAGCCTCAGTCTTTATTCCCATTCTCGGGATGTGTCGTTGTCGCCTTATAGGGACAGGGGAGGAGAGAGACTGAATAGTCCGAGCATTGTGGTCGATGATCAGAGCGATGCGGAGGTTGAGAGTCCTCTGAGTCCGAATAGTGGAAATACTGGTGGAGGGGTGAGGAGAGAGAGATCGAGAGGGACGGGGAGGGGGAGGAGGAGGAGGAGGAGGGAGAGCGAGCTTGAGGGGTTGAGCTTGCATGGGCAGGAAGGGGAGGATGCGGAGATTGTGGCGGATAGGAGGAGGAGTTCGATGATTAGGCTTTCGATGGGTGAGGAGATGCAGGCGGGGGTGTGAGTGGTTACAATCAAGTGGATAGGTAATGGATGATGGGTAATGAATGATGGGCGATGGGCGATGGGCGATGGGCGATGGGAAGGGTTCCGGTGGCGATTGGAGTAGGCTGCGATTTGACGGACAGGGCTTGGGAAGTTAAAGGTAGTGACTGGTGTGGGTAGTATACCGGTGGACTAGGATTCTTTTGTTCTCGTGTTTATTCGTGTTTTAGGAAGACCGTTTGTGATCTTTTGATCTGCACACCACGTAATCTTCGTGCGTTTCTTGTTGTACTATAATAGTGATATCCAGATATGCCGCCGTAAGTTTCACGGCGAGGCTCTCAATTCGGAGCGGTGGCGTTCCCTCTGCGCAGTTTCGTAGAGGAAACGATGCCCCAATGACGAAACACGGCGCTTCCATAAACACTGCGCTGTTTCTGACGGGATTGAGACGGGCGCAAGATATTTCACACAAGTCTGGATATTTCGAACCGAGCAGAAGTTCAATTCAACATAAATCATATGGCATAAATGAATACTCTAGCTATTGCGAGACATGGGTTGGAAGGTGAATGCATATACAAGGCCAAATACCACGGAAAGCATATATCTAGTCATATAGTCATACAATCATACACCGACGGCATCACTCGCAGGATCCGATGAAAAGAAATGTTCGCGAACCGAGTTGCGAGGGTCTAGTGCGTAACTCGACTTGGACCAGTCGTACCACTGATCGCCAAAGAGGCCGGCCATGCAAGTATCACGCACGTTCATGAGCGGGAACTTGTGTGCTCGGTCACCCTCACTTTGAAAGAGAGGCGTGGCAATGGGCCCCGTCACCAACGTTCGCATAAAGCGAGGAATACCATGGTTGTCATCAGGAGTCTTGAGAGAGGGACCTGTAGCCCCCCGGGTCCCATGAGATCGCTCGGCCGTCGGTACGCACTGTTCGGCTGGACCCTCGGCTGCCAGCCACTCGGGCTCGGAACTCGGAAGCTCGTCGACGTCGCCGCGCTCTGCGTTCACCATCTCGTTCAAGGCAGCGAGGACTCTGGCCCTCATAACTGGGGTTGAAAAGGTCTTGTTGCCGTCCTATCCAAACGGATGATCTATTAGTATGGGTGAGGACTTTGCCGACGTGATCAAGACACACCTTGTCAGTCCTCGAATAGATGTTATCCGGCTCGACGGATTCGACAGCACTGAGGAATGTTTCGGGGTTCAGCACAAATTCACCGAGTTTCTTCGAGTATTGACCGTCGCTCCATTTCATCTGAGCAAACATGATCGTCTTGGCCTTGGTCTCCTTCTCTTCTAAAACACAGAGCCAGTCGGGGCGGGCATTATTGTCCAGCCAGAACCACGAGAAGCCTCGTCCACTCTCCACGGCCTTCGCGAGGGCTTCAGCGTTACGGGCAGTAAATCCGAAAGGCAAGTTTGGCGCTTTCGTCCAGGAGGTAGAGAACGACAAAGATTTACCGTTGCGCTTGATGACCCCTACCAGCGTAAATTCCTTGTCTGCCAACTCAGCCCAGTACCCCCCGACCTTGAAGACACGTATCAGCTTGGTATACTTGCCGCCGAAGTGATGCATCATGAGCAGAGCGAATTCCATTTGGAGTCGATATCCTTGTTCGACGTTGTTGAGCGCTTGGGTACGGAGGTCGTTCATCCAGGTCACTATATTGCCGGTGCACCTCATGAGAACGTTGCCGAGGGCGACCGGCTCGTCCATTGCGACTGGACCAACTGAGCCACCATCACGCGTGTCTTCACTGTTCTGTTTGATATACGCTATACCGGATTCTATCAATTCGGCATGCTTGGGGTGGATGATAGAGGGAAAGCTGGCGATCCCATAGCGTAAGGTAGCTGACAGGAGGGCTGACATGAAGTGCTCATCCTCTGCGAAGGAACAGACGTTAGATGAAACTGAGGAATGATAACTGCGTCTCGAGGAGGGAGTCGACGAACCTCTGGCCAATTTGAGCACCAGGTCCCAGTTGACGGCAGCTGCTACGGCCGCTATCTCATCGAGATCGGCCCGTGAAAGTGTCGCACCTGCGTCCTCGTTTCACGGCGGGGGGGTCAGTATTTGGCGCACGCCAAAGCCATTTGCATTGTCAGATCCATATCCAGGAAATAGATACCAAAATGGGACGCTCCAGATCATATATTTGTCGTAGTTTAGTGTAAAATCCATAGTTTTGCTTTGAATTCCGCTTCGGACTCGCCCAGATGAGAAGCTGAAGAAAAACAATGGTGCCCTGCAAATGGTTATATTTTTGCTGAACTATAGAGTCCTCCAAATCAAGAGACGAAGGCCCGCTTTAGACCTCAAAATGGCGTGACCCAAAGCCACTCTTTGGACTGCTCGATTCAGTGAACCAAAGGCGAGCAATCGGGCCCCATATGGAGCTCTCCATAGTCCAACTTTGGAAATTTTGCGATCTGATAGCCAATCAACGTCCGCCACGTGGCAGATTGAGCCCAAAGCCAGACTATAGAGAGCAGCATATCGGGCTCAATTGTTTGCCTTTGGTTCACCAAATCGAGCAGTCCAAATAATGGCTTTGGGTCATGCCATTTTGAGGTCTAAAGCGGGCCTTCGTCTCTTGATTTGGAGGACTCTATAGTTCAGCAAAAATATAACCATTTGCAGGGCACCATTGTTTTTCTTCAGCTTCTCATCTGGGCGAGTCCGAAGCGGAATTCAAAGCAAAACTATGGATTTTACACTAAACTACGACAAATATATGATCTGGAGCGTCCCATTTTGGTATCTATTTCCTGGATATGGATCTGACAATGCAAATGACTTTGGCGTGCGCCAAATATTGATCCCCCCGCCGTGTTTCTTCTATCGTTGACTGTGAACCCGTGGGTGGCCTGGAACATGTACTTGTCGAAAAGGCGGTGTATAGCTAGGGGCTGTTTCTCTTCATGATGACGACGTAAGCATCGGAGAAGAATATCACACCAAGCCGCGGCAATTCGTGGTCTATATTTATCATGCAAGTGAGCTGCGAAGGAGATGAAGGGCGGAGAAGGACTATCAACGAACCTGCCTGGCAACCACGATGTGCACCTAATGAGGAGATCCTCATGGACGGGATTGGTTTTCGGGCGCAGCATCCAGTCGAACTTCGGAAGAACAAGATAAGATTTCAACCATTCACCAAGTTGTTCGGCTTCGTCGAAGACCCCAGCACGATTCTTCGTGAAAATGTTACCGGCTTTCAAAGCGCTGGACGACAAGGCTTCTTGGGCAAAGCGCATGGAAAGACCGGTCCCAGAGTAGACCACATTGGTCACCATGTCATAATCGTCGCGAACTATCTTCTGGATCACTGCGAGGATAGGGCGACGCACGTTGGGGTCCCTGTCCGAGCAAAACCGGTCCAAGAACTCTTGTACGGCCCGCTGGGCCTCGTCCACCGCCATCCAGAGGGTCCTTTTGTTCAAGTTGTCTACGGGGAAGAGACGTGCATGCTTTTTGATGATAATCGTCCACAACTGGCGCGCTATAAACACACAATCGTGGTCGTCGACAGCTCGAGCGTCAGGTCCGGTAGTAATGCGAAGGGCCTCGATGAGAGCGCGGAAGATGTCGTTCGGCTGAGTTCCATCCGCGACGAGATTGGGCGCGGCCTGAATGAATAGCCACTGCAGACGAACTAGTGCAGGATCCCAATCTTCCGGTACTGAGTCGAGGAAACGAAGTAAGACTGCGAGACGGACTACGATGAGCATCCCGATGCAGCGTTGGACGATCTTCTTGTTGGCCTCAAACTGCGCTTGCGTAGTGGCTTGCTTCCACTCGGAATGATTGGGCATCATTTCCAGCAGAACCGAAAGGTCTCGAGAGCCATACCCATAGGTCTGTGCGTCTCTTCTCTCATCTGCGAACGAAAAGTAGAACCCCCAGTTCTCAGTAAGGCCCGTGAAGAGAGTCGCCGATTTCCCAGAACCAGGCGAGTTGATATAAAGGGTACTGCACGAAAGAGTCAGAGACAACGACAGGAGGCCGTTCAAAGCGATGGACACATACATAGCGTTTGACTTGTTGAACAACTCCTTAGCTTGCTCGGCGATCTTCTCGTCCTTTCCGAGGTCTTGAAGTAGCAAACAGATAATTTTACCTGGTCCAAACTCTTCGGAGAACTTATTGCCATTGCTTATGTACTTCCATATGTGATCGAAATCGTCCAATTTATCCCCGAGGTATTCTCTATATTCTTGTCGTGGCATCTTGCGAGGTGTGACTACGCAGCACCGAGTGTCAGGGAAAAGGTCCATCAAGACGTGAGAGAGCAAACTTACATAGTACGTTAGGTGGGGGCGGCTTGTCAGATACATCCGGCGGATCTACTGGCGGAGGAATCGATGCCACTAAAGGCCGAGGAATTGAACGTGGCACGGCGCGACGTGGGACGGGAGGCGGAGGCATACTCCAAGCGTCTGACAGGCAGATATATCAATTGCGTGATGACGAGAAATACTGAGAAGAACATACAATGTGTACAGGCGTTGTAGTAGTATTCCAGATTATCGTACGCTTTCAGGAAGGTCCGCATCGCATCTTGGGCCGCAGGATAACACTTGATGTACTCGCGAGCAGCTACCATCCCTTGGACTCTACCTAGCCCCAGATCGATAACAGTCTTTGCAGGGTCCACCAATTGCACCGAGTCTTCTTTATCGATCCACTCGACCATGAAATGGTCATACCAATGTTCATCAACGAATTGGATTTGCTCGGCAGTAAGGTCGGCATAAGCCACATAACCAAAGCCAAAGGTATCAGTGTGCGTCGGATGAGGGATATTTTCCTCCGGATGGGCGACTGAAGGCGAAGGATTTACGATGTTCTCTGTCACCGGAGCCTCGATACGCGTACGGCGACGAGGATGTTGGTCCTGCTCGTCATCCAGAGCCTGAGCACCACCAGTGGGAGAAGACGGTTCTGGGTGAGGTCGTTTCAGGGTATTGGGATGCGTCGTCGTGTCGGGATCAGACATGATGATGGAGGTGGAGAGCAAGACGCGACGGCGACAAAGTTCAACTCAAGTATCTGATCTGATCGCGATCGATTATTTTGACACGCCGCTCGAACTCGGGCCGACTTTCCTGACTTTTGTTCGCCTGACGGGGTTTGCCGGATCTCCACGTGGCCACGGTTGCGTTGTCGCTCACTGCCGCCATCGCTTCACCGTCTCTTCCATCGACGACATGCTCTTCACTCGCAAACGCTCCCTCTCCCTTGACTCTTTCGACTCTGAGAAACCCATGGCCAAACGTGCGCGCCGTCAAGTATTACCACAGTCTTCACCAGTTCCAGCTCCGACGAAGGTCGACTCCCTCGACAAGTCGCGGAGTCTCACGCCCTCACCTCTTTCTACAACCACATCGTCATCATCTCCTGCATCACCTCCTTCGCAGTGCTCAAATAAGCCGGAGTCATCGCTCTCCGCATCTCCGTCTTCATCTTTTGATTCCTTATCGTCATCGCTGTCTCCGGCATCATTACTTTCCAGCCTGACGCCTCCTTCCTCTCCACCCACTGTCGCATCTGTTTCGTCACCGCATACTGTGCCGAATGCTCTTCTTTCATCAGAGAACGCTGAAGCACCCCCCACATGCTCTTTCGCGAACGATGTCACGGCCGACGAGGAAGCACGCCTCACAGCGCGCTTCCAAGACGATCTTAGGCGAATCTGGGGCAATTTGGCTATTATGCAGGCGTCAATAGGTTTTTATGACCTCATTGTTCGCCTTGGTCTATGGACCGGAACGAGGGAGGAGTGTGTAACGCTAACGCGTGCCCACCCTGACCTTGTGGAAATCTTTTATAGAGTCCTTGATACCGGGGACTTCCACGAAATATCTTCCCATCGTGAGCCCGTCTTTCAATTTTTTTCTTCCTTTTTCATTCGTCTAACGCCTTTGATAGCTGCCTTCCATAATCCATTGAACCGCGTCATCGACAAAGTCATCTATAGTGTCGACCATATCTTCGCTTCAATCCGGGGCGGGAACCTTCCCTCTGCGTCCTTTCCTCCTACAAGTCTCAATTCTCGAAGCACTAGGCATCTCGAAGATCTCGATGGTCCGAGTGCTGCCAGTGACATGGTGGTCGCCGAGGAGCTCATGTACATGAAAAGGTTAGTACTCATCTCCAGGTTCTTTCGAATCGCCGATACTTAACAGGTTGTAGAAGCTACATCACGGCGATATCGACACGAAAGACGCGCCTGCTCCTCCAGGGCCTTCTACAGTACTGGGGCCTTTATTTTTCTTTCTCCACAACTAGCGCTCAGAATCAAGCTGGTATTCCGTCAACATCTCCGGACCTCGCGTTTGCCCTCAAACTACTCAGACGCTTACGGGCTTCAGCCGCTGCGGCCGGCGTCGACACGTCTCATTTAGCCGACAAAGTTTTCTATGCACTGTACCTCTCTCGGATCCTCGTTCTTTATCACTTCCTGGACAGCCTTCCATCCGATATCTCCGAGAGTCAAGCCCACAGAGAATGGCTCTATTTCCAACTCGCTCCACCGCTGACATCGGCGGGCGTCGATATATTTACGGCGGTCTTGGAGGGCGTTGCTGGAGGGGATGTTGACGATTTGCGGACGGTTGCGGAACGTAGATTATCCGCTCTAGGCTGGAGGAACCACCAGTGGTTCTCTCAATCACTCTATGGAAGTTATGTGGAGGGAGGGTTCTATGTCGATCCTCTGGAAGAAGTGCACCCACCGCTATATCTCGTCATCGATGAGATCGAGATGCCCGTTAGTGAGGGGCTCAAACCCCGAGCTGCTCGTCGGGTCGCTCGCAAGCGTGCAGAGGTCTACTCCTTACTCTGCCGACCTGATTCATCGTAATCATAGGTATGTCTTAGATTCCTGATCTCACTTCTGTCTTCTGATCTTTACCTTGTCTTCGCCAGGCGCCCGAGCTTTCCTTTTCTTTCGCCCGATCATCTATCATCAATATTCCGTCATTCTGTTCATCTTTGCTATCGTTCCTTTTCTGTTTCAGTGCTTCGTTGTGTTCTACCCGGCCTCCTTTGCAATTTCCGTGTCGGATACGACTTCCGTTCCCCCTTCGTTCAAAGGTCCCATATCTCTTCCATTCTCCCCTGATTGATTGTACAACATATATCACAGCATCTATTTAAGCTCCTTCCCTTCGCACTTCTATTTTCTCTGTTATGTACCTTGGACTTGGCCTTCACATTGTTGTCATTGATATCCTGTTTTGGTTGTGTACCTCCTGTAGTGAAGGCCAGTCATCGTCGTCTCTGTTTCTCCGTCTATCTTATATATCTATATGCTGCGCGCACTGGCTCGATTGTACGGAGGGATTCCGGCTCGGGTTCCAGCGGCGCAATCGCGTTTGTTTTTTTTTCAACCTCATAGCAGCGTGAAACACTCAAGCAGATCCGGGAGAAGATCGCAGGGCTGCTCTTCGTACGAATTCGGTGGTTCGCTCAGAGCATACTTAGATAGTGTAATGTTGTGCGGTTGTGCGGCAAATAACGCGAGCCCCTTTCGACCAAATCCAAGCGCACGCCGCCAGCCGTTCAAGACACTTTTCGGACACGTATGTACCGTTGTTGATACGTTGACATATCATCTAGAGTAGGCGTCCACAGCGAGACTAAGTTCGGACGACGAACTGGTCAAAGATTATCGTCATATCGCAACGAATAAAATCGCAATAATACAAGCAGTCCATTCTGCTGATCGCCGCATCGCCAGGCGTTCATACAACATCCATCACCTATTATCCCTTAGGTTGTTATACATTCGGTGGACACACAATATGGTTCGGTCGATCACTGAGTCGTGACGACACCATCGGGCTCTATAAGATGGGAAACAGTGCACGGTCAGTCGTTGTGGCGATCAATTGTGAAACCCGATTGTTATTTAGCTGTACAGAGGCGACGAAGTGAACGAAATACGGACCGATGTAGTCGATCTCGCTGCCTTGGAGGCTTTGGAGCTGTTGCAGGTAAGCCTCGGGGATGGTGGCAGAGAAGCCCTGACAATAAAGAAGGATACGTCAGTACTTGGACCTAGCATCTCACCAGACCGTGTACATGGAGATGTAACATACCTTCATAATGCTAGAGTCGAACTTGTTGTGAATCGAGCCACCTATCCTCGACACGAACAGAGATATCGATCAGATCGATCTTCGGCAGAAAGATATCGAAAGCGCTATAAATCGTACCTGCATTACTGAGCTCTTGCTCGTGCTTGCCAATCGTATCGGCGGAGACGTCTTTCTTGAAGACGACTATGAACTCTACGTTTACGACGGCATCATGTCCAAGCTTAGCGTTTGTATACCTACAACAGTAGTGAGTGGACAGACGAACTTCCGGACGACATTCTGTTAGATCTAGGAATACAACGAAGAACTCGAGTGACAAAGATGGTTGTTGACGGCGGAAGAGATCTAGGTAAGGAGTCCTAAAGGAGATCCGAAAGCAGCAAGAGAGAAAGCAGTCACTATGCACGAATCCACGCATGACGTAGGTGGCCGCCGCCACGGCGTTGTGGCCACAATGCGGCGTTCCCCTTCATCCCCTCCGTTTCCCTTACGTTATTTTCATCTTGGCAGTCTGTGGTCGCCCGTTGTATTTACTGCTTGAATGGTCACTATTGCTATATCACGACACACGAACTAGTGCTCTCCATAATCGCCAGCAGTATTCTGTGTGGCGTCAAACTAACCACACGGCGGCGACGCGGTCACGGTGCCGCGTTCAGCGCTAATGAGGAGTCAGGTCGCGTCCTTGTTTCTTGCCTTACTAATACAACCCCGCTTACCATCCTTCTTCTGAACGACGACGACGACAACGGCCAGGACGCGACTGTACGTTCTCTCCTCGCTGCCTGGTCTATGCTGTTTTTGAGTGGGCCTTTCTTCTCTCACCAATTCTTGAAGACTGTGACACCCAGACGCACAACGACATCGCTGTGTCAGCTCTACCAACTTCGATTAGTTCAAAACCGATACAACATGCGTACGACTCGTTCTGCATCCAGAGCTGCTGCCGGGGCCGCTACTACACCGCAACCGAACTCTGCCCCTGTCAAAGAGGCTGCGCCGCCGAAGAAACCGGCCGGAAGGGTCACCAAGCGCAAAGCCCCTGCTACTGAGTCTAACACTGCTAACGTCCCCGAATCTGAACCAACCATACCGGCTCAGAGTCCCAAAAAGAGAGCAAAAAAAATCGAAGCCGATGGCTCTAATCCACCACAAGCAAACCCGGGCGCTCACGCCGAGGCTGGTGTCACACCGGTCCTGCTTCCCGCGAAGCTGACGTTCTCCTTTGACGACGCGAAGAAGCATCTGATTGAGGAGGATGCGAGGTTTGAGGATGTGTTCAGGAGACTACCGTGCAAACCTTTTGAGAAACTGGAGAGAGTCGAGCCGTTCAGGTGAATTTCCTGGACTTGCGACACTCGAGCTTTCAACGCGGAAATCACTGATGACTTGAACTTTGCCTTAGAACCCTGACAACATCGATTCTGTTCGTTCCTTTTCTGACTTGACAGAGCCTCTCGGACGTAAACTGATGTCCGCACGCAGGGGTCAACAAATATCATGGCTTGCAGCTCGTTCTATCAATCACAGATTCGTCAGGCTCTACTTCCCTGATCTGCCTGAGAAGCCCGACGCAGAATAGTTCGCTCATTTTCTTCTTGTCGTCTGCCTCAATGTATTTGTTTGCGCAACTGACAACTTCCCTGTTCTTTGTGTAGCTGGGCCAAAGCACCTATCACTTTGTTCCCGACGCCACACCAGGTAGCAGTGACAGACCTCAATACCCTGAGGACAGCGGGACTGAGTGGGCGGAAGGCCGAGTACGGTTCGTTATAAAGCTTCCAAGTTTTGCCAGCTAGATAGTTCCCGGGTCAGTCTTAATGCTGACGAATAACTCCAGTTCAAGATCTGGCAGCGCGCTTTGCGGATGGGCGTCTGTCGGCTGAAAAACTCTTCGAAGCCGACGATGAAGAACTGTATGAGTTGCTCACGGCTGTGAGAGGAATTGGGAGGGTAAGTAGACTTTTCTTGGATTATCTTTTTCATAGAGTCCTAGAATTGACTGCGTTCTGCCTATACACGTGTGATGATTATCTTTGCAGTGGACTGGTGGGTCGTGTCTCCTTGAGAGCCTATCAGTGGAGCTGACTTATATGATATCATCCAGTGGACATGTTCGCCATATTTTCTCTTCGCCGGCCTGATATTATGCCCTACGGTTAGTCTGCCTATCAGCCTCACGTCTTCATTTCGGTCCTTACTTTTGTCAACGATTGTAGGTGACCTCGGAGTCCAACGCGGCGTGATGCGCTGGTTCCTTTCCCTACACAGCACTTCATACCGCATCGACATCTCCGCACAAAAGCTCCCCAAATCTCCCAACGAGAACCCAAAAGAAGACAATGATAAAGCCACGCCGGCCACACCAGCCACGGCTGCGACTCCAGCGAATGACCAATCTACTCAAGTCCTCGACGAAGATGACGCCTTACCCACCGTCGGACAACAAACTTCCGCCAGAAAAACCAGAGGCAAAAAGTCTGCCGCTCAATCCCAGACCTCAACCCCCACTCCCGTCTCGCTCACCGCAGCCTCGACACTCAACCTGGATGCCGCGACGCCCGTCAAGCCACCGATCGGTGGGATAGACATCGAGACACCTTCACAATTATTGGGGCCTGGGCTGGGTCTTCCTAGTATGCCTCCGCAGTTTACACCCTCCATCAATGCGACGCTGGAAGGAAGTAGCAATGGCGGTTTTGCCAATGCGACGGATGCGAAGGGGAAGGGAAAGGTTAATGGTAAGACGGCGAAGAGGCCGTTGCCGGAAGGATTGACTGTCGGTGGACTGAAGGGAAGGTTGGATGGCAAGAAGAAAATAAAGTACGTTCTCTTACCCTTCAATGATGCGAAGTCGTATATCAGTGCTGATCATCGTTGCGGTGACGGGTGTGGTCCACAGGGGCGCATTCTTGACGCCAAAGGAGATGGAGGAACTGACGGAGGGGTGGAAACCTTACCGTAGCTTGGGTAAGTCTATGTGTACTTGTCTTGGTTCCAGAATTGTGGTCTGACGATTTCGTTGTTGGTAGGCGTGTATTATATGTGGGCATTATCGGAGGAGAAGTAAGCGCGAGGAAGGCGAAATGAGCTCGGACGGAGTCGTTGTTGGGCCGCAGTGGAAAATGTTTCTATTTTGATACACTATTTCAATACCATTCTTGGGTGATGCTTGTTTAATCGAAAGACACGATCCTGGTGGAGTGTTGGCGAGCATGCAGCGAGATGTGACGACCATCCCAAAAAAGGCCCACAGCAGCTAGTAGCCTTCAAATTGTTGAGAAGCTCCCTTTCACGGGCAGCGCTTCCTCCTTTCGAGCAGCTCTATCCTTTCAAAAGACGGATTTACCTGGCACCAAGTCCGAATGCGTCGATCTCTGTGCTGTGCATGATTTTCCTAGTTTCCAAAGGCGGCGTGTGGCGTTAACCTGGTTCGCGTCGCGTGGATGACGATCCTTGTGCCGCGCGGGCTGCAGCTTCTGTTCTCACTCTCACCTCAGCTCTGCACGCCCAGCTTGCTCTCTTTCTCTGAGCTGCCCGCCGTCCTAGGCGTATAAGACTTGGTCCTCTTCGCTCCTTTGTTCCCGTATCTCAGAGTCTTATTCTCGCTTGAGCTGCTCTTCGACCGGTCTTAGCTCTAGCTTTCGTAGTCCAAGTACTAGCTGAGATGTTTGCATTTCTTAACCGGTCGACCTCTAGACTTTCGGCAAGCAAGAAATCGACGGCGGTAGCCTCGAAGGTTAGTCTTGTACAGCCCGAAACTGTCCCAGAGACGCCAGCTGCAGAAGTGCCGACGGACACAGCTACGGACGCTCCCGCTCATGTCGAGGTGACGGACACCGTGGCCGAAGTGAATGCGAATGGTGAAGGGACTGGTGTCGAGAAGGAGGTGAAGCCGGTAGAGGACAAGGTAGATGCTGCGCAGCCTGCTACTTCTTCGGGCTCTCCGGCTGCAGTGAGCTCTACGACGGGAGCAGTGGATGGACCGGATAGCACAGAGAAGGTAGCGGACAACACCGAAGATGCGAAGGGCGGAGAGGGCAGCGCTCAACTATCATCTACGAAGGCTGCTTTGGACTCGGAGCAAGCACCTCGAGCTTCTCTCTCAGTCGAAGTCCCTGAGGCGTCGGGTGCTTCACCCGCCACATCCGCACCATCCGCCCTTCCAGCCACGTCCGAGGAGGAAGATTCCGTACCCTCTCTTTCCTCTCCCACTAACGACATCAAGCTGGCTCCCCTCTCTACTCCTCCACCCCGTCGGTTCTCGCTCCAACGTCTCGGGGCTCTCCTCTCTCCTACCCACTCTCATGAATCTAAACCCATTCTCGACGCCACACACGAAGCTTCCAAACGATCGGACGCCAAAGTGGCACTGGATCATGCTCGCATCGCACATACCAAACTCTCCGCATCTGACCGTCGCGCAAAACAGTCCGCCCATGTCATTCGCGCTCTCATCATCGGCCCAGACGGTATCGTCCTGCCGCCGAGTAGACCTGTGATCGTGACGAAGGGGGAGATGAAGAAGGTCAAAGCGCAATTGCTGGAACCCAAGAGCGCCAACAAGGTCATCCTGCAACTCAAGACTCTGCCTGGAGTTAGCGTGCCCGCGTCGGATGACGTGGTGAAGGCAGAAGCAGAAGAAGTGAAGGCGAGTGGCCCGATTCACGCGGTTTGTTTCGAAGGGACGGACAAGGAGATAGAAGACAAACATTTCTCGAAGTTGAAGGCCGAGGAAGAGACTGCTCTCGCAGCCGTCGCTAGCGTAGGCATCGGTCTCTCCGCTTTCAAGCTTTCTTCCGTTACCACCGCTTCTCTCGAGTCTCTGCTGGCCACGCTGAAGGATATCAAACTCGTCTCCCTCCTTTCTGCGCCGGATTTGGGGCTGGGACAGCCGGGAGATGGGAGGGAGGGGGAGGGCATCCTGAGTGGCGCGTTACCTACAGCGGGGGCGGTCATCCAGGGCGTGGAGCAAATTACGCCGCAGTTGATGAGTCTGGGGTATGCGACAGGCAAGGCGATTATACCGAACCATGCTGGGATATATCCACCCACGGATAGGATGTCTGTTCTAACTTGTGAGTCATAATCGACTATTCTGTGTCTCCATGACTGATGACGATGCTACAGACTGGTGGGGCCTCGAACTCGTCCTTCCACCGCCCACGCTCGCCTACCTCAACGTGCGTATTGTCTCAAAATTTCGTTGTCCACTCGTTACTCAGCAGGAGATCATGTAGCAGAACGTGCCATCCATCTCGCACACTGTCATGAATTTCCTGACGGCACTGGGAGTGGTATACACCGGAGTTAGAGAGATCCTCCCATTCGCGCGTTACATCTCGCAGTACGTCGAGTTTGAATTCTCCGCCATCAAGGCGCAGAATAAAGGGAAAGGAGTTGTTTGTGCGGCTACTTGGTATGTCCCATGAATCTCCTTTCACCTAAGGCGACAGAGGATAATGTCTGATTCTTTCGTTATCTGAATACAGGATTATGCCTGCTGCGATGGTGCGTGCTCTATTAGGTCGCTCAAATTAATCGAGACCCAAACTTAATGTTCTTTGGATGTAGGTTCCGCGTCCATGGGATTTCGCCGACCCTCCATCCAAGCCAGATGTCGCTCCTATGCCAGACCTCGAGTCTCCTCCTCAAGCTCCTCCCGCACCCCCTTCCGCACCAATTTCCACCATGCCCGTCTCAGGCTCCACCCCGTCCTCCCCGCCCGTACCCACCAAACCTGGTACGCTCTCCCCACCTCCCGTCGCTCCTTCAACTCTCCCGCAGAGCCCCAAGGTCGAGACTGGACTCGTGGACTCGTGGACGGAGACGGACCCTGTGAAGGTGGATGAGGGTACGGCGACGCCGGGTGGGAAAGTTGCGCTTGTTGAGGGTGATTCGAGCGGGGATGTTCCTGGCGTACAGCTTGTGCCGCCGACGCTCCCGAGGGGGGCTGAGAGGCCTGACCTGGGAAATGAAGGTGAGGAGAAGGGAGAGGAAAGTGGTGTGGCGGTGCAGACTGTCTGAGTTTGAAGGATTTATGATGGACTATACGGAGTAGTTTGACAGTGTCCGAACCTTCACGGGGGTTTTTTTCCACTCATAGAACTTTACGACCTTTCACGACCATTTGATGAATATCGTTATGTCTTTTACGGTGCACTTGTTCTTCCTTGTAACACCCACGTTTGGGACTCTGTCCGCGTATCAGCCTTCTGTTCCCGTTCTCCGTGTTATTTGTTATCTGGATTCATATACCCTTTCTTTTTGTTATCGTGGTTTTGGTCCTTCATGTGGTAGACTTTGTGATGATTTGCATGATTCAGGTGTGGCAGTTGATTGTGGTTCGGCGAGATTTCAGTATTTTCAATGGGTGGCCCAGTGGCGAACCGCAAATGTCCGGGGTGGTAAGACTCGCGACTTATTGCGTATTTTCTCATGACCATTTCGTTTCTACGAACTTCTTTCTTTTTTGCAGCCAAAACTTGAGTCCATGCTCGATGTCTACTACAGACCCACCTGTAGACAGGGCCCCGCTCTGCTCCAGCCTACAATATTCCCCGTGACTTGTCTCAGACCTCGATGACACAACGATGAGCGATCTCGGGTGTCGCGTCCATGAGCAGCGATTCGGAAATCGGTGGCGTACGGAGTCTTTGAGGCCATGTTCCTGTTTCTCTTGGTCTTCATCGTCTTCTTCACCGACACCGACCTCAGAGCATCCTGTGCGTCCCGGTCAGCAAGTGACTCACCTGCCCCGGAGGTTCCATACTTATATCCCAGGTTTCAGGCCGTCCGAGGTTCCGTACTTCAGCGAAGGAGGCCCCTCAGTCCACTGTATACGGTGCTGCGCCGAACTTTATTCTGACTGGCAACGTTTTTGTGAAGGAGAGGAATTGAAGATGGGTTCAGATACAATGAAGAAGGATGTGAAGGCGAGCGTGAGGTATGTTTCTTTTTGAGACGGCTCCATGTAAACGACCGTTGAGTAGATATGCTCATGAAGCGTTTTAGACATTTTACACCGGCGTGGTTTGCAGTGATCATGGGTGAGCACTTTCCTCCTATCCAGATGTTACGAAAGCTTTGGAAGCCTGCTACCGGTCCACTTCCTAGGAATTGAGATATTTGTGGTGACCTATTTCTGCCTGAGTCAGGTCACGTGCCCGTCTGGATATTGCTCTGGGGCCCATGTTCGCTGAATCATAGAGATGATTCCTGTGTATACGGTCGAATCTAGATCTTTAGCTAGAATAATCTTCTCGTTTTCAGTCGTGCTTCATTCGTCATAGACGTAGCAGTCAACATGTCGTCGAGAGGAATCAACAAGACAGAGAGCTAACCATTCGTCTCAAGGCACCGGTGCAATATCTATCCTCTTCGAAAATTTCCCATATGGGAGTGCAACAACACCAATGAAGGTATTCACATCCTGGTCTTCTGACTGGGCGCTATATTGATACTGACCGTTCCGCCAGACCTTCTCAGCAATATTTTTCTTCCTCAACCTTATTCTCTTCGCCACCTTCAACGTTGTATCGCTCTTCCGATATCTGATGTTCCCGGACATCTGGTCCCTCATGTTGCGCCACCCCTCACAATCACTGTTCCTTGGGTGCTATCCCATGGGCGCCACAACGCTCATCAACGTCTCTGCGGGTCTCTTTTATAAGGAGTACGGGTTCGGAGGGACCGGATTCTTATACGGCTTATGGGGACTGTGGTGGCTCGATGTCGCAATCTCCGTTCTGTGTTGTTGGGGGCTCGTTCACATCATGTAAGTCACTCTGTTGCAACTATGTGGCCTGATTGATTAAACAAGTGTCTCACCACCTAGGGTAGTCCAACATGACCACGCCATCGCTCGCATGACGCCAGTCTGGCTCCTTCCCGTAGTGACACTCATCGTCGCATCCTCGACCGGTGGTGTTCTGACACCCTATCTCTACGCCATATCACCTGCACATGCTCTTCTCACTGCAACGACCTGCGTCCTCCTCGTCTCCATCGGCCTGTCCCTCGCACTCATGATATTGACCGTTTATCTCTACCGCCTCATCACACATGGCCCACCACCAGGAGCTAACATTCTTTCCTCATTCATACCGCTTGGACCGACGGGGCAGTCGGGCTTTGCGATCCTGTTGATCGGTCAGGCATTCAAGGAGATTCTGCCGTATGCCCACGCAGGTGATAGTGGGATATTAGCTAGCGAAGTGGCGGGAGATATCATTTGGACGGTTTGTGTGGGTTTGAGTTTCGTGTTGTGGTGTTTGGCCACGATGTGGTTGGGAATTGCATGTCTGGGTCTGCAGCATGTCTTGCGAAAAACGAGGTTCCCGTTCAAGTTGCCGTTCTGGGGCATGATCTTCCCTAATGTAAGTTGTCCCGCTAATGCCTCTTACACTACCTTTCCTCGATTCCCTTCTGTGTGTCCTAACTCGCGAAACTAATTGGTGACGTTCATTATTTCACGACACACAGGGAGTCTATGCCAACCTCACCATCCAACTCGGCAAAACCTTCGACTCTTCATTCTTCCGCGTCTGGGGCGCTATCTACGCCGTCATCACCCTCTTGCTATGGCTCTACGTCTTCACACGGACGATGTCGCTAGTAAGGAATGGGGAGATATTTGAAGCGCCTTGTGTTCAGGAGATGGATTTGTCGGCCCCGCGGGACGGAAAGATGCCGGTCATGCATTCGCAAGATGCCAGTGGTGGGTCATCGACGATGATGGAAGATATGGGGTGTCGAGGGTCGGATGGGAATGTTAGATGAGGGCAATGGCACGTCATGGACCGGAAGCGTCGCGACTCGCGAGTGGTGATTTTTGCATGAGTGTTCGTCGTTTGGAGAGCCTAAATATACGAGCAGTGTTCAAGTCGCCCGTGCCGTGGCAGATAGTACTCAAGCACAATGCCTGGCGATATGCTATCAGACTTCCTTCTCGACGCTCCGCTCAGTCAAAGTCGGACACACGCTGGTCGAACGACTTATCCGGGTCTTTAGCCACATCGTTCTATGTCGAGGAAAACGTGAGCAATCTAAAGGAAAATCTCCAGCCTCTTTTCTTGGAAAGGCAAGTAGAGCCTGACGGCACCGTCACCACTCAATGATCGGCACACAATTCTAGATAGATAGAGACAGACATTCCCAATCTTCTTTACAAGAGGTATTCGATCAAGCAAAATATCAACAACATTACGAGAAAAAAAAACAAGTCCAAAGGAAGGGTAAAGCTCGGTCATCTGGTGAGAGCTAGACCAGTTCAAAGACAAACCAATGATCACGATGAATCAGGTCGGCAGAGTAAGGAGTAGACCTCTGCACGCATGCGAGCGGCACGGCGAGCAGCTCGGGGTTTGAGCCCCTCACTAACGGGCATCTCGATCTCATCGACGACGAGATATAGTGGTGGGTGCACTTCTTCCAGATGATCGACAAAGAACCCTCCCTCCACACCCTCCGCATAAGTTCCATAGAGTGATTGAGTGAACCACTGGTGGTTCCTCCAGCCCAGAGCAGATAATATACGTTCCGCAATCATCCGCAAATCGTCCACGTCTCCTCCAGCAATGCCCTCCAAGACGGCCGTGAATATATCGACGCCCGCCGATGTCCGCGGTGGAGCGAGTTGGAAGTAAAGCCATTCTCTGTGGGCTTGACTCTCGGAGACATCTGATGGAAGGCTGTCCAGGAAGTGATAAAGGACGAGGATCCGAGAGAGACAGAGCGCGTAGAAAACTTTGTCGACTAAATGAGACGTGTCGACGCCGGCCGCGGCTGAAGCCCGTAAGCGTCTGAGTAGTTTGAGGGCAAACGCGAGGTCCGGAGATGTCGACGGAATACCAGCTTGATTCTGAGCGCTAGTTGTGGAGAAGGAAAAATAAAGGCCCCAGTACTGTAGAAGGCCCTGGAGGAGCAGGCGCGTCTTTCGTGTCGATGTCGCCGTGATGTAGCCTCTACAACCTGTTGAGTATCGGCATTTCGAAAGAACTTGGGGATGAGTACTAACCTTTTCATGTACATGAGCTCCTCGGCAACCAAAATGTCACTGGCAGCATTCGGACCATCGAGGTCCTCGAGATGACTAGTGGTTCTAGGATTGACACTCGTAGGAGGAAAGGACGTAGAGGGAAGGTTTCCGCCCCGGATTGAAGCGAAGACATGGTCAACACTACAGATGACTTTGTCGATGATGCGGCTCAATGGATTATGGAACGCAGCTATCAGAGGCGTTAGACGGCAGAAAAAGAAAAAGAAATGGAAGAGGGGCTCACGATGAGAAGATATTTCGTGGAAGTCCCCGGTATCAAGGACTCTGTGAAAGACTTTCGCAAGGTCAGGGTGGGCACGTGTTAGCGTTACACACTCCTTCCTTGTTCCGGTCCATAGACCAAGGCGAACGATGAGGTCATAAAAACCTGTTGATGCCTGCATAATAGTCAAACTGCCAGCCCAGATTCGCCTGAAATCGTCTTGGAAGCGCGCTGTGAGGCGTGCTTCTTCGTCGGCCGTAACATCATTCGCGAAAGAACATGTGGGGAGTGCTTCAGCGTTCTCTGATGAAAGAAGAGCATTCGGTACAGTATGCGGTGACGAAACAGATGCGACAGTAGGTGGAGAGGAAGGAGGTGTCAGGCTGAGCAGCAATGAAGCCGGAGACAGTGACGGCGATAAACATTCAAAAGGCGAAGATGGGGATAGTAAGAGTGGTGACTCAGATTTATCTGTGACTTGCAAAGGGGGTGCATCAGGAGAAGATAATGATGAGGTCGTCGATGCAACCGTGCGAATAGGAGCCGACGGTGTGAGACTCCGCGACGTGTCGAGGCAGTCGACCTTCGTTTGAGCCGGTGAATATTGAGGTAGCCATTGACGGCATACACGTTTCGCCGTAGGTTTTACAAAATCTGAAGAGTCGAGCGAGAGGGCGCGTTTACGACTGAGCACCATGTTGTGGATAGGGAGATGGCGAAGAGCAATGGCGAACGACAAACCACAACCGGGGAAATCCGGCAAACCCCGCCAAGCAAAGAGAAGACGGCCCGAGTTGAGCCGCGCGTGTCAAGGATGACAAAACAATATTGCGATCGTGAGCACAAATAAGTTGACAAGCGATTATGTCGCAATTCGTGTCATTCTATCTATTCACCTGCCCCATTGTATCCCTATTTATACAACAGTTCACAAGTATTCTCTATTGAAACAGTCGGAGCATTTATCTACGGGAAAGGTTAGACAGAGTTAGACATGGGGCACGAGAGAATGATACATAGGAGTACAGAGCAGGGCCGAAGAGGAAACATGTAGTCAACAGGATAAGCTAATAGATATAATGCTGGGAGCTGGGGTTTAGGCAAGCGATGAAAGAAACCCTGGTCTGGCGTACAAGAAAAGATTTCAGACAACAGTAAGTATTGGAGGAGTGAAGGAAGACTTACCGATTACACTGACATTATGTGCGATCTCGGCAGAGAAGAGAGTAGACCTCTGTGCGCCTGCGAGCAATATGGCCAGCAGCTCGGGGTTCGAGGCCCTCACTAACGGGCATCTCGATCTCATCGATGACGAGATATAGCGGTGGGTGCACTTCTTCCAGAGGATCGACAAAGAACCCTCCCTCCACTCCCTCCACATCGGTTCCATAGAGTGACTGAGAGAACCACCGGTGGTTCCTCCAGCCTAGAGCAGTGAGTTTACGTTCCGCAATCACCCGCAAATCGTCAACGTCCCCTCCGGCAACGCCCTCCAAGACGGCCGTAAATATATCGACGCCTGCCGATGTCCGCGGTGGAGCGAGTTGGAAGTAGAGCCATTCTCTGTGGGCTTGACTCTCGGAGAGATCGGATGGAAGGCTGTCCAGGAAGTGATAAAGGACGAGGATCCGAGAGAGGTAGAGCGCATAGAAAACTTTGTCGACTAAATGGGACGAGTCGACGCCGGCCGCAGCGGCTGAAGCCCGTAAGCGTCGGAGTAGTTTGAGGGCGAATGCGAGGTCCGGAGATGTCGACGGAATACCAGGTTGATCTTGAGAGGTAGTTGCGGAGAAGGAAAAATATAGGCCCCAGTATTGTAAGAGGCCCTGGAGGAGCAGACGCGTCTTTCGTGTCGATGTCGCTGTGATGTATCCTCTACAACTCGTTGAGTATCGGCGTTTCGAACGAACCCGGAGATGAGTACTAACCTTTTCATGTTCATGAGCTCCTCGGCAACCACCATGTCACTTGCAGCACTCGGACCATCGAGGTCCTCGAGATGACTAGTGCTTCGAGAATTGACACTCGTAGGAGGAAAGGACGCAGAGGGAAGGTTCCCGCCCCGAATTGGAGCGAAGACGTGGTCGACACTATAGATGACTTTGTCGATGATGCGGTTCAATGGATTATGGAATGCAGCTATCAGAGGCGTTAGACGACAATATATATATACATCTTGGAAGAGGGACCCACGATGGGAAGATATTTCGTGGAAGTCCGCGGTATCAAGGGCTCTACGAAAAAATTTCACGAGTTCAGGGTGGGCACGCAGTAGCATTGAATACTCCTTCCTCGTTCCAGTCCATAGACCAAGGCGAACGATAAGGTCATAAAGACCTATTGACGACTGCATGATACCCAAGTTGCCAGCCCAAATTCGCCTAAAATCGTCTTGGAAGCGCGCTGTGAGGCGTGCTTCCTCGTCGATCGTAACATCGTTCGCAGAAGAGCATGTGGAGAGTGCTTCAGCGGTCTCTGATGGCAGAAGAGCATTTGGGACAGTATGTGATGGCGAAATAGATGCGGCAGGAGGTGGAGAGGAAGGAGGTGTCAGGCTGGAAAGTAATAAGGCCGGAGACAGTGATGACGATAAGGAGTTAAAAGATGAAGACGGAGATGCAGAGAGCGATGACTCCGGCTTATTTGTGCACTGCGGAGGAGGTGATGCAGGAGGTGATGACGATGTGGTTGTAGAAAGAGGCAAGGGCGTGAGACTCCGCGACTTCAAGTTGTCGAGGGACTCGGAGTCGACCGTCGCCTGAGCCGATGGAGATTGAGGTAGCCATTGATGGCGTACACGTTTCGTTATATGATTTCCAGAGTCGTAAGAGTCGAGCGAGAGAGTGCGTTTACGAGCGAACACCATGTTTCGATGGGAGATGGCGCAGAGCGACGACAAACCCAACAAACTGTGACATTTCGCGATGCCGCTTCTGTGTGAAACACGTGAGAACCTTGCCAGTGCGGTAAGGTAGGTAAGGTAATTTATTCAGGGTACAAAACGGGCCCATGAGGACCAATACCCCTATCCGTAGGAATACATGTAAATTACACTACGGAAAACAGCACAGTATCCTTTACCGCTGTGATACCCACAATGCGCCGTGATCTGCACAGAAGCATCAGGCCTCTCACGGGATCCAGAACAGGCTGTAAGTACTATAAGTCATGTAACATGCCTTACCCAAAGAGAAAAAACAATGAAAAGTTTCGACCGTATAAAAACCCATTAGGGAAAAATTGGTACATCTCAAATGGGAGCATGATGCAGAGCTCGGAGTACTTGCAAGCGTACCTTGTACTCGGAGGACGCTGAGAATGATGATTTTCAGTGGTGTACACACCCATAATCAACTGTGTCGTTGGAGGTCGACGACACAATTACGCCACCTTGGAAGAGCCGTGTGGCGTGTGCCGGTGAATCCGGTGAGGACCGGAGTGTCTCGGGAAACATCGGACGATGCCAACGACACTCGCAAGGATAGCAGATTTTTTGGAAATGAGCTATTAATTACCAAGAGCAATTCTAGCAATCTAGTTTGTTCCAGGGCCAAAGGCAACATTCTGTTGTGACACGGTACAAAGACCAATGTTTGAGAGTGTCGCAATTGGGTGGATGGATCGCAGCGCAGGCCCAACGGACGCTGGTCTGTGAGTGAAGTTTTCGACTGTGGCGAGCATCAGAGCACGACGATCTGTCGTCTCCGAGCACCGCGAGCCTTCGACAACGCTGAGGGTGAGAGATAAGAGAGCGTCTGACTGTGGCATGCGTCTGAGCGAGGAATGTTCCATCACTTCCGTGCAATGCGAGCCATGAAGAAGAATATCCGAAGATCAGCGAGTGTCATCCGAGCCGACAGTGATCCATCCATCCCATATTTTCGCGCAATCAGGCTCTGGACACTCCTCGAAGGTATGAATACCCTCTCGAGGGCCTCTGGCTCTTTACAGTCGTTCCTGTACGAGTCCGTTGCCGTAAGGAGCTCCTGAGAGATGGTGATACACTGCCTGTGTGAAACTTTCTTTCCCCGTTTCCCATGCGCAAGCAGCTGCTCTGTCTTGACTGCGCGTGAACAGGGCTCTCTGTCGTCGATGTGGCGATGGCGAGCGTGGCGTCGTTCATGCTTCGTTCCGCGATTTTATGCACATTCCCTGTTCTAAATAAGGAGCCAATCATCAGTGAGAATACTCACATTGATCCAGCACCCAAGAAACTGACTAGAGATAAGTATCTTAGGTCAAAAAGAGTTATACGTCAGTTGCAAAGTAAGCACTCACGTTCAACCTTGACTGTTCACTGTCGATGAGTGGTGACTGGGGAGGATAAGTGGTCTCTGCTTGACCAGAGCCTTAGAATGAAGGACCAGTCTGATCTGACGAGCTGTACGGCGTTACGTTACAAGAATCAATTACATCCTCAGTTGGAGCATACACCCTCATCTCAAGTGTCTCATGGCAAGTGCTCCCTGAAAGTATCCCGACCGTGACTGCCTCGTCTTCCTTACTATCTAGCTCAACAATCACGCAGTTCACCGCATTGTCCTCGCCCCCAAACAATGTTTCAACGCAGAAGAGTTCTGTCGTCTGTAATGTGGTAGGACGAGCGTCCACTCATCCTCCCCGGACGTCTTCACAGATGCTCCGCGGGCAGACTACTTGGAGGGAGAAGTACGTCAGAGGGCGAGTGTCGTACTATCTCGTTATTCGAAGTGGCAGAGATGGCACGAATTTCGCAAGATTGGGGAAACTTGTCTGAGATGGGCGGTGTCGATCACGATGTAGGAAGCGACGACGGTGTGCAACTGCGTGATAATTATAGTGACAGTAGAGCCAGGATAGGAGGTATGAGATGAGCAGAACCATACCTTTCGGCGGCCTTGTAACGACTTTCGAAGTACACGATCAGGAATGTGGGGAGAAGAGTCTTCCTCCGATTATTACTGGGAAAAATACCTGTTCGTTCGGGGTGAATAAAATCAAGACAACAAAATGACAAAAACATGAAGAACTGGATCAATAGGACCAAGAAAATCAAATCGGCCAAAGTGATATAGGAAAGAAAACGACCATTCTATTGCAAGCCAAATAGTCCTGTAGCGTCTGAGACCCCCTTAAAATGTTGCCCTAGCTCATCCCTCTTCACATGTGGGCACAGAGCATTACGCCTCTCGTGCCCTGGCCACTCCACACGCCACAGTACATGGCCCTGCGCTCTGCGCGGTCTCGAGTATTCTGCTTAGACGCTCTCCTGCACCTGGGCATACTCGCTCTCGACACCGGGCTCAATGAACGTCGCATGTCCTAGAATGAGAACCGACGAGGCACCGACGAGCCAGAAGAACGTGCTGACGGGCGAGGCGAACCAGAGAAGGGGGAGGCCGATGACGAAGAGACCTGTGTAGAGGGACTTCTGAGTCACGACGTGATCTCCAACTTGCATTGGCTCGGGAGCTGTGTGAATATAAGAAACGAAATGGAAAAGGTTATTAGTATTTGTGTCTAGTCTTTGAGCACTTGGGGTGGTACTGTTGGCGGGATGGAAGGGTTCTGGGATTTACGGTGGACGTACCAAATCGGTTGATGGCGGCAAATCCTCCGACGAGGAAACCAAGAGCAATGAGGAGAAGGGGGTTGGTTATGCTAGCAAATATTCGGTCAGACACACGGAACAGGTTAATTGAATGCAAAAGAGTCGGACTAACAGAGCATAGACGGCCAAGATAGCGGCCACGACACCATAGTTGCCTGCAAGAAATGACACTCGGCATCAGTCTCTGACCATCCATTGACCACAGCTTCTTTCATAGATACCGCCACCCGTTTCAATCACTCACCGGAGAAGTAACGTGTGTTGTACGATATCCGCTACAGAGTCGAATAACGGTGTACTGTATGAGCAGAGTTGGCGCAGTGATTTGCGAAGAGTAGACGCACCTGAACGGCTTGGTTGAGATCCGCTGGTCTCGAGACACGGTTGTGATCAAAGAATTCATTGGGCGGTCGGAGTGCACTCAGACGAGTTTCCTGCCAACATTGCAGAACAGGACGTTAGACTCGTTCGCGGGCTCGATGTGTACGTATTGCACATAGACGCCGGTAAGGCAAGCGTACCCGGAAAGACTTGAGACCATCAACGACACGAAGAGCTTGCTCCATTGCTTCGAGGGGGAAATATGTCAGAGTAGTTGGGTATGTGTCGCTGAGATTTCGGCAGGAGCAATTGGTTGGGCAATGGTTGGGTATGTTTTCTGGTGGCGACGTGGTCGGAGAAGGAGGCGTGTGAAATATGTGAATGCTGTTCAGGTCGTTCTTTCCATCCCGTCTCTTGCTTTTGTTCCCTTCCGCAGCCTCCATCGTACACGCATACGGCCTCACACGGCCGGCAAGCTATACGCAGAGTCAGTCTGACAGTCTCCTGCAAGACACGTCACCCTCATCACCATCGACAGTGGCATTCGAAACACCCTTCCTAATCTTACTGTAATTCAACCATGATTCGCCGAAACCCGACCCTCATCCCCATGAGCGACATGGACGTCCAAGACATTCGCAACCTCATTGCACACAAGAAGGCAGTAGAGGCCGCTCAAGTCGCCGATGCAGCCAGTATCTTGATGGCTGCAAAGGGCAAGGGCAAAGACACGTATGCTGCGCCTGCGAACACGGCGCAAGGAGGACAAGGCTATGCAGCTGCTGAGGAGGCGAAGAGGAAGAGAGAGGGCATGAGCAGAGATGAGAGGCTGGGGCTCTGATCATTCTTTGTTCGATTGTGTCTGCACGCATGGTGTGTCTATGGTCTCTCAATTATGGTGTGACACGCAGAAGTGAAGGCTACAACTCTGTTCGGCCATGCGTTTTAGTATTGGTACAAACAGAACAAATACGCGGATTACATGGCTGTCAATGAGATGTGTATCAGAAACTATGCGAGCACTATGCGAGACTTTCACGAAGTAGAGCCTAATGACCTCTTTCACGCCACGCCGTCCAACCTCCTCCGGAACTCTATACAACCCAGCAAGATAGTTAATACATGAATTTCCTGAGACGATACCTCCAGAGTGAGAACAGCTGGAACGTACCTTCCAAGTCCTTCACATCACACGACCCCGCCAGGTCCATCCTCCCCATCTGCAGGACTGTCGTCTTCAAGCTATTCCAAAGCGCGTTCGACATAATGCCCCTTCCACCATCATCGACACCAGAAGCAGCACCCGATGATTGTGAGTCGGAGGCGACGCGATCGCTATCTTGGAGTACGAGGGCGTCGAATATGTGTTGAACGGCTTCGTCGAATCGCTGGGTGCAGAATGGTTATATCAATGCGATCAGCCACTTTATCAATGAATATGGGGCAATATTACAAAACATACCTTGAGGTTTAGACACGATATGCCTAGGTTGAACCTACAAGATTGGAACGCTCCTCGTTAGTAACTAGGTCGTTGATAATGAAAGAGGGCGCACCACACTCACCTAGCACGAATGTACGCAGGATTCAACTCCAACGCACGATAATAATACGAGACCGCATCACCGGGTCGTCCATTGTTAGCCATCGTAGCCCCGACGCGATTGTACAACAGCCAGTCATCTGGTCTGACAGACAACGCAGCCTGGAAGCAGTCTGAAGCCTTTGCGTACTCCTGCGCCACAAAAAAAAACAGAATACGCAAGGAACATCAGCTATCGGACATGAAGAAGAGACAGAGAATGTAAACGTGCCTCGTTCGTGTTCAACAACACCGCGAGCGCAACCTGCACATCCGCATCCACCTCTCCCTCCCCCACGCTCCTCGCACAAGCGATCAAACAACCAATCATCTCTCTAAACCCATCATTATCCCCCTGAACATCCGAATTCACCATCCTCCACCTCGCCACAGCTTCCTCGTACCTCTTGTTCCGTTCCACCCACTCTTTCACAGCCTCATACGTCTCCTGCCGATTGCCTTCATTGGTGTGCGAAACGGCAAGAGCCAGCCAAGAGGGCAGATGTGACGGATTGAGGGAGACGGCTCGTCGAAGGGCGGCGATAGCGTGTCCTTCGCGTTCGTTCTCTTGTTGTTTTACGCCGAGGGTGAACCAGGCGAGAGCGTTGGTAGGGTCTTGCTGGACTGTTGCTTCGAGTTGCAGGACGGTCTATTAATCGTCGGATCAGTCTTCATAAAACGCGATGAGGGGAATAAAACTGATAGGCTTACCTCGAAGAATGAAGATTCCATTCCTCCATGCAACATATGCATCCTATTCATCGCTCCCATACCCGCCCTTCCAGCTCCGACGATATACGGATTTCCTTCCTGAAACCTATACCCACTTCCTTCCTGGCCGACAGTCCTAATGCCACTCTCTGTAGCCTCAAACTTATCCCAATCCTCCTGTAGCGACCCCCATGTCTCTTCCCAGGCCATCTCTTGGCCCCGTCCATCGCCACTTCGGATACCTGGGTGGGCCACATCTTGACCTTGTGACGATGAAGAAGAAGACCCAGCATGAGGGTGTTGCCAATAATTGATGTATTCCTCGTTGTCTTGTCTGAAGTAGGCTTCGTTGGGGTCTTCCTCTCGGCCGGGAGCGGAATTAGCGGTGGGGTTCGCGTTCAACTGTGGCTGCACATCCGTCCAGAATCGTCGTGCCTCAGGGTTCGACATGGGCATATCGAAAGTCACCGCTTTCCCCTTGCCCTTCACATCCCTCTGCGATTGCGACTGCTGGGTCCCGTCATTCTCCACGAACGAAGAACCAGCGTTGTCAACGACGAGTTCTCTGTCGCGGAGCTGTCGCATGAGGCCCATGAACGCGCTGTTCTTGAACTTGGGGTTCTGTTCGTGTGAGACGGCGTCGATGAGGTTACCTGCTGTGCGCGCTAGTTCGTCGGTCTCGTTCGCTGGGCGAGGCCGAGTTTGTGTAGCGGGTTCGATGGTGGTAGGCTGCATGACGGGCTGCGATGAGTGGGCATGAAACTCTTGGTCCCAGAGTTTCTCCGAGTCTGTGAGCAAGCGACAAGATGGCCCAATCTCAAAGACGTGAAGTAGATATGCGTTGAAATGAAGCTTACGGTCTGGCTGCATTGGCTGCGATCGTTGCATGACCTGTCCGAATTCTTGGCCAAACTGAGGCATAGGAGAGCGAAACCCTAGTTCGACCAACATTCACATCGCTAAATATCCTACCCTCGCTTCCTCTCATGTAAAGAACGGACACACCTTGCATATTGAAATTCGGTGGTGTCATTTGCATTCCACCCATGCCCATTGCCTGCATCTGGTTACTGGGGAGACTCTGTACCTGCGGGCTCGCTACTTGCATTGGAGTCTGAATTTGACTCGATGAAGCCACACCACTTTGCTGCTTCGGAGACATGACCATAAAATCTGATGCCCAAGACGCAACGGCATTGGGTGCAGGAGAGGCCATAGTTGTGTTGAGATTCATCCGTGGCTGAGACGTAGATGTGGAGGGTAATGAGGCTTGCATGGCCGCAAGGTCAAATGCGCTTGGAGGCTGGACGACGGGGACAGAGGAGTGTTGATTGGCAGAGAAGAATCGGGCTGCATCCTGATGGATGTCTGGTCGCGAAGATTGTTCTGACCTAAATACCTATATATTGGCGAAGCAAAAGTTGACGGTCAGGCCACACGCGTGGATTAGCAGCACTATGCTCAACCGACCTCTCTCGATGATCCAGCTCGTCCTGGACCAAAAAAATCCTGATAGAAATTCAGCAAGAAGATTTCCCTCAGTAAAGTTCTCAAAGCGTTCAAGCATTGTACTACACACCTGCTGAATACCCCGATCCTGTTCAAACCTCTTCGCGAGACCTTGTAACGGATTCACCGGCCCACAGTCGGCCCCGCTCATCAGCATATTGAGCGACATCCTGTAGATTTGCTTTCCGACAGAATAACTAGCCAGATGCAAGTAAAGAAAGCCAGCACGTAGAAGTAGCAAGGCAAGTGATGTATGTTTGTGTGCAGAGTGCCACCGTGGCCATCTCGACTTGGCAATTGATTTCCTCCGGCGACCTCGAGCCAAACGCGCGTGATTCTGGCCATCGGACATCCACGTGCGCGTTATGCAAATCGGGCTGAATTCCAATTTCCATCGTGCATCGTTCTTGATCTCGCCACACCAGAGCACCGTGACACTAGCCTCTCCTTCTGCGTATCGAGCAGCCAAACACAAATGACTCCCGGGTCAGAGCATGGTCTGACGGCGAGCAGTTGAACTCGATACATCGCATCTTAAGGAGATGTGCTACTGACCAAAGTGGTTTTTCTACCTCCAAAGGTGAGCACATCACCATCCTCAGGCTGGACGAGTCGACGGGTTTTGAGGATAAGATAATCTGTTGTACTAGCCTGGATTTTGTGTCACATCTCACAAATGCTCCAAATAGACCTGAACACTAAGGCAGCTGTACCTGACTCGAAGCCACATCTCGGACAGCGCCATGCCCGATGCTACTGACTTCAAGTCGTCGTCCTTTCTACGCACACATCTGGAGCTGTGTTGATCAATAACATCAACACCCGCAGAAGCGCGGGGCAACGGTGGTTGATTTATACCGACTCTTAGAAAGGTGCGTTGTCTGATAATGATTGAACTACCCCGATGTAGTCCATCGCCTATACTCAGCAGGGTGAAATTGGTGGTGTGCTGGGTTCTGCCCATGCTCTCCTTGAATCATCGCGGTCCATACTCTGATATTGGAGGTGGCTCTTGATTCGTGATGGATAGCTTCCCCGTCGTATTCTCTTGGGGATAATTCACTTTGGCAATACACAAGGTTCGGACCCACATACCCTGCCGTCGTTCAGAGACTTCGACAGCTAACGTACTCTTCGCATGCTCAGTCTATTGCGACTTATCACCGACCCAATCTAACGCCGAATCGTAGCAACTAGGCATAGAGTTCGTACTCCTCTTGTCCCCAGAAGGGTTCGAGCGTTCGCGAGGATAGCCCACAAAGAGTCTCTATCAAGGGTAGGTTATATTGCTGTGTGCGTTCCTCGGGAGGAACCGCCATCGTTGATCATTCTTACGGTAACTTGAAGAGATCCTCCTCGGAGTCGTCAGCGTTGCCAGTGAGCGTTGAGCGGTCCAACAATCCTTAACTCGTGAGCGCGGTTTCGCAGGATCTATTCCCGTGTCGGACAATACAGTAGGTTACTCAATATGATGCTGTACTTCTATGTTTTGACTGCCGTTATAATTTGGAGACCTGCGCCGCGGCATGGTCATGATCAGCTTGAGGGTCATAGTGGAGGTCTCATCTTTTCATCTTCTACGGCGCCGCTGGGGGTATCGTATCGCTTTACCCGCCTCGAACAAGTCGTTATGAAGATGTGCAACAGCACAGACTAAGACCTCGATTCGTCACTCCACCTGTATCTTACAAATTTACAGGTCTCTAATTCAAGACTTATTTGTGTGGTGTGGGTGTCAACGATCCAACACGCCACAATCAGAAGATCGCAACCTCGAGTCCCCATCCGTCCCGTTCTCTTCCCCTCCATTCTCTGTCTTGACTCCCCAATACAATCCTACTATCTAAATCCCGCGTCCCTTGACAAGAACTTTGCCCCGGCAAAGACAATTTATACGAGACTGATCATCCAGCCTATCTTCGTCTTCCGGCCCATCTTTGTCTTACGGTACGGGAGTCTGGATATATCCATCGCGGGGGCGAAAGCAAGCCGAAGTTCGAACGAGTGTTACAGCATTTGAATTCCGCCTCAAATGAGCGGGCCATCTCTAGCGGGAGGAGGAATGAGAGTCGGATACTAGTATCAAGTGCACGTATATATCTACGCGCCTCGCCTCGCCTCACTCACGCTCCAGTCCAACATCATCATCAAAACATCAGGAGTCCTCCGGGGTTAGGACCCACTTCAAAGTTCATACATAATTTGAACATTGCTTGTTCCATATCTTGACTGAAATATATTCAGAGGCACCGAGGACATAGTAACTTACCTGTCCTTGCACTTCATAATAAAATCATAATCATTCGCCATCCATCACCATCCAATCCCCATACACACTTATACACACCTCTACACCTCCAGAACCTCACTGGAACAACTCAACGACTCAAGAAAAACAGACAAAGGAAACGGATGGACGTAGATCGCCTGCCAGGACGCGACGACGCCACAATGATCCCGTCGCGGCACACGGCAGATCCGACAACTCGGCGCGAAATCTTTTGTTTGCCCGTTTGTCTCACAAGTCACCCTCTCCTAAGTACCAGCCGCTCGACCCATCGATCCAACTATGTATCACCCAGCACCCCCCAGAAAAACATTAATCAAAAAATCAAATTACCCAAATCCACAAATCATCATCATGCATCATCAACTGCAATGCATATAAAACACATCCAGAACCAAGAACCGCAAGAGCAAAAGTAAGACTAAGGCGTGCAATATAAAGAAGTACTTAGTAAGAAGACCGAGGAACGAGGAACTAATGACGACGAAACCAAAACCAATAGAGAGAAAAGGGGCATTGCGATGAAATAACTGGCGAGCAGACTAGAGGACTATAAGGAACTGTACATACAGATTGCACACGCATAAAACGAGGGGGGAAAACCCGAAACATTCGTAACACGAGAAGGGTACGAACGAGAGACTGAGAGCGGGACGTGAGGGGGCTATATCATCCCCTTACCAAAAAACACTGGATTTATCCGCGAAAGGAACAGGACGACGAACGTACCAGCACATCCAACTCGTCTCTCGTCTCTCGTCTTCTTCACCCGAATCATCGCATCTCATCAGAACTCCTCCCCACCTCTCCCGTCGACGGCATACTCATCCCAGACGACGCCGACGCCTCCGTCGGTGTAATACTCGAATGCCTCGACGCAAACGCGTTCTTATCCTCCGCGGGCGACGCGGCGATGGTCGTCGTGACATTACTATTGTTCATATTTTTATTGCTCGTGGGACTGCTCGTGGCTATACCGGTCGGTTGTGTTTGTGGTAGAGGTTGAGGCTGAGGCTGAAGTTGTCCTTGCGCGTCGGCGACCTGGCGGCATTCTGATCCACCTTCAGAACGGACTAATCCGGTTCGCATTCGTTGGGTGTGGTGTGGTGTGTGTTTCAAGAGTAGGATAGGATTTGCGGTGTCGGCGGTCGTGAGAGAGACAAGGTTCACGTTTTAGGCGCGCAGGGGCAAAGGAAGCGGATGAGTCGAGGAAGAAGCAGCGAGGAAGGATGTTTGTGGCGTCGACATTGACGTTTGATGCATGGCAAAGGTAAATAGACAGTCAGCCGCCGAGCTTCACGGAAGACGTCAAGAGATAGATAGGGACATGGCAGAAGAAGAGTGATAGACAGAGAGATGTGCGGATGGGGCAAGTGTGAAGCTAAAGACGGAAAGTGGTGTGTGACTTACGGTGGCGCTGAGAAAACCCGAGGGAGGAAGATAAGCGGAACATAAAAGTTAATTCCAGAGGTCAGTCAGTTGTTCGAGGACGAGGGATGGAAGACATGTGTATGTGTATAAGCGTCGTCGTGATTGGTGATTGAGAGAGGGCTTGGGATAGGGCAGGCTAGGGGAAACTTACATTAAGAGCATCCAGTCTGCTGAAGGTTTTGCCACAGCCTGAGCATGTATTGTTCGTGGACTTGGACTGATGAAGGGCTTGGTGGCGTCTTAATGAAACGCAAAGAGGCGTTAGGCATCCCCAAACGCGACAGACGAAGAGAGGACACGAGGGCGATGAAACACTCACTTGCAATCGTGCTGACGCGCAAAGCCCTTGTTGCAGCCGGGATACTCGCACCTATACGGTCTTTCCTCGGTATGAGAGCGGAGATGACCTGGGAAAGGGGAACGGGCCACAATTAGAACGGAACATGGGTGCCACAATTAGGACCGGCGCGGCACGAAGAGAGAAAGCTAAAGGCAAAACCGCAAACAGTGAAGGGAGACTGACCACGCAGGTTGAACCTCCGAGTGAAGGTGCTGCCACATCCCGGGACGGGACAGATGAAGTGCGCCTCGTTCCTCCTCCTGCTCGCGCTTGCAGCCTGTGTGGCGGTCGTGGTGACCTGCTGTTTCTCGACCTGGAGAATGGGTGGAAGACGACAGGGGATGCCGCCAATCGGAGATGGAGCAAAAGCACCCGCTGCAGAAGCGCTTTGCCCTGCACTGCCGCCCATTGCGGCAGAAGCAGACGCAGATGAGGGAAGTACCTGGGCGTGGCTGTAGAGAAGGGCCGCGTTTGGGGCGTAGTATGACTCGGGCTTCGGGCTGCGTCTGCCGTCTCTGCGCACGGTTGGGTACGGATGGCTCTTGCCTGCGTGCGGGTGGAGAGGAGGCGAGCTGCGAGCCTGCTGGGGCTGCGACTGGCTTTGGGACTGGGTGGCACCGCTGGCGGAGGGCTGCTGCTGCTGCTGCTGGGCCGGGGCGGACAGGGGCGCCAATTGCTGGTCCGGATTAGCGCTAGTTGTGGCGCCGGCAGGCTGTGCAGGGGTGCTATTAGGCGCGTAGTAATTGTTGTAGTAGGACGTGGGGGACTGGGCAGAGGCAATGGGGGGTGGCGAGTACGAAAAGCTGGCCGAGTGCGAGTGTGTCGGAGTGGGCAGGTCGCGCTGGGCAGTATACCTCTGCACTGGGGGACTGGCCATCTGGATATTGGAATTTGGGAAGGGAGAGTGGGAGTTGTCGGTGAAGGGTTGATGGTAGAGAGAAGCGGTGAGTGCTTCGCGCATACGGATGTGGGGGTCGATGATGGAAGACCTGGAAAAGGCCGAGTTGGGACGAGACGCCTGGCCGGAGTCGGACATGTAGGTCGAGCCGCGCGACGCGCTCGAGGTGGACGCCCCGGGCGTGTCCCAGAACGCGTGCGCCTGCGGGTGGAAGTTCGCCAGTGTCGCGTGCATTGTCTAGCTCTTTCTCGACGTCGTTGTGGGCAGCGGCGGGGACACAGTGCACAGAGCCCATCACCTCCGTCCTTTATACATCCCCCCTGAACCTCTCGCCTCGCACTCGGTCCATCAACGTCAGCCCAGGCGGCCACGGCAATCTCATCAATCCCAGAATGGCAACTTCCGGCCGAATCTGCTCGGGCCTCTGGTGCCCGATCCGATCGAACCCCAGTTTATGCCCGATTGTCAATCAACGCCGCCTTGAGCTCGCGCACATAACATTCCCACGCCGCTGGGTCCGTATGTTTTTCTGTTTGGCCTCGTCTTGTATCGCGCTCGCGACTGGCAGATATCAGGTAAGACCGTAAACATATCACTAACTGCCAGCGCTGCTCCCACACGCTGTCTTGACTACCTCCCGATGCCTACACGTCTATATCCCCAATCTGCTCCTCCGTTTCCTCAAACATCGCACGAACCCACATCTCGTGGCGGTGCTAGACCGCCGTTCCTCTACTACCTCCGTCAACCGCGCATGTTACCCAGCATCTCCCTTCAATTCAGGCCTCACTTGATGCTGATCGCAACTGCTTTCGGAGGCGTAAAAATAGCTGTAGGTAGGGCGTAATAAATTGCTCTCAATTACCGCTTTACTTGATGATGATCATCGCGGCTTGTGTTTTCCGCGTCTCTCAACTTTTGCAGAGGCAAGTCACCCACCCTTTGAAGCGTTTACTGGCCGGCCTACCGACGCCTCCGTGATCCAGGTTTACGCGTCGTGTTCTCAACTCTTTCCGTGTATACTGAAACAGTTCGGCACTGGGACTACGGAAGGAACGAGCGCTGATGAATACCGTCGGCGGATAATTTGAAGAAGAACCCAATCGCAGCACGAACATACGCAGCTTGCAGCCCGGTCTGAAGTTGGCGCCGGGACGAGAAGACTTTTTTTCGCGACGACTATGTAGTCCTCTCGTTTGAGTCGTCTTTGCCAGCGAAACGTGCGGCGCGAGTTGCTCATGGTATGTCCACCGCCCATGGTATGTCCACCGCTCATGGTATGTCCACCGCTCATGGTATGTCCACCGCTCATGGTATGTCCATCGCTCATGGTATGTCCATCGCTGACCCCAGCCTCGACTAACTCTAGGTCCAATACACAGACTCGGGACCCATCCAAACAGTATCCAAACCCAAACCCCCGATTCGAATCACGAATCCACAAACCACGAAATTAGACTCGACTCAAGTCACCGTGCACTGGCACACCGCAATCGACACCCACCTCCACCCAGAAGCCCCGTTCATCTCGCGAGAGGAATCCTGTGCCGTGCCGTACATATAGTACCAATCGAGCTCATAAGAAAGTGTTTTGATCCTTGCAAGCGAAGTGTCTTCTTGACCCTCTCAAGCGCGGTCTTCTTCTCGGCAGCCTGACACTGAGAGCACAGCAGCAAGATCGGAAGTGGACGGTGGCGCAGCAGCGTAGGTAAGCTCATACAGTACCGATCCCTCAGTGTTCACTGTGTTCTGTTCATTTCCTTACAGTAATTACGCAGACCGCCGGGTCATCGGACAAAGATCTCCACATGCACGGACCTGGCCTGGTGTGTTGCCTGCGACTCAGGACCATCGATATCGTCGTTATTCTGTTACATGGCACTTTACAGCTCTAAGTATCGATGCCCACCAGCTTGACTGCTATCTGACAGCCTCGTTCACGTTCGCATCCCGTCAGCGAAGCCCGTTCGAGCTCATGCTCAGGCTGTACAAGCATGTCCTTTTCCTCATACGGAATCGGGGCGTACCTCCTCGAACTAATACTCCATACGCCGTGCCCCTACATGCAGGGTGCATATCGGACCTTTCCTGTTGCCCGTCCGTCCCTTGATGGTAGTAAAGTAAAAGGCCTTCAAACCGACACTGGCAGGTCCATTGACATGCAAATTATGACAGGCTTCCCTCGCGCGCACTGCTAACACCGCAGAAGTATAGAAGCATCGTGAAGTAACGCCTGAATAGTTGTCGGGCTAATGGATCATTTTTCACTCGTCCCTGTCTGTCTGCCGCAACATTGCGTGGTGACTGTAACGATCCTCATAATCCCCACGCATACCCTTTTGCTTTCGTCCGTTATTCGCCGTTCGCCGTCTGAGCCTTCTGCTGTCGTTCCCAATCTCGAGTATTCGCCTTCCTCTTACGGGCGATGCAGACTCAGGTATCTTATCGATTCAACTTCACCGGTCACCGCTCTACCCTCCTTACCTCCCGTTGCCTTGCCTTTTTTCTGTCAGTACTCACGACAATACCCCCGTACGCTATACAGAATGGGGCTGAACGGGGGAAACGTCGGGAATTATACTCGAGTAGAACGCCCGATTGTTAGTAGGGCCCGCCGGCACGCTTTGTTGTCGTTTTAATGGAAGAAATGATGATTAGCCTTGCTCAGAGTTCGCATATTGAGGCCTAGCATATGCCCATTAGGGAGAAACTGCTCGGCAAACCCTCTTGGCTGTGCTGGAGCTCATCTCAAACTCATATCGAGCTCATATACAAGCTCATATACTGCGTTTATGAGGGCTCGATATGAGCACTCTGAACAAGGCTATTCCTTCCGGGTCGATCTTTGGTTTGTGGCTTGGCTCGAGCTTGAGCGTGTAAGGCTTTTTGTTTTGGGCTATGTGATGAGATTGCTTGCTGAACGTTTTGTCCCCAGTTAGACTCCAGTGCAATGTTGTCCTGCATGACACGGTTTCTCGATGGGACTACTCCGGACGGTCTTGCTCTCCCAACTGCTAGGTACGCAAATTTACCGGTGGGCGATGTATTGGAGTGATCGCAGGATACTTATAATCTTCTGATGCTCCACTGGATAAGTCGTGATCTATGATTTGTCCACTGTTTCAAGACATACTTCTTTGCAGGCTGCGGATTGGAGCACTGGGAAGTTTTTTTTTTCAAAGTCTCAATGCCTGGGAGATCATCTCACTGCTGCGTACAAAGCGTGCTTCATGATACACGACGCAGCAGTGCCTATGATTTCGTTTCCCCCATCGAGTAAGTAAAGTATCTCGATGTTATCGGGGGGTCGCCCAAGGACTAATCCCCTCACACCACGGAGAAGACATAACAACTAACGGCTAACCATCAAGGCTTATGCCCAATTGCGGGGAAGTCGGAATCATCATGATGGTTTAACGTTAAGTTTCGAACCCCGAACTCGAACTTCTTACTGATTCCAGACTCCGACCTTAGGCTGTCCACTGGCATGCGAAGCTGATTGTTGATACAGACAGTTTCGCCTTTGATCTCTAACGCGCTTCATGCGGCCAGTATCGAGACTTTTAGTGCTAGGGTGAAAGGCCGAACCATGTCGGACATCATCGTATTTTTGAAGACTCGTCGGACGGCGGCCGTCGTGCGTCTGTATTCACAGTATCCACAGTACTTCAGTACAGCAAACCTGATGGGATGCGAAGATCATATCTAGCTGGTTACCTGACCCCTTTGGTTCGTGTTGGAAGCCCGTGGCTGTTTCCGTTCGCGAAGGACTCGGAGTGACGGTTCCTGCTTGAACGGAGTTCCCAGGAACACATCGGGTGTTATTATGTCAAAAGCTATCGAACGTGTACAACAATATTTAAGAATACAGAAACTCTAAGTAGATTGTCGGTACATAATAGAATGTACAGTAATAAGTGTTGGTGTTGGTGAAGGCCGAGGTGTTGCGTCCACGATTGCCAGTTGGCGTCCATTGCGGGTAAGGATGCCAGAGGATGGAAAGAAATGGACAGAGCCGATGAAACGATCACGTATGCACAGAGTGCGAATCCTTGTCGCTCGATCAAAGCTACACCTTCTATCACCCCATAGCGCTACACACAACAGTCACCTAGCGACATGTAGATCTCAGAAATCCAGCCAGCTACTCACTCACTCTCAAAAATATGCGAATCCAAAAGCCTTCGTCTCCTCATCAGCTCGGCCTCCGTGATCGTCTGCCTCGAGTTCGGCACCGGCGTCCCCGTCTTTCCCCCCACACTGCCAGTCCCAGGTGTGGCACTCCTCCTCTTCACCGCTTCCGGTGACCTCGTCCTGTCCCGTCCTTTCCGCTCGCCCACTTCCGTGTAGTCAACGAGGGGCATCTTGCCAGAGGCTGGCGGGGAAATACTTTGTGGAGTAGTTGCGGCAGGCCTTGTTGCTGATGTCGCACCTTGGGACTCACGGCGAAGGGATATCGGAATTGCGGATCGACGGGGAGGAGTAGAACTGGTGAATGACTCTGCGACGGTACCTTCAGGGCTGTCTTCCCTTGAGTACGTTGTCTTGGTCTGCGACTGGGATTGGGAAGGTGAATGTTTGCCGGCCAGAAGATCCTCGGTCAACGGAGGCGACCCAAAGACGGGGATATCTCTCGCCACATCACGAGTACTACTAGAGAACCTCGCCCGTCTCGTTCCATTACCCGTCCCTGAGACGTCGCTTGACTGTCTCCTGGTTTTTGGAATGAACGTGATGCCCTCGTCGTTCTCAGTCTCCGTCTCCGTCGCTGTCGTAGGGTACGCGTTGGGCTGGAGGTGTTCTGCGTGGATCGCAGCAGACTCGTGGGATACTTTATGGTCGTTCTCGCCTTCAAACTGCACCATACTACCTTGTTGGTGCTGATGTCTAATCCAGGGCCAAAACCTCCATAAGCCAATATGCTCATCCTGCCCAGTCGCCGCCACAGTGTGGACCGTCGAACTCGATTCCCCGCTCGAGTTCGCACCCGTACTGCTTTCCGCCCCAGTGGCTCCGTTAGCAGTAGCAGAAGCATCGGCCGACTGAGCCGCAGGGCCAAGAGTATTGAACGCGTCGTTGATCCAATCTGCAAGGTCGTTGATCGCGGCCCCCGCCTCCTTCATCAACGCCGGCATCTGCAAATAGCCATGGCTCCAATCCGAGAAGATTTGCATCTGGACCCAATCTTCTTCGCTCTCGCCATTCAACCTCTCCAGCTCCTCCTGCCACTCTACTTGTGCACTTTGCAATGGCACGGAAGTCTTGTTGAGGAGATCCACGAGTTCATGTTTGCGTTGTCTCTTGGCCTCTCGTACCCGACCGGCGAAAATGATGGTATCGTCGACGAAGGGATCTTTCTCGCCGCATTGCATGAGGAGAGGGGGGAACTTGGCGAGGAGTTGAGAGGGAGTGAGGATAGGTGAGATGTGATAATCGGTAGCGAAGTCGGGGTTGAGGTGTGGGCCGATGTAAAGGATCGCCATGGCGCGCATCTACAACGACGTTATTATCGTCAAGGTTGGGCTCAATAGAATTATGGACAAGAGAGGTAAGACGTACCATCGACGGCGAGATGATCCTATCTTGGAAATACCCGGTCCGACTGGTCATCGTCAATCTCGTCCCAATTGGCGCCACACCTTCCCTTCGCCTCTGATCATGCACCTCACTATCCGCCTGAGCTACCTCGTTCTCCAGCGTAGCCTGTTCCTTCTCATACAGCACTGATAACCTCGACGCCACAGGCGAAGCAGCCTCCGAGCTAATACCGCTGTCGGGATTCACCACAAGGGGTGATCCCGAAGCGTTTCGTGAGGGAGGATAATGCCACTTGACCCGAGCTTGAATGGGTCGATCCTCTTCTCGCAGATGACTGAACCGGTCCACATCGTCATTCTCGGCATCCGCATCCGCATCATGATCCTGCCCATTTCCATCCAATTGCTTCCCCGCCACACTCTTCGACTTTCCCGCCCCCGATTGAGCCTGCGAACTTGAATTATGCTTGGACGAATGTAATGCTGAAGTTGGCTTTCTTGATCTCGAAGAACGAGTATCGATGGTCGTCATTGGCGACCGAGACGCGGACCCGAACTTCAGCGAGTCTGCCCAACTTTTCTTCCTCCTCATCGACGGTCTCGGTCTCGCCCGATCGTCACCAACGACCGCCAATGGGCTGATATGCGCCAGATGATCCTTTGCGCCCCTGAGCTGGCTAGCCCAACTGTCATACACATTCTCATCCTCGTCTTCGTCCGACTGATAGAAGAAGCTGGAACTTCGACGACTTGGAACGTGGGAGCGGGAAGGGGTGCGATGGGACTGTGGACGAGGACGCTGTTCGTCGGCCTCTGTTTCGATGCGGAGAACGCGCAGGTTGGCGGGTGTCATCCAAGAGGTGAAATTGAAATCGAGGGCGGCGTAGTTGAGGACTATGGCGATAGGAAGTGGGAGGGGAGAAGGAGGCAGGGAAGAGGGTTTAGGGTAGCTGGATGCTGGATCAGCGACGGTGTGCGCGTGTTCTAGCACTTTGATCATAGCGCCGATGGTTATTGCGGCACCACTGCAAATAAAAGATGATTTTCAGTGCCACATCGGATGAGAAGAATGTGGCACAGTAAACCTACGCAGAGTCGCCGGAGACGATCACATTGAGGTTCTTCCCCGACATGCCGATGACCTTCCCTTTCGATTCGACCAAAACACGATATGTATCGAATACCTCGTCAATCGCGAATGGATACGGGTCTGTAACACTGTTAGCCTCCTGTGGCACAACGCATAAATGGGAAACTGCTGACATTCAGGTGCCTTCCCGTAGTCTACAGAAGCGACAGGACGACCTGTACGCATCGCCCACATCCTAAGACGCTCTTCGTGATGCTCAGGCGTCATCGCAACAAATCCGCCGCCGGGAAAGTCTAGGATCAGATCCTCCTGCATTGACAACGCCTCGGAGACCGCCTTGGAGCTTTTCGATGACGAGTTCGTATGGGCTTCATGGGAAGCAAAGAAGAGATGCACCGTGATCGGGCGGGTGTACGGGGAACCCTGAGGGCGTGTAAGCAAGATCTTGCGGTGGAGCGACACGGAAGCACGAGGCGTGAACAAACGAATCTATTGAAGTTTACCGACAGGGCAGGAAATCAACATCACGTCAGTCAGCTTGACAGTCAAATAAGCTGATGAGATTATACTGGAAAATATTCACGTATGGGTTGGTCGTCTTCTCCCATGTTACACGGAGCATTTCTACTGTGGGTACGGCTCGAAACCGACGAAGCTGTATGAAATATTGCGTGAGTTGCACTACTTCATGACGCGTGGGGATGCATGCGAGTGAGTATACCTTCTCGTCGGCTTCATTTGCGTAGATGATGTAGTATGCAGAAAAAAGTACGGAGCAGATGTCGCGCATCCATTTTGGACGTACGGCCATGGCTGTCGCAAAGCCAGCGTCTAAGCCTGTAGTGATCCATGTTGCTCTATAGTATGACGGAGAGTACTTTATAACAGTTAGGGTTTGATTTCCGGTTCCATCATCAAAGGCAACTTACTAGTCGTGCCAGAGGTTCCGGGGCTTAAAAGGTAACAAGGTTATACGGCGTATCAAAAGAGGGAGAATACTATTCGAGAACAGAACACTTACCACCAAGATTCAGGATCTTGTCCAAATTTCTCAAAGCGTACACCGCTGTGAGTGTGCTAGCAATGATTTGCCATGGTGTAAAGCGTTCTGCGGGCAAGATTTCGAGATCAGTACGTGGTGTTTAAAGTCACGATGTATATAGTGACGCACCAAGTGCCCTATTGACCTTTCTGGCATAGAAAAGCCGAGGTCCTCTAGAATCTCCAATTACAATCCTCCAAAGCCAGAATAGGATAACCAAGAAGACCTGTGGCAGAACACAATGAGACTACGAGCGGTCTGCGGGGAATAATGCATAAAACATTACTTGGTTGCGCTTCCAGGATGGACTAGGTCGTCCTACTAGATGGTCTATCATGGTGATACACAAACAAGTTGTAACGGGTGCTGGTTGTGAGGCTCAAGGGGGATTTGTGTGATACGAGCATGGCAGATGGCCACAGCACTGCTAAGAAAGCAGCGGACCTGCATGTGATTCTTCCGACACACCTTTTGAGAACGCCTCGATTTGGATAGCGGCGTCATGGCCACGCGAGATTACGTACATATGTGGCGGACGGCGGAAGCAAATCACGTTCGTTGGCTTTCCAACAAGTGGGATGCTTACTCCATCAGCGAAACCGCAAACAAGTTACGTGTGCTCATGCGAGACCGAAATCGCTCATGGTCAATTACAATCGCCGTAATAGGCGTCCTCGACCGTGAAAGCCGTCAGAGCCCGAGATCTCTCGTAAGTGTTCATGACAAAGCCTCCCAGCTCATAATTCTGGGCAAAAACCATACTTTGGAGGACTTCATACAAGAGTTTTGCCGTTTCGGTCAGTGTGGATTCATTCGAGGCTTGCTTTTCACGCAGCAAATGAGGGCGGAAAAAGTTATTTTCATTGCATGGCATAAGTAGCTGTTTCTATACATCCATGGCACAACCATGGCCTAATGCAAACCGACCCAATCCACTGCAAATCGACCCAGTCCAACGTTCCAAACCGCAAGTTCTCGGTACAAGAGTGAAACTTCCATATATGCTAGGCAGGGCATTTAACACAAAGAGTACACATACGTAGAGGAAAGCTGTAACGACGCATATATCGACAAAGAGGATAAATTGAATCTACGAAAGGTGAGTTGCTAGAATAGAAACGAAAAAGGCACGGCACTCACCGGCGCAGAGCGGCGTGCAGATATGAAGGATCTACGTACGCACTACATTAGATACGCGACAAGACAAGATGATAGGGGAGGGCGTACCAGCGTAAAATACATATATGCTTTCTTGAGTCTCTCAGACGGCATCTAGCTCAATTTCAGGACACGGATATCGAGAGACGAGATTGACGTACGGTAGCGGGCTGACAAGGCTAAGTTACGAGAAGCACGGCAAGGCGAGGAGAGCAGACTGTCAATAAAACCGGGAGGATATGCATTGGGCAGGAGGCGACAGAGGGAGGAGTCGGAAGAGGGAGGAGTCGGAAGAGGGAAGAGGCGGCAGAGGGGGGAGGTGGACGGAGATGGAGACCGGAGGAGAATGAGGGAGGGAGGAAGAAGGGATAGGGGCTGGGAGGGAGTGACGAGTGGCTATATGAAGGATAATTCAAGCGCCGACGCAACCGCGACGCACGGACCATGCCCCTGACGTCATTGTATTTGGGCTGAGGCTTTGGGCTTAACGAAAACCACAAAGTCGAGTTGAGGTCGAGGAGAGAGGTCGAGAGGAAGAGGAGGAAGAGTGTGATCCTACACAACTGCTCATGATCGGTTCCGAAAACGGCGGAGTCTGAGAAGCGCCGGTGAGCGGATGCAAATCCGGAATCACGCGTCAGATTTCTGCGGTTTTGCTGATGTCCGAACTCTCGCCTTCGCAGACATTGTGTATGATGAATGAGTAGACCATTGCGACCCAAAGACCACGAATATCTGTATCATGTCTTCCAGCTTCCGTAGATATTTCCTTGTGAGTTGATTTTGCAATGATTTTGAGCTGCGTTGGATTCTCTGAGACCACGCAGCTGGTAAACGTCTTCTCTCCATTTGGTGAATACCTAGAGTGAGAATTACCATGGTTTTGGGTCAGAGCTACGCCCTGCCTTAGCGCAAACAATTTAAATATTATGGCCGGTGACTCCCTGAGCTGGCCGCTCCCGCCTTGCTTTCGATCAAGAAAACTAGCCAATTAGTCGGAACCCTGTATTGAATAGATTAGATAGGCTAACAAGAGCGTGATATCAATGTTTATCTAAGCGATATATCAAACAGATAACCTTCTCTGCCTGACTCGGATCAGCATCGCAGGACCACCGAGACATAAACGAACCAGACTATAACCAACGAGTCTGCTACACATGATGGAATACTCAAGAGTGCCTCTCGATCAATTCTCCGAGATGTTTGCTGCTGCGACTGGTGCGATCATATCTCAGGCAACATCACACGAGTCATCTCCCTGACTGATGTATTTCGTGTGCGTTCATGCCCAGAGCTCTCTAGCGTCGCCATCGGAGGAAAGATCTGTTCAGTCTCCGATGATTTCTTCGCAGAAGCCTATCACTTGCTGCTCGTGGAGGTGCGATAATTTAACTCGTTCGCATACAATCCGATCTCATGGCCTATTTATAGCCTGCTCCCAGTTTGAAGGGCCAATTTGGACCAAAGGGTGCGCTGTTCAGTGGATGGGAGTCGAGAAGGCATAACCCGGAATATGACTGGTGCGTAACATTCACTATTGCAATCCATGCCCGAGGTTGACAGCGATAACTTACAGGGTCATTATCAAGCTGGGAACTACTGGAACCGTCCATGGATTCGACGTCGATACTGCCCACTTCAACGGTAAGCTTTCAAGTTACTTTCACCTTTTTCATCCTCGCCTACATGTGTTTGATGGCTGATGCGGGGGTTATGGACAGGGAATGAGGCTCCTCAAGTCTCCATAGATGCAATGTTCTTGTCGGACGATGCCAGTCCTCCCGATGCAAAAGACAGTGGGGTACGTGATCCTCACTGTGTGTGGTTGTAATCATTGCTGACTTGCCCCGTGGTATATGGCATTCTCTCTCGCAGTGGCACGAAATTCTGCCTAAAGTTGACCTGGGACCCAGCTCGAGGCATCTCTTCAAGGTACCGGAAACGAAAGGTATCAATTATGTCAAGCTCAATATGTATCCAGACGGCGGTATCGTAAGTCCACAATTTCACCAACCTCATCTGTGTCCCCGTCCTCGCTTCACCGACTGCATCGGGTTTTCAAGTTGCTCATCCTCATGTCTGCATCTGTTCATAGGCTCGTTTCCGCGTTTACGGCCATGTCGTTCCCATTCACCCTGCATCTCCCGACGAACTATTCGATGCAGCACACGTATTTGCGGGCGGTCGCGTTACTTACACCTCAGATCAACACTTTGGTGTTGGATCAAATTTGATCTTGCCTGGACGAGGTCAGTACGCCCACAAAGAGAGCAAGGAATCATTTGACCAATGACTGGTTATTTTACCACTATCGTTTCTCTATATCTAGGGAAGGATATGGGCGATGGCTGGGAAACGAAGCGGAGCAGGCAACCGGGCCACAAGGACTGGACTGTCATTAGACTGTGAGTTCCATCACTGGATCATACTCGTCCTGCGTTTCTGTCCGATAATGGCTCATTCACATTCATATCCTGGAAGTGGCACCCCTACGTCGCTCTCCCACGTCGTGATCGACACCGCCCATTTCAAAGGCAACTTCCCCCAGTCCTGCGAACTACACGCCACCTCATCCACCTCCGAGATACCGCCACACTCACCTTCTCATGTACCGCCTCCATCCAGCAATCCGTCCTCTGAAGTGTCCGCGAAGACATCCGAGGAAGATGAGTGGTCACTCGTACTGCCCCGCACATTACTCGGGCCACATAGGGAGCATTCACTTGTATTGGAGAACGTGGAGGTGAAGAAGTTTACCCATGTCAGGTTGACAATATTTCCGGATGGAGGCGTGAAGCGTGTTAGGGTCATAGGCACGCTTGGCGCCAGTGTTAACACTTCACCTCAGTCCAGTGAAGCCACCCAAGCCACCGCCGATCCGTCGACCTCTACGCCGGCTGCTTCACTACACTCGACCAACAACATCGGCACGAGGCGACCAATCCCTGCTCTCCCTCTTACCCCCGAAGCTTTTGCTCCTTTCGGCCAAGTCATTCAATCCTACCCTGATCCCCATTCCATACCCTCCCCTCGAACTACAAAGATAACGCCCGCCAACTTCGGCACCGCTACTAAGTATCACAAACTATCTTTACTCCAGTCATCTTACCCGTCCGGTACGGACCCGGAAGCAACCTCCGGCATCTCGGTGTACACATGCATGCCTGTCGTTCCCGTGCGAGGTGGAGACAATGTTGGGTTGAGTGGGATGGAGGTAGAGGTGACGGCGCTGGAGAGACATCCGTATACGAATCAGGCATTCATCCCGATGGGCGGTTTGGGTGATGGAGAGGAAGGGGGTAAGAAGTACTTGGTCGTGGTGACGAAGAATGGAGAGGATGGCGCGCCGGACTTGAAGACTATGAGGGCGTTTGTGGCCCATGGAGGACAGGGGATCGTGTATAAGACCGCCGTGTGGCGTAAGTCCTTCTACTTCTTGTTATGTCCGTCCGCTTTCCTGAATGCAGCGATACCGACTGAGTTCCGGGTGTGTTCTCCTGTTAGATCAACCTATGACCGTATTGGATGGCGTGAGTACCTCGTCTTGTTTTGAGGCCTTTCGTTGCTCATCCCATGTTACTTTGACGCGTTGCAGACAATGGACCTCGCATGTGTTGAGACCCAGATGGGGAACGGAGACAAGACCGATTGCGAGATCGTCCAGTTGGATGCAAAGAAAGGCGAGATAGTCACCGTTAGGATACTTTGAAAGGACGTTCTTCATGGCGGAACTGAATAAGGATAATGTATGTTTTGGCTGTGCGAGCCGTATATGTGATTTAGTTGGGTGACTGTGTATGCTTTTCCAAACGATGCTGACACGGAGGTGGAGAAGAAAACACTTGTTTGGTTCTCCTCGTTCAAGTCGCCCTTCGGGATTTGCCGGAGTACCACGTGGCCGCGGTTGGGTTGGTCGCTGCAGCTTGAACTTCGCCACAGCCGCCTTGTCCATCGACAGGATGTTGCACGCTCGTAAACGCACTCTCTCGCTCGACTCCTTGGACTCTGAGCAATGCATGGCGAAATGTGTACGCCGTCAATGGTCGCCGCAATTCTCACCGTCCCCGGTTCCGATGAAGGTCGGCTCTCTCGACACATCTATACTTTCGGCTCCTTCCACGGCTACATCGAATTCCGCATCGTCTCCTCATGGGCCTTCACCTCTGCAATGTTCAAATCAGCCAGAGCCATCACTCTCGGCATCGCCATCTTCGTCATCATGCTCTATATCGCAATCGTCTCCATCCTCGTCATCATCTAGCATAACGCCTCCCTCATCGTCCAAGTCCAATGCCGTCTCTGCTTTGCCACCGCCTATTGAACCACAGACCCTTCGTTTTTTGGAAGATGCTGGACCAGATGATTTACCTTATGACAAGGATGCCCGTCTCACAGCGCGTTACCAGGATGATTTCAGGCGGATCTGGTCTGGAAGCATGCTCATTTTTCAAACCACGACCGGTATCTACGATCTCCTTGTCCGCCTTGGTCTCTGGACAGGAACCAGGGCAGAGAAGACTCAGCTAGGGCGTGATTTTCCAGACATGAAACACGTGTTTCGCAGAACCATTACTACTGGTAACCTGCGCGAAATCTCTACGCACCGTGAGTGATTCTACAACAGGAAGTCTGCTCATCACCTAATACCAATCGTAGCTGCCTTTTTCAACCCAATACACTCCATCGTTGACGATATTATGCAGTGTTGTGATGGCATTTTCCGAGAGATTCGGGATGGCGCCCTTCCATCCACTGCGATTGCTCGGCTGGTGGCAATTAATCCACAAGTCATTGATATTCTTAAGGACCTCAATAGTCCGACTCAAAGAAGCAGCATGAAGCTTGTGGACGAGCTCTTTTCTAAGCAACGGTTAGTCGGCCCCTTTTCCATGATTCAAACGGCGAATAGACCTTATATGTTAGTGAAAAACTCGACCTCTTTTTGTACTGACCTTGTATTGGTCTTGAACCAAGTGGAGCTTTTTTTGGATTGACTATCCCGTCGCCGTTCCAAGTTACTTCGGCGTAATGGCGGGCGTGGAGCGCGCTTGGCCAATCACGAAGAAAGAAATTTCTTGCGCCACCGGGCATTTAGTACTGGAAATCACCATGTTTTGAGCTGAGTTTGTACTGATCTGGATTGAAAACTTTCCAGAAAACTCGTAACATATAAGGTCTAATATTTACTTTTAATTCCAGACCATACATCACGGCGTCGTCAGCTAGAAAGACTTGCCTCTTATATCAGGGTCTTTCCCAGTACTGGGGTCTTTACTTCTCTTTCTCTGCGACCATCCACGACGATGAGGGCAGTCTTCCGCCACTATCTTCCGATCTCGCGTTTGCCATTAAGCTGCTCAACAGCTATGCTCAATCGGCTACAAAGTCAGCCGCCAAGTCGCCCTCCGAGGTCGCCAGAGTCTTCTACGCTCTCTACCTCGCCCGTATCCTCGTCCTTCGTCACTTCTTAGACAACCTCCCATCTAACCTTTCCGAAAGCCAAGCTCACAAAGAATGGCTCTACTTCCAACTTGCGCCGCCACGCGCGCCGTCGGGTATCGATATCTTCACGGCCGTCCTCGAAGCTATCAGTGGCGGAGAGCTCAAAGATCTCCGGCGCTGTGCGGATTGTACATTGACGGGTTTAGGTTGGAGGAACCATAAATGGTTCTCGAAGTCCTTCGACACTATATACCGGAAAGAAGGAGCATATGTTGAAGTTCGAGAGGATGGGATCCCCCCGCTGTATATCGTCATCGATGAGATCGAGACGTCTGTCTGTCGGAGTCTGAAGCCTCGGGCTGCTCGCCGTGCCGCACGCAGGCGCGCACATGTCTACTCTTTGCTCTGCCAGCCCCATTCATCATGACCATAGCGGGCTATTGCCACCAGTATGTCTCGTCTTGATCATTTTGTACTATACTCTGTTGTCTGACATCCTGTTCGCCAGATGATCGGGACTGGTTGACGTGTGGACCAATATATACAGCTGTTGTAGATTTCCCTTTTCTTCGTTACCACTTATTTATCATCTATCCTTGCTTCTCTGATCTCTTTTTGTGCTCCTTTGTATCAGCTCTACAAGTCACATCCCCATCGGGCTCGCGGACGCGGCTCAGTATCCTCATTATCGACCTGCATTTCATGTTTTTGTTCATCTTCTGGGCACCAATGTACATTATCGCAGTATCAAACTCTTCCTCCTCCGTCTCCCTCTATCGTATCACTCTCTATTTGAAGCTGTGCTTTGCTTCTCGTCATTGCAATCGTTGTTTCCCGTCTCATCGTTCTTTGAAATGCCTCTCACAGTTCACAGAGGATCCGCATTGTCCCGATCGGGGTGCGGTTTTGGGCTCAGTACGTGGACAATGGTAGGGATGATGGTTCGCGACACTTCTTCGAATGTGGCGGTGTTGCCTTGGTCAGACATGATGGGCGGCAGTGAGGGGGGAGACAGCCGTTCGGTGTCGCTGGGAAGCCTTTGTTTCCCGAATTGGGATACTTACTTCGTGTCCAGGACGACTTTGCTCGCCACGACGCGGTATCCGCCGGATTTCCACGTGGTTCGACGAGAACGGCTTTTGGCTGCTGTGATAACTTGTTATTGTCCCTCACCTAGGCCTCAGAGATTCATCCATGATGATCGCTACGGAGAAACATCAACTTCCAGACAAATGTAACACTTCTCGTTCTCGACAGCAAGGTCTCGAGATCAAGATGACGTCCCATCAACATCACCAGACCTCCAGCTTACGCTTGAATGCTCATTAACATCGTCCGCTTCGACGGGCATCGACTCATCCAGGGCCGTGGATCGGGTCTTCTACGCACTATACCTGACATACATACTCGTCCTTCACCACTTCTTGGACAATTTTCCCTCTGGTCTCTCCGCCCGTTCCTGAAAGTCCCAAGTCCTGGGGCGCTCGTCGTGCCGCACGTAGACGTGGGCAAGTCTATTTGTTGCTCTGCAGACCTCATTCTTTATGAAGACCACTACAATCCGTATTACGCCTTGCCCCTGTCTTGCGCGTTTATTAAATTTCTCCGTTTACAAGGTCTTCCTCGCCTTCCCCGTTCATCGCCTGCGCACGGACCCCGCAGACTGGCTTGATGGTGTTGTAGGTGGTCTGCTTTGTCTTGTTCTCTATCGCCGACTGAAGACGACTTCATGTACAGGTCTGATCAGTACGGGTCGATATAATTTTTCCGAATAGCGATACCTGTCGTATTTTCACCGCATGTCTTTTCTAACTTGTTCCTAACCCCGACGCACTATTCGTATTACTCACGGTCTCCTAGCTTGCTCGCTTACAACGATATACGTGTGCATAAGAAATGCTTTTGTCAGCAGTGCGCCCCTATTGCGGCGCTGTATCCTGTCTATCGTTAGCGCCTTCGTCGTTCAGCCTTATGTGGTTGACCTTCGTTGTCGTTGTTCGGTTGGTCCCTCTTTTATTCATGTCCCCGTCGTTCTTCGCGCTTCACTGAGGCTCGTCTTGCCCTCCAATCTCATCCCCAGTTCATGTTTCAAGGCCTCCCTAGCACTCAAGTTGGTCCTCTCTTGCTCTAAACAGTGGTAAGGTGGTGAGCTCCGAGTCTGAACTATGTGAAATTTGTGATTGAAAGTAGTGAGAGCTGGTACGAACTAAGTCATTTGTAGTCTGCTAAAGGCCTTACCCTGTTATCTTTCTGTTAGTTCTTGCTCCGTAGTACACTAGGTACTTACTCTCTACCAACAGAGACTACTTGCTCCACTCTAACCGGCACTACTAACAAGTGCCACAAGTAAAACAGACGGCTCATTCTACATTGTTGGGTTTTTCCCGTCCAGGAAGACATCGGCTGTCGGTGTACTTGGGACATTCGATATTGTCTTCTATTTTGACAAATATCTCCCATCGGTCAGTGGAATGCTCTGCTAAATTAACTGTGTGTAGCTTTGCATCCATGATAAATTTATATCGATGAACCCAAGTTGAACCCTTGTTTCCGCCGCCGGACCTGGCCCTCTCCTTGCCGCTTTATACAGCCCTCCGAGCCTAACGGCAGCCCATTTCCTGGACGAAAAAGGGTAATCTTCTCGCCACAACTCCTTTCCAACCATGCCTTCTCTGCAGATACCTGCCCTCCTGCCTTCTTCACGCCTCTCCGTCTATTATTCCGCAAGCAAATTACCGCAATTTGTGCATTCATTCACAGCGGTCCGATTGCGGAGTCCGGGGTAACATGAGCAACAGGCATGCTCACGCTAGCAGGTTCGGCGGAAGGCATGGACATTAATGACTCTGCAGGGTTTTGCACCTCCGGTTGTGGACAGTGCACATCTGAAGGGTGGAAAGCTGTTCCAGAATCATGTCAGACGACCGGAACACGTACAATAAAGCTCACGGCACGTACCCAAAATGCCGTCGCCGAATAGTGATGCATACGCATTATTAAGATCGATCTTTATCTCGTTACGGTGCTGCAACGTAGTCCATTCCTCAGGTGAATAGAAGGCATGGTGTCGGGGATCCGTTGAGTCGATCGTCAAGTTGAGTTGTGAGTGTAGGAAAGCACCATGCTGCGTTTGTAAATGTTCTGGATAGGCACCGAGTTCATCGCGAATAATGTCGAGGGTTCGTATGAAAATCGGAAAGAATCGACAGAGTGGGCTACAAAATAGGTCTTTGTGCTCAACAGATCCCGGAAAACCGAAGGGATGCTGGTGAAACTTCAAAGTGTCCGCCCCACCGTGACGGTCAAATGACTCCATTGCTCGGACAGTCTTTACCCAAGCATCTGTAAGAGTAAGGCAGAAAGAACGCGGGAGGGATCCCAGTTGTCTGTTCTTTGCCATCGAAGAGTATGTTATGTTCAACTGGTCCAGGATGAAACCCAGCCAATCGGCTTCGTCTCCGCATGGCCAACAGCTCATATGGTCTATCGTGACCATACTCTGGAATCTATTCGTCGCATTGGATAGACCCTGCGCAAGTCTACCCAACACAATCCCATTTTGCCAGTGAATAAGCCACTGCACCAGGGCCTTCAGAACATAATACTCGCTTTTACTGCACCGCTGATCGAGCATGACGCCAAGTTGAACAATCATAATGTCACCCCGAGGCGGCTCGCAGAGTAGGTTTGCATAGGAATTAGAAGGAGAGTTGAGCCTAGCAGAAATGGCCGACAATATTTCATCGGATTGGGCTTCCATAAAATGATGTATGCCGTCCTTGATGGTTTCCCAGTCTGAAACATGCAGACGAGGTAATTTGGCGCCAAGAACGCTGAGGGCAAGTCTCGAGATATCTAAACGAAGAAAACGCAGGAAGTCCTTCGTTGCAGGAGCGGTGTCCTCCAATCGTAAAATATAAAAATCCGATAGCAAAAGCCCAAGGATAGGAGCCTTCTCGGCCAGGATTATGTCATGCTCTTCCAGTACAGTCACCCCTACGGGTCCGGGTGGTGGATTATGACGAGCGAGCTTGGCAAGCGCGACTGTAAAGGGGCAGTTCCATAGCACAACAGACCATTGGGTGCCAGTGATCGATAAAGAGAATCTCTGGGCAGCCTGCACGAGTAGATTGGTGAGATGGATGCGATCCTCTTCCACTTCCAGGTATCCTATCGATCCAGAGAACAGCTCGTCAATCATGGAGTAGAATGCCAAGCGGATAGATGAAATCAATTACCTCTGTCATATTCGCAAATTTCTTTAAACGATGGTGAGCTTGCAATGAACGTGGCCGCAGTTACATTACTGCGAATACTGGCCTCTGACGACAGAAGACGAAACAAGCCTTGCATTTCGTAGCTGTCCGGTGTATCTGAGAGCTGGAATGGATATGACCCAGGATCGAGACCGTATGATTCTCTGATTGCGACTAAAGCAGCTGCCGCTTCATCGAGAATGTCATCATCGTGCGTGTGGAGTAGAGTGTGAAAGAAAGCTTCATGTTCAATCTTCGACACGGGGGTACTAATAGGATTCATTAGCGCCAAGTTTCGTTTGCTACCCGAAGATGGAGGTGTGAAATACTGGGGGTTCTCATATACGGTATGTATTGGGGGTGACCCTCGAAGCGTGTTTACATAGCCGATCAAGCGAAACCAGATTATCGGAGGGTCGTTTTTGAACGAACGGTAAATGGATACGATGACATGGAGCATCGCCTGCACAAACATGGAAAGTCGTGACAGGTGTTGTGAAAGCATAGACTGAAATGGAGAACGTTCTGGATAACGGCTGCCATGAGCGACGGTCCACACTGCGTAGGCCGCAACAGCAAATGCAAATACGCAGGATAGAATGCCCGCAGCAAGCATGGGGGCAGAGGGCTTAGACAACGAGATGGAAGTTGTGAGGATATTATCGAGTAAACCAATGATGAAGAGGATAATGGGCACGGTCAATAGTTGAGGCAAAACATCGACGGTAGGGGCCAATACTCGTTTGGCCTCTGACCAGCGGACGTGAAGCTCGGCGAGTTTCTCAGAGGCCTGTGGGTGGTGAGAGCGGGTTAGCATTGCTACGTAGCCTCGAATGGTCACTGCGAGGACGGCGACGGAAACCTGTTCGGAGAAAAGGTTAGTTCTTGTTCAAAGAGCAGCGAGAGGGCCCTCACACTTGAAACCAATGCGACACACCAGTAGAAGTTTAGGCGTACTGCATCCCGTTCCGGAGTGAATGGAACGGAATGAGGTATATCTAAGTGCGAAAAGCTTGTGTTGCTTATAGCGAGGATAATATCCGTCAGGTTAGTTAATAATTCGTTTGTTTTCTCGCCAGGGTCTTGGGAGAGGCTGGTCAACGACTGAACGACGAAGGTCGTGAGAATGCTCGAGAAAAGGGCGATCTGTGTGCAGATCAGGAGAATTACGTTTACTCTGACAATATACAGATCGACGAGACTCACAAACACAAGCAGTGTGTCCAGTGCACCTCTCCATCGATCCACAGTGGGCTGAACATTGGCCATATGAGACCGTATTAACGGAGCCCAGGCGCTCGAACTCCTCGCCGATTTCGCAGGCATGGGCTGCCTAGCTGCATTATCTGAGAACACAACGCGTTGAGCGACTGTGTGTACGCAGGAGCGAAGAGGTCTAAACGAGAGGTGGGTGATAAATACAACGTACCAGTGGCGACCTGCCGGTCGCGTATCTCACGCAAAATCTCGACCATATCCTGCATACTTTGCGTTATCTCCGTGGGAGGGTAGTAGCTCTGAGGAGCACTGGTGGGAATGACCCCCGAGCCTTTAGGCTCGTTACTATCCGAAGACATTTGTGAGGATGGTCGACTCAACCTGTGAATGAGAGATAGTAGAGAGGCGAAAAAGTGATGGGGCCGTCGCGCTATTACACCCTGTACTGGAGTGTTTTATCTGATCCCTGATGTTGCCTCATGGTTGTGCCACTCGCCCGCCGGTGCTTTGTGGTCGTAAATCACTTGCAATTAGTATTTTGGCCTATTTTAGCCCCTTTCACTTGACAGGCGCTGCGGTCGGATGGTAAACAAGGACAAATACTGTGGCGTCTCCCCTCTAGCACTAAGCAGATAAAGTCTTCAGACGCGCAGCATAACTCCTCCTGAGCTCCTGCTATGAGAATGTCATAACGATGATGATCGGGATAGGCCTAATAAGACTTGACGGCCTAGGTAATATAATTACGATACCAAGTAATCCAAATGGCACGATAGATCGCGAATGAGCTCCACCCATCCCGGGCTGAGCATCGCCATTATTACAATCCACAAATCGACGTTCGTTAAATATGGCATGAGGAGATAGTAAGGTAATAGGTAACACATCGATAAATGAACGCCTTATCTGGACCTAACTTACACATGGTCGTCCTACTTCACCATTTGTACAATGTCTTTGTCGTTGACAGCAGTATACACCGATCTGATCATCTACATATAGTACTGACACTTATCGGACTTTTGGAGTAGAAAAGTGAAAAGATCGGATTGGAGCTAGCGAGGAACATTGCAGGGGTATTCTGCGAAGAGCATAGGACAGTGTTTGTGATATGCGATCGAGAATAAGAATATAAAGTTTATAGATGTAATGGAGCAGGTGGGACTACTACTGATAACATAGGAAGATATCACTCAATCAGCGATAGTAAGGACTGATAATCCATGAGCGTCCTTCTCTTTTGTGACATTGAGCAGAGAGGCGTTATCATAGCGGGCCAAGGTGGAAGGGCCTCTATGTTCATCATGCAACCGGATTGCCTGCGGCGGCCAGTACAATATCCCCACAGGCAGCCGGTATGATGTAGCGTCGGGGCCTGTGCATTACAGATTTTAATAGGGTTTTGATGACGATATGCAAGCAGAACAATCATAAATACACGTACTTAGACGCTCCCATCTTGATGACCCCGAGGGTGTATACTCCAGTGCCACGATCTCAGCAAATGTCCAGCGATCTGTGTTAGTCTCTAGATAGCACTTGACTCTGTCTTCACTAGGAGCACGGGTCCACAAGCTCAGAGATCCTCCCCAAAGCGTCGTCTCGAACTGTCGAGCATAAGATTGGCGTCCCGTCGAGGGATGAGACCACATATGGGACTCGCAGGCTCTTTTTCGAGTCCTACCTGAAGATGTCTTGGTTCCAACTAGCATGTGCGCAATGCTAGATAGAAGGATGCCGAAAATATAAGAAGTGAGAGTAACGAATTCGCTTTGATGAATCGATCCTAAGTAGACTGTGTTAAGTCAAACCATCATGCTAGAACGAGGTAGGACTCACTGCGTGCAGATAGAAACTCCAACGCTTCGACCAAATCGCGGTTCAAAAATATTCTCCTGTGAGCAGGACACGCGAGGATTGGGATAGACGAGTCCCGCTTCCGAGGAGGAACCAGAACGATAGACATCGGACCTCTCTTAGAGCAGAAGACGTCGAGGATAGGAATTGGTGAATTAGCTGAGACTCTTTCAGTATCGTTGCCTGAGCATAGACGTTGGAAGATGGTCCGAATCACCAGATGGTGCTGAAAAAGCAAAACGACCTCTTCCAGGAGATCTCGAAGGCAAGGACAGGCATTCCATCCGCCTGGCGCGAGATCGATTTCGTCATATATGTAGAAAGGGATGGAGTTATGATTCATCGAGGCTCCGGGGACGGTGCAAAGAGAGGGGGTGGTGTTCATGGCGGAAGGAAGATAACGAGAGTTGGTAGGGAGCGGCGATGGTGATGGGAGAAACGGGGCATAGGGGGGAGATCAGAGCAAGAGCCCGCCTTTTTAAAAAGAGGAGGAGCAGCCGCTTTTATAGTAGGGAGAGGCACAAATCCAACTGGGCCATCAGGGCACCATAAGAGTCAGACGGGCTGGACTCGCGCGCGCGGTGTCCGCCATAATTATTCTCCTCGAGATACAAAGCCCGACTCGACAATGAACAAAGGCAGAAGGCGGGGTGAATAACCAATCCCGATGCCGACTCGTATGGACGAGGATGGCACCGTCGATCGTGTGAATTGGAGAAATGCGGGGAAGAGGAAACGCAGCTCAAAATAACTCCGCCGCCGTAGTACAAAGAGCACGACACGGGGATAATATTTCCGCGGCGCGCCTTGGCGACGCGTTTGACCCCCCCATTTGATTTCCATCGAGGTAGTCCGCCCGGGGAGGATTGTAAGCAGGGGAGTCATAGTCGACAGACGGAAAAAAAGGGGACTGACACCAGGACGGAATCGAGACATTTCAAAGTCCGACGCGTGCCGGCGCGCCATAGAAACGACAAACAAAGCGTCCCCCCAAATTGGGTGCTTCACGGATTTTGTCCGTTCTTATCTCCAGACAAAGAGAGGTGAGATCGTGGGCATCGCTTTGGCTGCCGGCGAGATCAAATCTCGACGGCAGCGCACTTTGTCAAAAAGAATTTCCACCAAGTAGGAACGGACACCGGCATCTTCGCTATTCAAATGACCCCAGCCCAGGGTCAACCCAAGCCCTTGTGAAGATGGCACGGATAATATAAAGACCACAACTGGGACAATGAAGATTATATTTGATTTCTTCAGTAGCAATTTGAATGAGGGCGAGGACGGCAGCGGCTTCTGTGTGGCCCCAACGAGTGCGGCTGGGGATTAGCCGTAAAAGGGGTTGGAATGGGTTCAATGAATGAGCAGACAGAGGGAGCAGTAATTGAAGACAACAATAAATGGTCAACCAAGGGTAACCACAGTTTAGGGTATCAGACCTAGCGCGCACTCAGTGCGAGTAACGGCGCTCTTCAAGTCTCTGCACCTTCCTTCCTCTTCCTTCCTACCGTAGGCCAACTCGTAGACTTCAGGAGCACTCACCGGAAATCTTTGGGCGGAGCCACAGCTCGATACGATGGTGCAATGGATGAGTGTATCATGGTGAGCCGGCGAGGCTTCAGGATGGTCGTTGTGGCACCCGTGTGAAAGACCGAACGGATGATCCCGAGGCCAATCAGCGCACGGCGCCGCATGTGCGACTGATACCGTTGATGTATCCGAACAATGGCGCACTACGTTGAACATTCTAGCGTAGAATGTTTCAGATAATTCGAAGTCATTCCTGAGAGGACTGAGGAAAGGTTCCTGTGCAGTGGCTGAACCTTTGGCATGACACCATGAATCACGGAATGAGCATCATGATGGTGGTTTGAAATCGTGAACGCGAATATCGCTTACCACGAGAAGGCGAGCCGGTGACGCAGGACTGAGCGCACGAGCATCAATGTTGACCGTCATAAAAGCGCCATAGGATGCTCGCCACTTATGTCGCATACGTACATGAAGGACGTCATGGGCCACACAAAGTCTTCAAGTTCGCCTAGACATGCATGGATAAGGCGAGCTAAAGACTGTCAGCTCTTACTGATGAGATCAGGCGGTTTGCTTACCTGTAATCATGTACTCCAAGGTTGAAGGCGCGTGAACAACAATGGTGTCAGTGAACATACGCTAAAAAGGACGTCTTACTATAAATAGTCACGCGAAGTGTTCGTGTGTTTGGGATGTTCGCATCTTGCCCGGTTGACGCCGTAGCTGTTGAAATTCGCGAAGTAAGGTCGGTGGAAACGCCACAGCAGAGGATGAGTTGGACGACTCGTAAAGAGGTATGATTGTCTTCATCGATCTTTGAGTAATTGTTCGCGAGACTAGCTTGGACGGAGTCTTCGATCTTCACTTGACGGTCTGCATGTGAAGGTAGGTCAGTTCTACGTCGTTCCAATACTGGAATAATGCGAGAAGGAGAAGAGAAGAAGGGTAGGAACAACGAGAGTGTTGTATGGGTCGATGAGATAGAATTGGGTGGGGACTTCGTATGGAATGTTCATAGAATTCATAAGACCTCCGTGACTGCACAGATATGGCGACGAGTCTCACCAAGCATCCTGCCGCAACAACAACTCCGAACAGGGCGTGCGATGTTGCAGGGTTGCCTGTAATCCTAGCGCTGTGAACTCGGTCGGGGCGTTGCACCTTGGCTGGAAAGTACACGGTCAACTTGTGAACCATCCGAGTCGGCCGGAACACCCACGACTTGGGTTGGTTGCAGGTCATCAATGAAAGTCATTTCAAAAGAACCAGTGGAGAAGCTACGGTGAGAAGTGGCAACTATGTATAGAGCGAAAAGCTCGGCGAATAAGCAGTTCAGTGTAGGACGGGTCCCAGCCGGGCATCTAATACTACGAGAACTGCACTGAGTATAGACATGCAGAGTCAGACTCGAAGCCCAATCTCCTCGCAAGGATAGGATGATTCGCACATATGCAAACCGGACTTACGGCAGGAAATCTAAGAGGAGTACAGTCACTGCGGAGGTACCGTACCGATATATTGGTCAATCAATCAGCGCGTGCTCGCCGTTGCAAGCGGCGACGGCGGGCGTTGAGTGCGCTGCCCGCATAAAATCGAGGATATGGCCGGTGAACGAAAGGATTTTTCTTTGTTCGTTGACAACGAGGATGTAGATGATTACAGATGGGTCGAGAATCCATGCGAAGGGCTGAGAACGTTTGGATCTCGAGAAAACGGGATGGACCGGGTCGGGTGCAGCGGGGAGCGATTGTATTTGTATGAAGGCGGTTTGGAGCGACCTGCAACGGCCGACCACCACGTCCTTCGAGTCTGCGAAGACAGCGATGGTGAACGCAGTGGAGGACGCCATGGACGACGGCGACGGCGTCCAAGGCGAGCGGTCTCCCACGTGTCGGAGCTCGGCGCCGTGAGTATATATACGCCCGGACAAAACGGGCCTCTGCGTCTTTTGCAGTCTTTTGCTCTGCTGGCTCCCCCTCCAAGGCCTCATCGTCGTCCACGACGTCCACGAGCCCCGCGCCCTCACCAGTTCTTCGTCCTCACCGCGCCCCTCGACGTCTGCGCCCCGACTATCTTCCTCGTCTGCCTGACATCGCGAGCCACCACCGAAGCCGAATTTCCGGCTTATCCATACCGCACAAGCCGCGCCTAAGCCGTATTTCTGCCAGCTTTTCCAGCTCCTGTCGTCTGTCGACTTTTCTTCCTCCTCACCCTCTTCGACGCCGACTGCTTCACGATGAACCCAATACTGTCAAATCCCTCACAACACCAACCGTCTGCGCTCAGCATCAACCCCGCTACTCTCAGCGCAGCGTCAACCTTGGGCGGCACACATCCACGGTTACAACCAGCAACTCCTTCATCCGATGCAACACGGCGGTCTACGCCAACATCTGGTAAGCGTCGGCGGTCAGAGGGTGCGAACGACTCGGGTGACCATAGTGGTTCAACGCCAGGCGCGAAGAAGGACAGTCAAAAGAAGAAAAAGGCGAACCGCGCGTGTGTTCACTGCCAGAAGGCCCATCTTACTTGTGACGACAGTGAGTCCTTTTTTTCTGCTACTTTTTTCTCCCCTACTCTGGCTTGCTATACCTTTCTTTGTGGGCCACTTTGCGTGTGGTGAATGTTGAACGGGAGTCTCTGCGGTTCTGATCCGGACCGCGTGCCGTTCAGCCCGAAAATCCGGTGATGTTCCATCACATATCTCGTCCCTGTGTCTTTGCTCGACGTTCACCTCCGGGAGAAAAGGAGGTGGAGGGACATAGCCCACCAACTTTTCTGTGGACACTTGTGGCGTCATACCTCGCTCTCTTGTCCAAGCGCCTCCCAGTGGGCGCTTACGTTTGTCATCACGACTTTGCGTACCTTGATCAACATGTTCTGTCTCAGAGTGCATCACAATTTCTATTTAGGGTGCAAAACAAGGAGCGAGCGTAGTGGCGCCGAACATGCCGTTGACTGCAACGCAAAGCCTAACACTCGTTTCATGCTTACTGATTTTGTTGATTTTCAATCGCAGCACGACCATGTCAACGATGCATCAAACGCGGTATTGCAGATACATGTACGGAAGGTCATCGAAAACGAGCCAAGTACTTACTCGATGACGAGGAGTTGGGTGAGTCTCACCGTATCGTCTCCATCCGCACTAGCTGAATTCTGCCCTGACACCTGACTTGCTCCCAGAACGATTAAAGAAACAGAAAACCGGATCTTCAAAAACTGCAACCACGATGCACACACCAACACCAGTGCCCACGTGTAGGTTGCCCCTATACCTCCACACCTTCGCATACTTCATGAATCATTCATCGCCACAAGCCATTTAGCTTGGCGCATCCCTTATCCCCACACATCTGATCTTCTCCAATCTTCTCGTCTGACCTTCGTCCCTCCATCACATTCTCGTTCTATTACCTACAGCAGAACCCTTCCCTCCAAACGACCCTCTCTTCAACGTCCCGTACGACCCTTCCTTCCCCTTCGGCTCCGAGGCCGCCAACCTCGAATACTCCATTCTCTCCGCCATCCTCGGCAACCCCTCCCCAGGCGAATCGCACTCTACCAGCACCCCTCCGCCCACACTTCCTCCGTCAGGCTCAAATCCGTTCGCGGCCGAATACGGCTGGGGACCGAACGACAGCGGAGTGGGCAGCTCATTCCTCACGTCGCCGACGGGTCTGGGAAGCACGAGTGACATGTTCGATACGGATCCACCGATGGTAGGGATCTTGGCGCCTGAGGCGGGGAGCGGCGCGGGTGCGGGGCAGTCGGCGAGTAGTATGGGGCAGGAGTTCTTGGCGAGTCCGTATGCGTCGTCGTCTCCGAATATGTCGATGCAGAGGTCAGGATCGCCCGGATTAGGGTATCAGTCCATGGATACGGCTGGCGAAGGGTCTTCGGGTCAACAACAGCAATTAGGCGCTTCTCAGACAGGTCAGAATGCTCAAGGGCAAGTGCAGCGCTCAGAAGAACCATTACACCCATTAGCTCCAAGATGGCCACCTACGACCACGGACTCGACGTACGTCTTCTGGCCAGGTCCGCCTGGGAGGGGTAGGAACGCTGCCGCGACCGCTCTGGCCAATGCTGTCGCAGGTGGGGACGACATAGGGTTGGGACAGGTGGTACTCAGTAAGCAAAAGACAGCGCAAGAAGTATATAGCAGTGTAATAGCACCCTATGATTATACGGCGGGGTATCATTCGTTAATGAAATATCTGCCACATCGGTGAGTGACTAATTTTCGCTGCTGTGTTACACGCGTTCTGTGAGGCGTTACGCCGCTCTTGCTGTCAACGAACTGTCACACTACGCGTGCTTATGTCTGGGTTCCGATATTCACCCATTATTTACAGATTCGAGAAGAACGACATCTTGCGCATTGTCCGGGCCCTGGCGATCTTCCGACCGTCACTGATCGCTATGCAGATGCCATTAACGGAGGAGGACGAAGTCTTTGTCGAGAAGTGTTTCCAGCGCAGTATCATCGTACGTCTCTATCATCCTCTGTACAATACATCCCAGCTCGGTTGCTCATGGCGGTTTTACACTCTCAGGAGCTGGATAAATTGATCTCGTACAGCGGTACTCCGACAGTCGTGTGGCGACGGACGGGGGAGATCTGCCTCGTTGGTCCTGAGTTCTGTATGCTCACCGAATGGACGAAGGAAGAGCTTTTGGGCAAAGGGAAATACATATGGGAGGTACGTGACCAGTCCTTGTTCGACCGAATTTGATGCATTGGTTTCTTCCTGTCCTTCCCTTCACGATGCCATGCCGCGCCCAAATCGCGAAATTGCGCAATCACACGACGTATCTCTTTCGCCGCACGGCGTCCGTCCCGAGCTCAAGCGAGGTTATACCGCACAAGTTCTCGAGCATGCATGAAAATTGAGCGGTGTCGTGCCCATCCTTTGTGGCTTTGGTGTAACACTTATTTTCTACCATCGATGCTGTTTCTCGATCTATTGTCCGTGTCATACCTGGAATGTACTGACCATTTCTTCTTTCCCCGTCGCACTCTATCGGATATACAGCTCTTCGAAAACCAGTCCGTCGTTGAATACTGGGAGAACTTCGCTACCCACGCCTTCGAGAACACGACCCAATCGGTCTACTCGCATTGTATATTGCTCAAGCCTTCCGGTGCCCCGGTACCCGCGACATTCTGTTTCTCAATACGAAGGGATATATTCGATTTGCCCAGTTTAGTTATTGGTGAGTTGTCCATCTTCGTCAATCTTGTGAGTGCAGTCGTGTTGACCTTGTTGTTGGTAGGTCAATGGTTACCACTGCTTTAGCATTGTGCCATGGCTCGAGCCAGAGCGGCCATGCCTCCTTTCAGCTCCTCTTTATGTTGTACATATTCCTTCTATCCGTCTACCAGTTCCCTTGTCGCCGCCTATTATTTCCTCCTTTTTCTTTCCTCTGGTCTCGACGCCAATCTCCTTCAAGTTACAGCCGAACTATGGACCCCGGTTCCGGCTGAGAACATACACTTCTTTCATCTCTATACTTAACTCTGTTGTCCCTTTATCGCATGTGTGGCCCCTGCGCCCCATGCTATCCCTTCCTGTCCTTCCTGTCCTTTCTCGTTTTGCCTGTTTATTTCCGTGAATTCGTGAAGTTGTCGCCGTTATCATGCTCTGTCGACTTCAAGTTCTCATGCCTGCGCTGTGTTTTCTGAATCCTTCCTACATTCTACATTACTAGGCCTATCATATGTGGCTACCAAACCGAGCCGGCCTTTTGGTCGGTTTAACGGTCTTATCCATCCTATTTTTTTCTTATGATTCTGATTCTTTTGCGTCCAGCTTGCTTTCGAGCTCGAGTTGAGATCGCCATATTGGCGTGCGTATGATGGTTGATTCTGTCGTACGAGCTCTGGATGTTCCTTCAGAGGCTCCCAAGGGCCAAATTGTTTTCCTTCTTTCTCTTTCACACTTTTCACGAGAAGCTGAGCACTCTTGATGCTCGATGCTGATGTTACGGTGGTTGTTGCTGGAGGAATTTCATGTACACGTATCGTGTTTAGAGACGAGAGCAAGTGTGCCAGTGGAGGGAGGTGTAACTTGAGTCGGTGCCAGGAGTGTACTTATGGTGGCGCAGGGACGAGGGCGGTGGTGTAGGGTGTACATGTTGCTTTCAGTTACGCCATTCATGAAAATACGATCATTTATAGATACCCCTTTTCGTGGACGCAGTGCAGTACACACAATGAGGGGCAACGCTTGGTAACTTAAGTTATTTGGGATTGGGAGGCACACGATTCCACCCGAAAGATAGTTCAAGGACCCGATTGCGTCCGGTTTTTCTGTCGAAATCTGCTTGCGGGTATCCGTCTTTGAGTCGTCCAAGCGTCGACGGTCCTCCATTCCTGCCGGAATTTTGCTTTTCAGCTGCCAGTGTTTTTGAAAGTAAGTCACAGGGGGCACAAGCTTTCGCCTGCGCCCAACAACAGCGTGAAAGATTCAAATGATCACCGGCAGAGTGCCAAAAGATACGGATGAATAAACAACCATTTGATTGCCGTTGCATAAATTCAGAACATTTATCAGAGGTACTTTACCTGCTGCGGTCCTCTATATATCAGAGAGTGATTGGCATCCCGTCGACTATTCTCTTGACGTTGTGGCCCAACTTTGTTGATCATACGCCACACGGAAGGAACCGCGTCAGCCGAGCTGGCGAACAACCATCGGTTTTGAGACAATATCTTTGCCGACCTCAGTCATGTTCTTATACACGAAACCACTATTACATTCCTCGCATCCTAGACCGTAATACCTCTTCTGAAGCTGGCTTAAGATCCTAGCATTACACGAGCATAGTCGCCTGACTGGAATCCCCCCTGTCCGCCGGTCTACTTCATTCTAACGGCTTTCCTATGAATCTCTCACAGTCGCTGGTCAAGAGCTTAGAAAATGCACTTGGTCATCAATCTGCCCGTCAAGAGTTGAAATGGATGAGGGCGGCGCTGATGAATCCACCCATCGAAGAGCTCAATCGACCAGCTCGTTCGAAAATTCTGCGCCAGCAATGGGAGTCTCTTCCCGATCTAGAGACTATGGTCCAGAGACGAATAGCTGGGGAGCCTTTACAATATATACTTGGTATGTCCCTTTATCACTCGTGAACTAGTGCTAGAGATTCGCACCAATATTGCATCTCGGATGACGAACGTATATCTGTTGGTCGCGTTCACGCAAATTCGTTCACCACTTCCTCGTTTTACGACTTTGATGTAGGCACACAACCATTTGGCCCCCTCACACTCTTAACCCGCGCACCGACCCTCATCCCTCGCCCTGAGACCGAAGAATGGACCATTCGTCTCGCCTCCTTCCTCTCAAAACATCACGAACCGATATCCTCATCCAACCCTATACGTATCCTGGACCTTTGCACTGGCTCTGGTTGCATTCCTCTTCTTCTATGCCATCTCCTACCGAATGGTACTGTGCACAGCGTTGGGGTGGACGTGAGTGTGAGTGCATTGGAGCTCGCGCGGGAGAATGCGGTGATTTGTGGGAATTGGAGCCATGGCGATGACGGCTATGATGAAAGTAGAGCCGAAGGAGGGCTGGACGAGAGTGGTAGCGAAACGAAAACACCAAGACCGAACACTTTCACGACATTGCTTGCCGACATCCGGAAACACACTGAATTATCGAGCCTTCTCCGTTCTCTGACTTATCCTCCATCGCCACTTTCAAAGCCGAAATCGACATCCTCGAAGCCGTTCAAGCCATTTACGGTTCTGACCGCCAATCCACCGTACATCACACCGTCCGCGTACGAGAAGCTCGATCCCTCCGTGCGCGACTACGAAGATCGTGGAGCTCTCATCGGGACGGATGATCCCCGAGCACATACGCCAGGTTCAGGGCTTGGCTTTTATTATGATATCGCCACGCTTGTTCGGGAGGGCGGGGTCCTCGCTGGTGGCGAAGACATCGCTCTTGATGATGTGGCATCGGAAGAGGACGGTGTGAGCACTCGTGGAGGGTGTGCAGTTGTTGCGATGGAGGTAGGTGAGGATCAGGCAGGTGATGTAGTTGATATTGTTAGGGAAGGAATGCCTGGATTCGGAGAGAACGTGGAGGTGTGGAAGGATGCGTTTGGGGTCGATAGGGTCGTGGTTGCGACGAGGAGTAGTTGATCTGAGACACATCCCCATTTTTGCGAGGGGACATTTGTCTGCTTTCACAGGAGAAAAATCCGTTCGGCAGAGCGATCGGTTTGGCTGATGTCATACGGACTGAGAAATGAAAGTACATTGCCAAAAAAAACTGCTTGCGTCAAAACGCTTCCCGTCGAATCTTCATGACTATGGTACACGTATTAGACTGCCAAAAGCCCAAGAAATAGCTGCTCAAATGTTACTTCCGAGGATTCCTGATTAGTAGCCCTCCGAGCCCGAAACCGTCTCCGACTCGTCCTCCGGCGAGAACGAAGACGACCAAAGCCTCTTCTCCACCAAGAAAGTCCTGACAATCTGCCCCACCCTTTCACTGTTTCCTTCAGACGGCGTTCTAATTCTGTCCTCTAATATCCTCTCCCTGATCTCGGCCACCAATACAGTGTTATTGAAATTGAGGTATGCCGCTTCAGCAGCGGTAAGAGGCTCTTTACGCGCGGCGAGAGCGATGAAGCCTTCGGTTGTCCATTGCAAGATCTTGCGCCTGGTCCCGATAGTGACCTTCTCCACGGGCGTAGCAATGGCGGAGAAACGCTTCATGGCGAGATCATGGATTGCGGTAGAATGGAACGCCCGAGAGAACTCAAGGACGAGTGACCAACCGTACGGTGTTTCTTCGACCTGGCCAGAAGAAGGTCTGGTATAGCCAGAACAATGTTTGTTAGGCAACACAACACTACATTTGAAATGGTGACAGCTTACCCGGGGTACAAAGCCAACAATAGCGTCTCGATGGCCTGGCGTTTTATCTGGATAGGCCAGGTTCCAACGGCGCCCAGATCATGGACGAAGTTCGCACGGTACTGCATGACCCTCTCAACAAATTCGGGAGCCCAGCGAGAAACCACCGACCGATGGACACAGTAGTGGAGACCGTTGATCTAAGCAGATGGGTGTTTAGCAAAGGGATTCAATAACACCGATTGTGCACTATGATGTGCGAAAACATCCGCACGAACCTGGAAGTCCATATTGCCATCCACGAAGTAATAAACGGGATGTTTCTCGATAGGCTCACTGCTCGTAAGATTCATCGGAGTAGTTTCTGCACGACCGGGTGAAGATGTATTCGCATAGTGCGAGTGATGGTTCGCGTTCGTATGGTTCGTCGGTGAAGGGGCCTGATTTGGAGGCGGTGGTGGGTGGTTCACGAACGACGAGGCCGAACGATCAACGAGCGGAGGGACCTGACTCGGAATCTGAGGTAGACCGGTCTGTGACCCATGATTATTCAGTGGCAGACTCAGGCGCTGCAACTGTCGAACAGCTTCAATGACATCTATCGTCTGGGCCGCGAACTGGGCCGAGGGCGCCGTGTCAAGACCGGCATCCGTCTGACCGCCAGATGTGGCTGGCCCTAAATTCGACATAGTCGAGGAGAACGGCGTCCCAACTCGGGGTAACGGTGGCCAAAGAGGGTTGGTATGACCCGGAAGAGATTGATACGCCTCGGTAGGCGAATGAACGGTACTGAAGGCAGAGGGAGTGGCAGGCTGAGCGAGATCTGAAGAACTCTCTGACGGCGACTGAGTGCTGTAGGAGTGCCAGCTCATGTATTCTGGTGTTGTAATTCGAATGATGAATTCGAATGGTGGTGGAGAAGAAGGAAAAGGTCAACATATATAAGCGCCCGGCGGCGAGGTGTTTCACGCCCCTATTCTCTCACGCACTCCGTGTCGCCACACCGTGCCACCAGCTCGCAAAACTTGAAGAACTTACATTCATCCTCAGACCACGACCTTTTCATACTGAGTAGAACATGATGCAGTACTCGATGTATTAAAGAGAGACGAAGCCCTGGACCGGAGCAAAACATCCAGGGTCCGCCACTAGCAACGACGATTGCTATATTCTGCGAGGGATAGGATCAAGACCAGCAACAGAGGATCAAAGCGTATAGTAAACTAACCAAGAGAGTAACCAAAACAGAGCGAGAACGCAAGATGCGATTCAAATGCGATTGTGAGTCAACGGTTCGGAGGGGGGGATAGATGAAGAATACTAGACGGACACAGCAGAAGAGTTGTATAGTAAAACAACTAGACGAGTGGCTAAGCAGACTGCAATATAAGAGAGTAGATAATTGTGCCACGAACGAGACAAGACGAGATGCGATGCGGCGCCCCAATAGATTCAGTGGAAGGGGATAGATGAGACATAATCTGAAAAGAAATAATGCTATGTACGAGAATATGAATGATGTATACACAAAAATACGGACAGGATAGATTGGATAGGCGAGAGTAGCAGGAAACACAACAAAACATGTTGCAGCGAGATGGTAGCAAATCGTGAAGATCGCAAAACAAGCAGTACAGTACTGAGACAGCGGAGATGAGCATGATATAACATCGCGAGGACAGAGAAGCATAGTGGGGATGACACAAGACGGCCCAGACGAGGGACCCGTGCGAGATGCGAGACGAGAGATGATACGTACGATAACAAAACAAACAACAAACTGATGAAAAAAGTAACAAAACAACAATACGATGACGAACTGGTCATGCCGAGATATCTATGGACGTGCGGACAGCTTACCGCTGCGTATACGCCATCAGATGGCCGAAAACTTGGGCCAAAAGCACGCCAGCGCGTCCGTGTCAGGGCTCAGCACCGATTGATGAGCGGTTTGAGTATTGGTGGAAGAAGTGGGAGGCTGAGGCGGAGACGGATACAAGGCGGATGGTGACGGATGCGAGGAGGAATACAACAAAGATATATGAATAAATTCTAAAACCAAACATGACCGAGTCAGTGCTTCGAAGAAAGGGGCATAAACGACAGGACTTACCATACTGTCTTCACAGACAGTTATCGTCCCTCGAAGCGGTCATCTACATTTACTTCACTTCTTCCTCGCTGCACTTGCCTTACCACTCCCTTTACCCCCCGCCGCAATCGCAGCGTCAGCATCTCGCGCCTTCGCACTCTTCCTCCTCATCCGCTTCGCCCGCGGTTCCTGCACCTGCACCTCCCCAGCCCCAATCTCAGGCTCGGTGTCGCCGACCACATCCACCAACACGTCGTTCTCACTAGGCTCGTGCCCCAATTCCCGCTTCCTCTTCGTACCACGAGTAGTAGCGGCCGTGGTGGTCGTGATGACGGTGGAGGTAGCAGGAACCCTACCCCTAGCCTTGCGCCTGTCCTTCTCCTCGGAGGCAGGGGCAACAACGGAAACTTTCTGTGGAGAGTGGATGCCCTTGAGAACACCGGCCTCCTCGCGTGATTCGAGCTGAGAGTAACGTCTTGGGGGAGTTGATGGCAGGGCTTCAGGTGTGGGCCGCGGGGAAGTGGATGGTCCAGAAACAGCCTCGGGATGAGAAGCGAGAGACTTTGAGCTCGATGTCGTCGCCCTCTCCTCGATGATAGCAGCGGCTACCAAGGACAAATCGAGGGTTGACTCGGGCGCGGTCGCCCCCGATGCTGCATGTGTCGGCGATGCGGCCTGCACAGGGGCAGGGGGAGCTGGAGAGGGGGCAGTAGCTGGAGCTGGTATGCTGCCCGCGACTTTGGCGGAGTTGAGCGGGATGATTTTGATTTTGGCGAACCCATCAGGTTTCGCTCGCGAGATCACGTTATAGTTCTCCGCCGTCTGCACCACCTCGTCCACGATTACCTCGCCCTCGGTATTGTCGCCATCATTGACAGCCTTCGCCTTCGCTTTTCCCTTCCCCGCCTTACCCGTGACCACAGGCTTCGGAACCGTGGCGGTCAGACCAGGATGACCAGGCATATCGGGGCCAATGACGGTGCTGGGGGTCGAGGTGATCACGAAATCACCACTTCTCGGGAGCTTCTTCACAGTGCGGCGTACGACGGAGGCGTTGTTCGAGGCAGCGGTGTGGGTGGGAATGGGAGGGGTGACACCATCCTCAATGTGAGTGGTTGAAATGGCCGGGGCTGGTGCGGGTTGCTTGCCCCTAGCACTGCGCCGAGCAGGGGCAGGAGCAGGGACAGGAGCAGGGGGAGGAGAAGCGATACGGACGGGAGACTCAGCCCCTTGACGCGCGTCCGTGCCCGCAGACGCAACTAGCACCTCAACCTCAACGTCGACCACCTCGTCCTCGACTTCCACGGCTTCCTCCACCGGCTCTTGCGCAACCGCAGGAGCGGGCTCAGCAACATCCTTCTTCAACCTAGCGCTCCGCCGTGGGGCGACATTCTCCACCACCACCTTCTTCGCCCTCGCCCTCTTCGCCTTCTTCTCCGGTGCTACCGCCGTTTTGGTCTTCTTCTGAGCAGCCACAGCTGTAACCTTCCTCCCCTTCCCCTTGCCCCCCATCCTGGGCTGTGGGACCTGAACCTGCGCCCGTGGAGTGCTGTGCCAGGTTGCTAACTCCCTCCGCTCCATCTCTTCCTTTTCCTCCGCCGCCTTCTGCGCCTTGACCCTCTGGGCCTCCATAACAATGCCTTTCACAATGTAGCAGTCGCGGGCCAAATCGGCAGTCATCGAAAGACCGTCGAGGTAGGCCAATACGGCAGGGCTTGGGCGTGCGTGCTCGCATAGAGAGGACACGGTAGTGCGGGAGCGTGACGTGGAAGTACGCCATTCTATCAGGGCGTTCTTGAAGGACGCCCTGTATGCGTGATGGGCGGCAAGGAAGGTGGCGACATCGGCAAGCAAGGAGGGAGGCTCCGAGAGTTCGCAGGGAAGAAAAGTGACTTGGTCATTCTCTGGATAGAAGGAGTGACGGTCAGTGAGGTTTGCTGGATGGAAAGGAGAAAGGGAAGGGAGGAGGCAAGTCGCGCACGGGAAGTGGTAGATAAAGCTGAGAAATTGGAACATAATATACGCACCGACCGCATAGCTGATTCGGCGAACCGTTTCCTGTTTTTCCTCGTGATTCGGTGGCCAAAAGGCCGTGAAACTGTGGTGCGCGGGCTGGCGAAGTATGGCCACCGCGCCGAGTACAAACAAGCTATTTTCCCTCATCAGGGCATTTCCGGCATCGTCGCTTCTCCATGGTTTTGGGCGGCGGAGACGCTCGTTCTGAAGATACAGTTGCATGTAAGGGTGTGACGTGGTTGGCAGCCCGCCGATATCCGTTGGATCTGCGGGGATGGGGGACTGGAATATGGCGTATGTAGGGTGGGGACGGATGATGAAGGGTGCCGTGGGGGTGATGGTGGACGGCCCAGGAGGTGGGTGGTCATCGCTTCTGGCGATGTGTATATCGCTGCACTCGGTAGACGGTGTTTCCGGAGGAGAAATGAGTGTCGCCCTGTCACAAGAGAGGGCGTGTCGAGTCGTGATTGGGGTAGCAGACCTGTAGGCGATGTATGGTGGTGGCGAGCGCGGTGGCCCAGAGAGCATCTGTCCGAAAGGCATCATCAGAGGCTGATGTCGAGCGGAAGAGGGATGGGAGAGAGGAGAGATAGATGTGGAAGGGAAGAGGGAGATCCGGGGCTGTCAAGCGCAGAGCGTCGAGGATTATATGTGAGAGCACAACGAGCCAAAGAGGAAGTCGCAAACAGATGAGTATAAGAGGAAGGTGTGTCCGCACGTGTTCTAGGGTTTGGGGTCGTCGGAGTGTAGGACGAGGGTGGGCGAAGGAGCATATCGAAATTCGACGTACCATAATAAATGCAGACCATAATGTGCACGGCTCTCATCCGCGCTTCCCACGGGCGCTATTGGTCTGCACTATCAGTGCTTTATCGTCGCTTCATCATCTTCCCCGATGTCCGCTCTTTTGTTCCCTATAATCTGGAACAACGAAGAATTCCAAGCCCCACACTTGCGGCATCGTATCCCGCGCTTCTTCCAGCGTACTGCGCCGACCAACCCATACGTCCCCAAGGCGCAGTGTAAGCGTGTAAAGTTAAGATACTGGGGAGCATAAAGTTGCTGAGAATTACTGGAGAACGAGCATGCAAAGAGAGAGCCTGAGGTCAACGGCGAGTAAAAGCGCTCGAGACAGACACGCCAGTCGCTTGATTGCACCGTCCGAGCCAGTTCATAGAGCATCCACAGTGTTGCGTATAAGGTGCTGATAAAATCAAGCAAAAATCCCCGAAAAATCGCCGGAGGGCGAGCGCACAAAGGGAGGGCTGGACGTCGTTGAGGACGACCGCGGGGAACTTCCGATCGTGTCGGAGGTTTCTACTATATTCTCCCACGCTCACTCTCATTCCGTGAAGTGCCACTGTGGCGTACGGGGTGTGGGGGAGCGCAGCAGCCGAGCACCACTTCAACCCGGACAATCGTTGATTTTTGCCTCTGTATATCGCATAGTAGACATCTCATGTTCTTCAATGGACTATGCTCATCTTGAAATTCAAGAAGAAACTGTAAGGTGCAGAACAGATGCAGTTGAATCGAAGTTCGCTGAAACAAGGCAGAGTCGAATCAAACAAGCACACTTCCGGTCGTATAGAAATTGTATTCCGATTGTATTGATACACGCGATAACAGACAGAATAATGAAAACACTGACAGCGACAAACTAGCTATAGTATGAGCGCAAGCGATTGAGACAGCAAACTTGGAAAGCGGGCATAGTATGTGTGCTAAGACGAGATGCGAGACGGGATGATGTGACAGTGGTAAGTGAGTGAGTAAGTAATCCAGACAGCCAACGCTCTCTACATGAGGGTGCAAAAAATACATGAGGATGCCATGATACATGACAACAAAAAATGAGAGCGTCGGCGAGAAGTAAAAAGTGATAAAAAGGAATCAGGATAGCGTGCTCAGTGGTGAGGTAATTGCTACAGGAATCCAGAGATGAGAATATAGCGAGATAATAGAAAATAAATCGAGGAAGGTTGATGAAGATCAAAACACGAGCCGGGGAAGAGACGAGAGACTGGGGAGATAGCAGGAGAGCATAGCGGTATGGTGCAGAGCGAGATGTAGGGGATGAAAGTGCAGAAACTAGGAAAACATAGATGAGATGAGATTGAGAGAGCTACAGAGCACGGAGACAGAGAAAACAGAGATAGCAAAACAAGCAATACAGAGCAATACAGCAGACTCGAAGACACAGCATTGCAAGCTGCGCCAAACTTTGACGCGACCCACGTGATCGCGATTCATATATGAATAGGGGCTGAAGGGCCCCGAGGCGCGTCGAGGAGAGTAAGGAAGTGGGCAATGGGCAGTAGGGGAGTAAGGCAAAGGAGACGATGGAGAGTGTCAAATATGGATAACTCTACAAAAGAAACACCCGCATCAGCACACAGAATACCTCGAAAAAAAGACAGAAAAAAAGACTCACCAAGTCCTCGTCCCAATCTTGCTCCTCCAGCCAGTCCTCCACTTCATTCTCCACTCCATTTATTTCCTCTTCGTCGCACGCCTCTTCGGCTTCACCGCCTTCCCCCCAGTCTGAGCGACAGCCTCGACCAACTTGGCCTTCTCGCTCTTCACCCTCGTCCGCTTCGCCCGCGGCTCCTCCCTCTCCTTCTCCACCTCGGCCTCCGGCTCACCGACAATATCGACGTCCATCGCCTCTGCATCGACATCGATGACGGGGACCTCCCGTTTCCTCTTCGCAACACGCTTCGAGGGTCCGGCTTCGACTTCGACCTCAACTACGGCCTCGGGTTCGGGTTGGGGTTGAGGCTGTGGTTGAGGGTGAGAGGGTGGCGAAGGAGGAGTGGGAATGGTGGAAGGGCCGGCATCAGGTTGAGACACTGACACTGCCCGTGTCAGGACTTCTGCGGCGAGAGCTAGAGTATCCAGGGCCGCGGACGCAAGCATGAGCAAGGACGAGGGCAAGGGAGAGGGAGAGTGGGAGTGGGATGCGACGGGTGCTGGCGATGGTGTGGCCTCAGCACCGAGGTCTAGGATTCCCGCGGCGCGAAGTAGAGCATCTACACCCTGCTTGCCGGGATCCTGAACAGGACCAGACACGACAGGTGCTGGTGCTGGTGCGGCCTTGCGGGTGAGGACGATCTTTGGCAGTCTTCTGTTCGGCGAAGGACGGGTAGTGGCGGTATAGGTGTGGTTGCTCACCGCCCTCACTTCCGCATCATCCTCCGTTTCGTCACCACCGACGACTGGCAGAGCTTTGCCCTTACCCTTATCCTTCACAGACACAGACGACCCGATCGCCGTCGCGTCGCTCTCGCCGGTCCCAGTCTCGTTCTCGCTCCCACTCGCAATCGGCGCCACCGTCGCATCGCTTTCCCCGTTCCCATTTCCGAGCGCCGAGACATTACTCTCCTTGCTCGAATAACGCAGAGGGCTGCGAACAGGAGACCGAGACGCCGTCCTGCGACGTGTCGCTGTCGCAAACAACGCCGTCCGTGCACGTTTCGCAGGCGGAGCATGAGGGGTGAGAAGAGGCGGGTCCGCATCAACAGCGCGACGTTTCCTAGACGAGGGCCCGGGGGCAGCGAGGAGAGAGGGATCGACGGGTGCGGAGTCAACGAAGGACGAGCTTGGGGTTGGGCCTTCGACTTGGATCTCGGGGGCGGGGGAAGAGGATGAAGTGGAGGCAGCACGGCCGGGCATGCCGGGTCCCATGAGGTGAGAGGTTGGGATGATGGGAGTTGGTTGACGGGCAGGAGGGGGAGAGGAAGGGGAAGGGAGAGAGGGCGTTGTGGCGATGGTGATGGTGGCGGGAATGGGAACGACCTCGGGAGTGGGATCGACGGCTTTAGCTTGGGTCTTCTTACTCTTCCTGGTACGCTTTGCAGGCTGCGCGCGAGGCTCGCTCTCGTCGTGCTTGCGCTTGTTCCGAGTAGATTTAGGAGCAGATGGTGCAGGAGCGGCCTGTGCGACTGGAACTGCAACATCCCCGCTCGCGTCTCTCCCATTCCTCTTTGCTTGAAGCCTCTTACTTCTCCTCGCACCCCTGGGCAGCCAGAGGGAGCGGCCGAAGTATACGTGCATCGGATCACGGGGGACCAGGAATGGCACCCCCGGGCGCATCGCCTCGGGTAGTCGGTCGAATGGGGACTTGGGGAGACTGGACGGTCCAGCGATAGGTTCGTCGTGCTCCACAGGAATAGTATTTGGTGTGAGCGTGAGTGGTTGTGTGCAGTGTGGGCCAGGAGGGGCCAGTGTTGGCACCCTCGGACGCATCGCCTCGGGTAGTCGGTCGAATGGGGAATTGGGGAGACTGGACGGTCCAGCGATAGGTTCGTCGTGTTCCATAGGAATAGTATTTGGTGTGAGCGTGAGTGGTTGTGTGCAGTGCGGGCCAGGAGGGGCCAGTGTTGGCACCCTCGGACGCATCGCCTCGGGTAGTAGGTCGAATGGGGACTTGGGGAGACTGGACGGTCCAGCGATAGGTTCGTCGTGTTCCATAGTAAGTAATAATGTTTGGTGTGAGCGTAAGAAGTTGTGTGCAGTTAGTTTGTTGTGTACGGGGGTGTATAGGGTTGTGGGTGGCCGTGTACGGGGTGTCGGGGGCGGGTTTATATATGTAGGAGGGACAGGCAAAGCGAAGAGGCACGAGGGGAACAAAGAGCTAAGAAGGCCATGGAAACGAACCTGAGGATTGGCGGTGTGTCCGCAATTACACGAGGCTCACTTCCCACTTGAAGCCCCGATCATCATGATCAAGATCCCTTTCTGTGCATCTCAGCAACTCGTGTCGTTCAAGATTTGCGGAAAATTGCCGGGGGACGAGTGCATAAAGGGAGGGCTGGACGTCGTTGAGGAGGACGACCGCGACTTCCGATCGTGTCGGGTTCTACATGTTCTCCCACGCTCGCTCTCGCTCTGTGAAGTGCCACTGTGGCAAACAGGAGAGGCAAAGCAAGGCAGAGTCGAGTCAAACAAGCACGCTCCAAATCGTATAGGTATTATATTAATACACGCGATAGCAAAGAGGATAAACAAAACATAGACAACGATAAAACTAACTATAGGGTGAGCACCACGAGCGAGAGCGAACTAGGGATAACAAGTTGGAAAGCGGGCATAGTATGTGTGCTGCGACGAGATCCGAGACGAGATGAAGCGATAGTAAGTAAGTAAGCAAGCAATACAGACAGCCGACGCTCTCTACATGAGGGTTATAAAAATACATGAGGATGCCATGAGAGATGGCAACAAAAATGAGAGCGTCGGCGAGAAGGAGAAAGTAGTAAGAAGGAATCCAGGTAGCGTGCTCGGTGGCGAGGTGATTGATACAGAATTCCTGTGATAAGAGTATAGTGAGATAATATAAAATAAATCGATGAATATTGAAAGGCAGAGGGGTGGATGAAGATCAGAACACGACGAGAGACTGGGGAGACTGGGAGCATAGCGGTGTGGTGCAGAGCAATATGTAGGGGACGAAAGTGCAGAAACTAGGAAAACATAGATGAGACGAGATTGAGAGAGCTACAGAGCACGGAGACAGAGAGAAAACAGAGATAGCAATACAGCAGACTTGAGACACAGCATTGCAAGCTGCGCCAAACTTTGACGCGACCCACGTGATCGCGATTAATATATGGATAGGGGCTGAAGGGCCCAGAGGCGCGTGGACGAGAATAAAAAAGTGGGGAACAGGCGAGTAAGGCGATAGAGACGATGGACGTCTACAAAAAAAGCCCCAATAACTCCGCGTAAGCATTCAAACCACCTCGAAGAAAAGACCTCGAAGAGGACTCACCAAGTCTTCGTCTCCATCGTGCGACTCCAGCCAGCCCTCCACGCGTGGAGGGAAATAAGGAAGTGGGCGATGGGCAGCGAGTAAGGCGAAGGAGACGATGGACAGAGTCGAATATGAGTAACTCTACAAAACGAAACATGCACTCCGCATCAGCAGTCGATCCCCTCGAAAAAAAGACAGAAAAAGCCGACTCACCAAGCCCTCGACCCCATCTTGCTCCTCCAACCATCCTCCACTTCACTCCACTCTATCTACTTCCTCTTCGTCGCACGCCTCTTCGGCTTCACCGCCTTACCCCCAGTCTTCTCGACAGCCTCAACCAACTTCGCCTTCTCACTCTTCACCCTCGTCCGCTTCGCCCGTGGCTCCTCCACCTCAGGCTTGGGCTGAGCATCGCCCACAACGTCGACGTCCATCGCCTCCTCGTCGACATCAATGACAGTGACCTCCGGCTCCGGCTCAGCTACACGTTTCCTCTTCGAAACGCGCTTAGGTTCGGCGGGAGCCTTCCCCTTCCCCTTCGACTTCCTGGCCTTCTCGACTTCAGCAGCAGCCTCAGCGGCGGTGGCGGCCTCGATTATCCCGGCCTTCTCTTCCCGCGTCTCGCAAACAGGAAAGGTGAGGGTCCAATCCGTAGAGAGAGGTGGAGCTGGAGAGGACGGGTGAGAAGTCGAGGGTCCGGCTTCGGGTTCGACTTCGGGAAGGGGTTGAGGAAGAGAATGGGAGGGTGGGGGAGTGGGAAGGGTAGAAGGGCCGGGAAGAGCGAGGGTCGACGGTCCTGCCTGTGGAGACGCAGACGCCCGTTCCAGGACTTCTGCGGCCTCAACAAGAGCATACAGGCCCGCGAACGAGGGCGCGGGTGAGGGAGAGTGGGAGGGAGAGTGGGACGCGGCGGGTGCGGGTGCTGATGCTGATGCTGATGCGGCCTCGGCAGCCCTTTCAGCGGCGAGTAGCTCCTTGAACGTTGGGTACTGGGGTTGGGGTTGTAATGCGACAGGTGCTGGTGCTGTTGCTGACGTCGATGCGGGCCTACGGATGATTACAATGGTCGGCAGTCCTCCATTCGGCGAAGGACGAGTGGTCGCGGTATATTTATGCCTCACTTTCTCGTCGTCGTCGTCGTCGTCGTCGTCCGTCTCGTCACCATCGACATCGTCCTCGTCCTCCGGTTCGTCCTCATCGAATTCGGGTTCCAAAGCCCTCCCCTTGCCCTTATCCACCTTGACCACAGGCGACCCGATCGCCGTCGCGTCGCTCTCGCCGGTCCCATTGCCACTCCCGCTCCCACTCGCCACCGCCACAGCCACAGCCAGAGTCGCGTCGCTCTCCCCGGTCGCGAGCGCCGCGACACTCTCGTTGCTCGAAGAGCGTACGTGTCCACGAGCAGGAGACGCCGTCCGACGACCTTTCGGAGGCGATGCCGTCCGGGGACGTGTCGCGAACAATGTCGTACGCGCACGTTTCGGCGGGGGCGCATGAGGGCTGAGGAGAGTGGGGTTTGAGTCGACAGCAGGGGATGTCGTCCGGCGACGTTTGCGAGATGAGGATGGGACGACGAGGAGAGAGGGGTCGATGGGCGCAGAGGGTGTAGCGTTGTAGATGAAGGAAGAGCCCGGAGTCGGGCCTTCGATGTGGATGTCGGGGGCGGGTGAAGAGGCTGGGGTGGGGGCTGTGGTGAGAACGACCTCGGGAGTGGGGTCGACGACGGGAGCCTCAATCTTCTTACCCTTCCGAGTCCGTTTCGCTGGCTGCGTGCGAGGCTCGTCCTCAGCAGCCTTGCGCTTGTTCCTCCTCGACGCACGAGCTGGTGGTGCGGGGGCAGCCTGCGGCTCCGGTGCTACCACCACCTCCTCCTCCTCCGCGGCCGCCTCCACCACCACCTCCATCTCCACATCCTGCGCGACTGGAACCTCAACATCCCCGTTCGCGTCCCCGCCATTCCTCTTATCCTTAATCCTCGAACTCTTCCGCGTTGCACCCGCCTTCGCCTTCTCCATCGCTGCCACCTTCGCAAGCCTCCTCTTCTCTGCCGCGGCCGCGAGCACTGCTGGGTCCCTAGGCTTCGTCGCCTTCGTCGCCCTACCCTTACCCTTACCCCTGGGCTGCGCCCACGCCTTCCCCGTCGAACCCGAGGCAACAGGGTGGCGCGCGACATCGTCGTCCCAGGTTGGATAGGGCAGTTGCTTCTTGTGCTGGTTGTGTGCATAGACGAATTCGGTGGGGCCACTGCGGAAGTGGGGGGGTATGCCTGCGTGGTACTGGATGTTGGGTGTGGTGGCGCCACCGTTTGTGGCGTTCGAAGTCGATGCGACGACGGTGGGGACGGTGGGCGCGGTGGGGTGGGAGTTGTATACGTGCGGGCCAGGGGGAGCTAGTAGTGGTGGCCTCGGGTTCACCTCGTCGCGTAGAGCGGATGTGGGGAAGGTGAGTTTGGACGGACTAGCGGGTTCGTCGTAGTCAGACATGATAGAGCAGGAGTGATTGTTGTAAGAGTTTAGTTGTTGTGCAATTGGTTTGTTGTGTGTGGGAGTGTATAGCGATGTGGGTGGCCGTGTACGGGGTGTCGGGGGAGGGTTTATATATGTATGAGGGACAGGCAAAGCGAAGAGGCACGGGAGAGACAATGTACCAAGGAGGCCATGGAAACGAACCTGAGGATTGGCGTTTGTGCCACTATCGTCCATAGCAATTACGCGAGGCTCACTTCCCACTTAAGCCCCTGATCATCTAATCATCATGCATCATGATCTATGCCTTTCACCAACTCGTGTCGTCCGTCTTATTTCGCCAGGAAGCCCGCCTCGCCTGTGCGCCCCACGGCTCGCTGGACCGCGGCTCTTCTGTGATACTTGCTTTCGGTGTGATATCATGCGCGGGGCTGTGTGCCATGCGGCCAAGACGATAGTAACGAGAGAAACAAAGCTGGTGAATTGGGCACAAAAGACGAGTTTGGAACAACGGAGAGCGCTGGACGAGGGTCAATGCGGACTAGCGCCCAGATACGTAAGTTACACCTATCTACGGATCTGCTCGCGTGCCCCAGATCCGGTTCCGATCACGCCAATCCCGCAAAATTGACTCGCCACTCATTTCTCGGTCTGCTCCTGCGTCTGTCCCTTGCTGTTTTGCGCTCTATGTTGAGCACGATGTACATAGCAGTCGGACCCAACATAAACTCTGAATTCCTGTATGTTTGATGGTCGGAAGGGCAGAAAAAGACCCGATGGTCCTTGCTTTTGAGCCACTGATACTCCCACGCCGTACCAAAATAGGCTGTGCTTCCATTCCTCTCCGGCAACTCCCATTCTATGGCTCAAGCCTCAGGGTCAACGCAGGTCAACGCTTCATGATCGCCTCGAGGCTCGATATGATTGGCTCCTCACTTCAGCTTCAGGCCTCATATCGTGCAGTGCCATCCGAACACAAATATTGAATGTATAACCCTTGCACAGCTAAGCATGTCTAGCTAACCTCCAAAGACACCTGCATCACACCGCAAACCCTCTCCATCGTTATCCTCGCAAATATCGATGCAATCCGGCACATCAGAAGAAGAACGTCGTCCAATCCTGCAACACCGACATCGAGCTCGACGTCGTATTTAGATCTCATCTGGGGAGGATAAACCGCGCATGCTTGCGAACGTCGGAATCGATGCCGACCTACTCGCTCTGGACTGGAGCCTGATGAGCCTATCTTCGCGCGCCGTATGAGTATCCGGACCCAGCTCAGAACTTACGACCCTGGCCAGACACCAGACACGAACTGGGACGAGTGCGTCAGACGTTCCGGGAGGGATTTAGGAGTACTAGTGGATATTTATCTGGGTTGTGCACGCATGGTGAGTACGCCCACGTCTGTGACTCGGATGGCGGATGTTGAACGTTGAACGCTGAACTTTCGTCTGTGGCACCCAACCAGGGCCATACATCCTCGTCTTCGCTTCCGCCTTCCAAGCCATGACTCGCTCGAACTCGAATGGCACCAGCCCTCCCGACTCGGTCGATATCCGAATATGTGCGCGGGGCAGAACGTCCAGTACGGCCTGGAGACGACTCCAATGGTTTCCGAGAGCGCTCGTTTCGCGTCTTCGAGGACGCGGAAGATCCACTGGCGGAGGAAAGGTTTTTGACGAGTCTCGGGCGGTTGGGGATTTGGCTTTTCGTGGATGAGATTACGCTGGGCGAAGTTGGAGCTGGAGGCCCTGTACATGTAAGTGCGTGGCCCTCGAGGTGTCAAACTTAAGATCAGCTAGTTTCGATTTTTTTTTCTTGTCCTGCCTCTCCATCATGCATGTCTCGATGTCTTCGTATACATATCACTACTGTAGGGCCCGTTTTCCGCACACATTGTTAGGCTTAGTCTCTCTACATAAGTAGTATCTATAGCCCATTATTTATGATACACTGTCGAACTTTGCAATTGATCTCGAAGCTAAGTCTACGAACATCCCAGTGCCACCCATTGTGGCCCCCCCAATTCGCGTGTCGTGTGGCCCTCCGCGATGTCCGAGTCTGACGTCTGCGCTCAAAGTTGCCTGCCACAACGCCCCAATGCTCCCTCTCCGTCGAGCATCCACATCCTTACGCTCCCCACTCTTCACGCGAACGATGTCCTCGATCTACATCCTTCCCATATCTCCCAACGCCCCCAGTTCCGGCACAAATTCGAATTCAAGTCCAGCAGTGCCCAACGCCATAGATCCGCACCAACTCTGGTCCACCGTCCCTGCCCCACATTCCTCCAAGCCCGCCAAACTCGGAACGACGCGCGTCTTTTATGCACCATCTGCTGGAGGAGGAGAAGGAGGAGTCAGTGCGGTAGTGAGCCTGGGCAGCCAGTTTGGTAAGAAGAAGGGCGATGAGAGGAGGGAGGTCGTTAGGAGGGCTGTGGGGAGTGGGGTTAAGACTGTGAAAGGGCTGTGGGAGGGAGAGAAGGTGGTGAAGGTGGATGCGAGGGAGGATGCGCATGCGGCTGGTCTGTTGTGTTCCTTTTCTGATCTGAAGATTTGGAAGTCCTGCTGACGTTCGTTGCAATTGCTGGGTCTTTCGGGTTTGGAATCTAGCTGTGGCGGCGTATTTGGCAGAATACAAGTTCGACCTCAAAACGGACCCACCATCGCGTTTCAGACCCGGATCCAAAATCGACAAGGACATCACGTTCGAGCCGTTGGAGAAATCGAAGGAATGGGATAGAGGGGTTGTGTATGCTGAGGCTCAGAACCTCGCCAGGACGGTATGCATTCTCCACATGCATACCATCACTGGCATGCTAGAAGTTCAATGGGCTGACGAGCAGTGTACTTATAGTTGATGGAGCTTCCGGCGAATATGCTTACGCCGACGGTATGTCCTTTCGTTCTGGTAAGAAGTAATGGTTCGGATGCGATGCTGAGGTGGACAGGTCGTGGTAGGCTTTTGCGGAGCGTATGAAGGCTGAATTCGCGAATGTGGCAGACACAGAGGTCATCGTGCGCGATGAAGGTGAATGTCCTTCAAATCGCTAATAATATCTGAATATATGGACTCAACCCTCGTTTTATTTTCTTGGTCAGAATGGGCCGCAGAGAAGGGCATGGTACGCTCTCGGTTTGTATTTCCGCGGTTAGCGTCATCTCAACCGATACTTCGCAGAACACCTTCCTCTCCGTTACAAAAGGCACAGACGAGCCGGCTAAGTTCCTCGAGATGTGCGTTTCCGTTTTCGTGTTCTGGCCTATACCGAACCGGACGCTCATTTATGTCTTTCGGTTGAATGATAGTCATTATAATGGTGCCGCGAAAGGTGACCAACCGCTTGCTTTCGTCGGGAAGGGCATCACGTTCGACTCTGGAGGTATTAGCATCAAGCCTTCTGCTGTGAGTTCTGCTCCCACTATGCATAGTTCTCATGTACTGATTGAATGAATGTAGGACATGAAACTCATGCGCGGTGATATGGGTAGGTTCTTGCACGCGTAGGCGACACGATTGTACTGATACAGGGGCTCATGTATAGGTGGTGCTGCGACAGTCGTCGCTGCTGCTCTAGCCATCGCAAAGCTCAAGTTTCCGTACGTCCCGACTATCAATCCTTTCGTCGTGTTATACCTTGTCAATGACAGTGCGTTAGCATCAACCTTGTCTGCATCACGCCTCTTTGCGAGAACATGCCTGGACCGAAAGCGAACAAACCTGGAGACATGTATGTACAGTCTCATTAGATTATGACAGCTCACGGTGCATCTATCGGGCGTGGCTGATGTGCAAGTTTGTGGATAGTATTTATGCGATGAATGGCAAGTCGGTCGAGATCGACAATACGGATGCTGAGGGACGATTGATTCTCTCTGACGCGCTTTACTACACCTCGACAACGTATAAACCCCACACGTTGATCGATGTCGCCACACTCACTGGGTAAGTCCTTCCAACATCCCGTCTGACGAACGCGTGACTGAGTACTGACTTCAACCGTTGTTTCGATAACAGTGCCATGGACATAGCCCTCGGCGAAGTCTTCGCGGGCGTATTCTCCGTACGTCGTTTTTCCACAAATATCTTCTCCTGGCTCGCTGTTAAACGTCACATCTCGTAACACCCAGACCTCCGATAGCCTCTGGTCCGAACTCCACGAAGCTGGCGAGACAGAATATGACCGTTTCTGGCGCATGCCTCTCGACGACGAGTTCGCCCCTCAGATCCACAGATCAAATGCCGACTTGTGCAACGTACGTCATCCTCTCCTCTTCCATCCATCCATCCATCCTCCCGCCAACATTCCAAGCTGACCGATACTTTGCGTGCTTATACGTATATGTGTATAATAGACTGGTGGCAAGCCCGGAGGAAGCTGTACCGCCGCTCTTTTCCTCAAGCCTTTCGTTGAAGGTATCGAGCCCAAGGAAGGTGAAGAGGGATCGGAGGAGGAGGAGCTGAGATGGGCTCATATTGATATCGCGGGCGTGATGGAGGCGACTAGGCCGTCGCCGTATATGGAGATGGGGATGACGGGGAGGCCGGTGAGGGCACTGGTGGAGTTTGTTAGGAGGATGGGGCAGGAGTAGGGGTATTTACATACAATGTTGTTGGGTGCTTAGTACGCGGGAGATGCTGCTTTTCTTGCTCTTCCTCATTTCATGAGGAATCTGTTTGTTTGCGCGCAACATAGTATGCACAATGGCGACTGTGGTGGGTAGGTCCATGCTGTAGCCGTGTTGATGGGCCACATGTGGCGTTAAAATGGCTATGTTACCTAAGTTATCATTTGGGCGTCTACGTCTGTCAGTGAGTCAACACCATCATCGACGTCCTTTACAGCACCCAAACTATTCTAGACTGCTGCGTGTTCTCCTCCAGGACAACTCTTTCACCACACATCTCATCTTTGAACAAAAGAACGCCTCTGCGTTGCAGAACCTCACCACGAAATGGGCCGACCAAATTTCCCCGTCGTTGGCTCCCGCCGCCCGACCTCGCGTTCTCCCCAGACTGCACCCCATCCATCTCACCCGGATCCTGTTACCACGAACAACGCAGCATTGACATGACAAAAAACTCACAGAGGAGATATGCAGGCAAGTGGCGCAGTAGTTGACCGTGATGCGAGATCCAACAATAACGCGTTTCGCTCTCCGCACGTCCAGAACCATCGTAGGTCGTGAAAAGTAGATCCGTTCACATACTTACTTCCGGGCGGAAGAAGGAGATATCTCGCTAAACGCCAAACGCCAACTATCGACAGACTCTATGTGCTCATTCGTCCACAACCGAGTTTCGCTCGCCCTGTCGAACTCATTCTCCACAACCTCTCGTCCCCTGCGTCCAATCTACTCGCGGATCCATGGAGACACGTCAACCGACCTAGATCATCGTCGCTCATGGCTTCGGGTACGATCGGACGGCTCAATTGTCGTTTTATACACAAGGTCGGTGAGCGGTAGGGACTTGTAGGGATCGTGAGCCAGGATTCACCGGATAGATCAGATGGTGACTAGGACCGGCAGAAAAACTGGGTCGGTATTAACTTCTCTGGGTGTGCGCTGAGATCTTTTTCTGGCCGATGTAGCGAAGCGAAGATATCGTGGGGTAGGCAAGAGAAATGTATATCAGTGTATTTATCAGGTTCGTGTCTCGGACGCTTGTATCTCTTGTGCTGCTCCCGTACTGTGTCTGACCCGTGTCGATTTACCTCTTCAGCTTAGTACATATTGTATCGCAGGTGAGCCTGTTAGTATTGTCCATTTCCGGGAGTACGCACGGATCGCCGTCGTCTCCTCATATTTGCTCGCAATGGCAATCATGTACTCCATCCATATTCTTCGATACTTTGGTGCGGAGGCAGCGGCTCCTTGCACTGTCGTAAAACATATATCCTACCTCGTCGATGCAATCAGATCTTTGTAACGCTTTCGACGTCTTTCCGGACCGTACGGGCTTTCCAGATATCCTGCTTCTCTGGCGTCACTGATCAATGAAAGCCACGGTAAGTCTGGAAGACAGAGCATCGGCCTCAATCCTCCCGTGAATGACGAACGCATTACCTTCAAGCCCCTTGGATATTCGTTCTGTCGACATTATCAAGTCTCACGACCCGTTGCCCCTGTCATGCGCACCTTCACCCAGCGGTCCGGTCATTGCTGCAAGCGCTTCCTCGTGCTCTTTGGGATCAGACGACGTGCTTCCCGCCTCCTCTACCTCCTCTTGCACGGAATTCTATCCCCGTGTTTAATACTCTCGCATGGTTCAACCTGCAGCATTTTTGATAATAGCTGATTAGGAGGCCATCCATGGCATGCTACCGAGGTTCTTGGGGTAATAACGCTCAGCGCAGCCCGGTCTTGTGTTCAGGAGGTGTGCGTCATCGCGGGCATGGCGAGCGATGAGGCGGACTTGAGCATTGAGAGTGCCTTGCAAGTGCTGGTATAAGTATCGAGGAGGCGAGCCGGAGGGGCTGTTTGTGAGCATCTTGCCGTGCGCGATAGCTTTGGCCGTTCGTTTGACGGTTCTTTTCTGTGTGGCCCATCAGTATGATGCGCACGTGCAATTTCTTTGCGCTGGGGGTATTCTCGCTAGGGCTGGTGAAGGCTCAGACTACGGTGGTGGTCAACGGGACGGCGAGCCATACTATTCCATCAACATTATGTGCGTTTTTTTTTGTTCATCTCGTTTGATAGAATGATTGATTAAAGTGTCTTCGAAGGGGGTTTGATGTACGAGGTACATTTTTCTCTTCCAGAGCGAGATCCAGATACGAGTCGCTGACCGTTGATTCCCTGTCGATTGCAAAGGATATTAACGTGAGTCAACTTCGCTCCATAGAATAACTAGCCTTCCCCTGAAGCCCATACTTCTTTTGCGCCTTCTAGCATGTAAGTCTCACGGCGACCTGGTAGGATGCGTCCACCTAAATACTGTTGTTTTAGAGTGGAGATGGCGGTCTGTATGCTGAACGTAAGTCCACACCACGCTCTTCATCACATCCCTCTCAACTCCTGACGTTACTTCCAGTTCTGCAAAACCGTGCATTCCAACAAGTCGATGTCACAAGTAAACTTCGTTCTTCCTCATTCGCTTCCCTGGTTCAATAACATATGACCTCCTTAGATCAAACGGAGGCGCAACTCGCATGGCACTCCGTCAACGGGGCTGAACTGGAAGTCATCGCCGACTCAAGTCCCGTCTCTTCTTCTCTTCCGAACTCGCTTCAAGTCACTATACCTGCGGGGGCCACGGGGGCTGTAGGCGTGGGCAACGAAGGATATTTCGGTATGCCTTCGCTTTCGTGTGCACTGCTGGTCGTCATATTCGGTCTAACTATGGTGGTTGTCCTCATCGCAGGAATCAACGTCAACAGCTCATGGACATACAACGCCTCTTTCTACTACCGCCTGTCCTCTTCGAGCAATGCCACCGCCACAGTCTCTCTCATCTCCTCCACATCTTCCACCGTTTTCGCCTCCACCACAGCCTCCCTCACGTCGACCAACTGGACACAAGTCTTGGTCTCACTCACGCCAAGCAGCTCGGCGGGGGACTTGTTGAATAACTTTACGGTGACGGTGGATGGTGAGAGTTTGGCGGGCGAGACGGTATATTTCGCGCTGTTTAGTTTGTTCCCGCCGACTTGGGAGGGGCAGAGTAATGGGATGAGGGAGGATCTGGCGCAGGTGAGTGGCTTTCATCCAGTGATATTGAGTCGTGGCTGATGGCACCTTTTACAGATCTTGGAGGATGCCAGTCCGGCTTTCTTCAGGTACCATATATGTTCTTGTCCTGCGACGTAAGCTGCTAAAACCCTCTTGTCATGTTCATAGGTGGCCAGGAGGAAACAATCTTGAGGGTCAATCAATCGAGACACGCTGGCAATGGAACGCCACAACAGGCTCTCTACTCGACCGTCCAGGCCGCGAGGGAGATTGGTCGTATATTAACACCGAGTAAATCTTCACCAGTGCCTTTACGCTTAACGCTTTATGCTGATACGATGGACGCATCCAGTGGTATAGGCATCTACGAATACTTGATATGGATCGAGAAAATGGGTATGCAGTCCATCATGGCTGTCTGGGATGGGTATTCTTTGGATGGGACTAGTGTCGCCGAGGGGGATTTGGCACCTTATGTTGAGCAAGCCAGGGCTCAGGTAAGTTTCATCTACTCTAGGTTTTCCTTCTTGCCCGCTCGGTACGAATGCTGATGTCGGCTGCCCGCATCAACTTAGATTGAGTTCGTGGTGGGCAACACGTCAACACCAGGAGGTAAATACTCCTCCTGTGTCGATGCCAATCAAGGTGAAGATGCTGATATGAATATGTAGGTGCCCTTCGTGCCAGCCTTGGCCACCCAGATCCCTTCACCCTCAACTATGTCGAGGTTGGAAATGAGGTGAGCTGTGCTTTTGATTCATCTTTGGGTCAATGTTTTTGATTGCGACGTGTGGATAACAGGACTTCATCGGCGAAGCCCCCGAAACGTGAGCCTTCATCCCTCGTTCTTGCTCAATATAACAACTGACGGGGGCTTGGATTGAACGTGGAAAGCGTGGCTTACCGTTGGAATGCATTCTATTCAAGCCTCTCCGTTGACTATCCAGACATCCGTGCGTCACTTCCTATCAAACTCACGTACTCTTCGTGAAGTTAACCGTGCTGTGACTCTGGGCGAATACCAGGATTCCTCGCTACCCCCGATGTCAGCAGCCCAGTGTTGACGCCTACCCCGCCGTCATATGATATACACACCTACCAAATCCCATGTAAGTCTTATTTCAGTGACCACTGGTATCTGGGTGTCGCGTACTGATCGACTCGAACTACATGTAGCTTGGTTCGCCGAGAACACGGATTACTTCGATGACTTCGAGGTAAGTATGCTTTCTCTACTTCGACGGAGCTTACACCGTTACTCATATTCTCATAGCGCAACGGGACGACCTATTTCTATGGAGAATACGCCGTGACATCGACAAACTCGAGTGCTCTCTACGGTACATTCGAGGATGGACGTCTTGAATATCCCATCATCGGGGGTTCGGTGTCAGAAGCAGCGTTTATGACTGGGTTGGAAAGGAACAGCGATATAGTATTTGCGGCAAGTTATGCGCCATTGTTGGGTGTACGTTGGTTTCATCATGTATTCTTGGTGGAATCGGTACTGATTAAATTTCTGGGGTGGCGGTGGCACACCATAGCACGTCAACGGAAGCCAGTGGGTGAGTGCATCCTCTGGTTGTTCAATCCATATCCTGAACTTTTTGACTCATTATGGTATCCATGCGATTAGACTCCCAATCTTGTCAACTTCGAGTGAGTTGATTTACTAGTAGGACGCGCGACGACAGTGCTAACGACTTGGTGTGGAAACTAGTGCAGGAACGATCTATCCTTCGACAAGTTACTATGTGCAGAGGGTATGTCGAGACAAGACTCCGATAGCTGAATTACTACGTGCTAACATTCATGACATGAATCTCCAGCTGTTCAGCCTGAACACAGGCGATGAATACCTGCCGAGCACCCTTCCAAGTGCCAACGGCACCCTCTTCTGGACCATCTCTCGCAGTAACTCTACCAGCGAGGTCTTCATCAAGGTCTGCCTTGTATTACCGTATCCTATAATCTAACAAACTGACCGTTCGTCTTCGAATGTGGTAGGTCGTCAACACAGACGAAACGTCTAGTGCATCAGTGACCTTCGAGCTGCCCTTCGCTGTCGCCTCCTCTGGGACCGTCGAGGTTCTCACTGGATCTTATGACACAAGCAATACCCCCGAGACACCTACAGCCGCTGTTCCTACCGAGAGCACCGTTACCTTTGCGAATGCGTCTGCGGGTGTTTTGGATTATGAGGCACCGTCGTTGAGTTTGAGTGTACTGACGTTGACGCTGGCGTGATGCGATGAACTGGTGATTTTGTTGTAACATGATTGAAATGTAAAGTAGCAATAGGATAAAGACAGGTTTCATATAACTTGCACCCAGTACAACGGGCCACCAACTTGCGGAGGCCTGGTGCCACTCTCACGGCACGTGATGGCGCGCGACAACAAACGCACAGAATCTCATTCTTTAACAAACCATCATGTCTAACATCTGTGTGGATTGCTCTTCATCATATGTTTCGTTCTTTCATTTTCATCATATAAGCCCCGTTCGACTCTCACATTCGGAACTTAGTAGGCTCGCCTACGCTCTTGCCAGGGCGCACTTCGAAACGGTCCCATGGTGTCCTCCGTACGACATTGTCCTCGCCGCTTGCATACGTCATGAACTCAGTTTCTCCACGGTACACCATATTGAGTGTCTTTGCCTACTAGACCAGAACCTTTTGACCGGTCTTGAGAAATGATCGCATGTACAGCGCCTCTACTGTGTCAAGCTATGTCCCACTCAGTCTTCGGAGTCGTGGTCGAAGTTATCTTTGAACCTACAAACGATATCGGACTGTCGTTTCCCCTGTGACTCCTTTGAAATAGCCGAGAACATTACTCAGGTAGCGCCTACCCGACATCTGATCCCGGTATCCACCCCCTATCGGATGAGCTTTACGCCTCTGGTCGCTCATACTAGCAGCTACTTATATCCCTAACGAACGTCGTACAAAACGTCGTCTGCGGCCCTAATCTTCTTCACTGTCAATTGCTGCGCACGTATCTGCTCCTTCCCTTTATCATCGTATAATGTCAGAAGAGGCTTCTTCTTCTCAAGCGGTCATCAGAGTAGGCGTAGTGGGAGCAGGTGAAGTTGCCCAGACCGTACATGTACGTGTTCTTTAATCCACTAATACTTATAAAAAGATACTGATAACTAGACATTCGTTCATAGCTGCCAACCCTCGCCCTCATTCCTTACCTTTTTAAAGTGGTGGCACTCTGTGATGTTTCCAAAAAGCTGCTTGACCATTGTGGTAAGAAGTTCCATCTTCCGGAGGATGCGCTTTACCTCGATACGTGAGTGTTCTTGCCTACTGAACATGTATATGTATTCTGGGTTTTGCTTACACCAGAATAATATCTGAACAGTGTCCCGTTACTGGCAAGGCAGGACATCGACCTTGTATTGATCCTGACTTCGGATGAATACCACGTATACCAAGTTCTTTCTCCCAAGTCTTCATTTGGCTCACCTTCTTGTCAGGCAAATGTTGCAGTGCAGGCTGCCGATGCCGGAAAGCATGTCTTCATCGAGAAACCAATGGCACTGACACTCGAAAGCGCAAGGTCAATCGCAGAAGCTCAGATACGCAATAAGGTCGGTATCAATATCATGCCTGTACGTGTCTCACAAGACACTAAAATGATTGATTTACTACCTCTGTCAGGTAATTGTCTGGATTGGATACATGCGCCGTTACGCACCCGCCTTTGAAGAGGCTGTCAAGGTTGTCCGTTCGATGAAGTCCATCGAATACGCGAGGATCCGTGATATCATTGGCCATGTAAATACTACTTTTTTTCTTATCTGCTCGAATTTCGATTGACTCGAAATTCCTCAGAATTCCATGTTCATCGAACAAAGTGGCTCTTTCCCCGTCCGCTTCGCTGATGTATCTCCGTCCGCCGTCAAGGAGCTCTCTGATCTTGGTCGCGCCTCGGCTGAAGCTACTCTAGGTTTCGCCCGTGCGTCCGATCCAAATATCGTGAGTACCTGGCGCCAGCTGGGCAGCCTCGGATCGCATGATCTTTCGGCGATGCGAGAGTTGTTGGGGCCACCTAAGCGTGTGTTAGGGGCTGGTAGTCACGGCACCTGGATCACGTCTCTGTTCGACTATGGAGAGTTCGTGGCTACGTACGAGACTGGCGTTGACACAGTTGGTAGTTTCGATGCGCGTGGGTGGTCATTGCTCCTTGCACATCGACTTTGTATTGATACTGTTCAAACCTAGATCTTGAAGTGTATGGAGACGGAAAGCGCGTCCGAGTCGATTATGACAGTCGTAAGAGCATCGCTTTTTTGCTAAATCTGACAATCTTGCCACTCACCATCCCACTATATTTTCAGCGTACGTCAAGGTATGTATGGGTTTCTTTTCTCGAAGCTTTCCGTCATGCTAAGTGGACATTTCAAAGGGCCTACCGATCACGCTCACGATAGCGGAGAACGATGCTTCCGGCCATTACGTTGAGCGAGTGATACGCCCGACATACGAAGATTGCTGTACGTCTATTGTCGCCTCTCACTCATTCGAATGTCCTTTTCTGATTCGCTGTTTGTAGACACTATCCAGTTCAAGGCTCTTCACGCTGCAATCACGGTTGATGGGCCGGTCAAATGTAATCCAGAAGACGCTGTACAGGAGCTGAGAACTATTGGCATGGTCATCGACGCCCTTTTCCCTACTACTTCCTGAGGTTTCCTGTATGCCACCCATAAATGTTACCGGAATTCTACTTAGACTGTAAGGAAGCGGCCACTGTAGAATTTCTGCTCAACCCAAAGGTCTGTCACTCAGGCCGTTTGAACTACCAGCGTAAATCCAATTTGTGATCCCATTGTGCCCTTGTGCCATTTGTGGCGTGGAGCCGCATATCCGGGTCGGCGCTAATTTCAAACTCCGGGCCCCATTTGGAAACACGTGTTCTTTGTTCCACTTCCTCCGCCGTGCCAACGACTCTGGAGGATTTCCTTGGAGTCTCCAGCTGCTTGTGACATATATCTACTGGGATACCATGATTGAAAGAAGTATTCCAGGTGCTGGCGGTGCTTTGACGGTGCAGGCAATGCACGTTCTCTCTTCATTCAGAATATCTCAAACTGGACCGTCGCTTTGACCTCGCGGAGCGCACATGCGATGCATTCGTTTCCTAATTAGGTCCACGGCCCTCTTTGGCCTTGTCTTTTCCACCTGAAAGTCACTAACTCTATGGAAAGGCCAACGGAAAAAGTCTCGCGATGGCATATAGTTCCTGAAATCGGTTCTCCAGATCGAACTCTCGCCATGTCTCACTTTGCCCTTTCCCCCTTGCGTGCCAACCCTCGCCGTTGCCAGCACCGTTGCTCTGCACCCATTCACGATCGGGACGGGTGGCACTTGCGGATATTTGATATCCACGTTTTCAAAGTCAATGCGCGAAAAATATAAAAAGGTGCTTGCCAAACTCCTCTCCCCTCATTTCACTCTGCCCGCCTCCTTCCGTTGAACTGAAACGCACTCAGCCGCTTTGCTTCCTTCTGTCACCGTGTCCTCTGCACCCGACCTTACTATGGTATCAACCAGAAGCAAGAAGACTTCCTCCAGGCAGAGCAAGGCACCTATCAAAAAGAAATCCTCCCAAAAGAAACAGAAGCCGCAAGTAGACAAGAAACCGGTCTATAACCGCGCGCTACCAGCCATCATCGACGTCCCCTTACTAGCCTACGATGAGGTTCGTTTCCTCCCTTTCCCGCTGCCTTTCTTTTTGCATCCTGTATCCTAACTTACGTATTTTTGTCCATCGTACTTCTTAGATCAAAGGTGCAATCTGTCTTGACACTTCTTCCTCTTCCTCAGTACCAGGACCCACGGCCGCCTTGAGGAGAAAGTTGGCTACCAACCCCAATTACATCGCACGCCCTCGCAACTCCTTCATTATTTTCCGAGGACTCATGTGCACGTTATTCTGCCCTCCAGAGGCGAAGGACATGTCAGCATGGGTGGCATGGCAATGGTCCCTTTTATCTCCGGAGTCGAAGCAGCACTTCCAGGACCTCGCGAAGGAGGAAAAACGCAGGCACACCCTCAAATATCCAACCTATGAGTACAAGCCGGACCATTCGGAGCGCAAAAAGAATGTGAAGGTGCGCCCGTACGAGGCCAAGGAATGCAAGGAGGAGTCTGTGGAGGCCAGCGTGTTGGCGGGGGAGGGATTGAACGTCGATCACGACTCTTCTTCTGAATCCTCTTCCCCGGCCACTTCTTCCGAATCCTCTTCCCCGGCCACTTCTTCCGAATCCTCTTCCCCGGTCACTTCTTCCGAATCCTCTTCCCCCGCCACTTCTTCTGAATCCTCTTCCCCCGCCATTCCCTCCGACAAACTCTCTTCGCCGCCTGTTCCTAGTCCATCCTTCGTGCCTAATTCTTCCGCCGCCCCGCCTAGCTCATTGGCTTGTTCCCAACCCACCGTACCTCCAGTCGTGAACTTTCCTTTCAGTTCCACCGAGTTTTACGCCCAACAGCCGTCGACGTCTCTCTGCGCGTCCTGCTGCTCTCGAATGTCGCAGCCGTCCCACTCCGGCTTCTACGGCGGCATACACAACCAGCTCCCAATGCCGCCCATGGGCCCGGCTGGTCCTGCGATGTTTTTCTCCGGCAGCTATCCGAATATGGCCTTCGGCGCTGGGAACAACCTGAACACATCCCTCCCACAGTTCCCCTTCGCTCCGTCCTACACACCCAACAGCCTTATAGACCCGAGACTTCGACTTTCCGGCTACAACTTGTCTTCGTCATCATCCCAACATCGAACTGGTATAAACGATGCCGCATTGGGCTACGTACCCCTTGGTGGTCACGAAGTCGAACTCTCCCCGAGCGCGTTACGAATTGACCAACAGGCAGTGCGGGAGTACTTTGCGCCAGGTGCTGAGCATTCTTTCCAGGCCCAAGCACCCTCTTTCGCGCTCATGCCTTTGTCATCTTCTTTCACCCCCGCGCGCTCATCCGAGTCCTCCTCTTCTGCGTCTGCACCCTTGACGTCCTCTTTCGCTCCTAACGACTCCGCATCCCTCTTGTCGAACCTGGACAATGTCTTCCTTCCTACCATGGCATCCCAGGCCGATATGAATGCCGAGTCCGACGGAGTAGATTTGAGCTGGGTTTCAGACGAAGTTGCCATACCAGGGTCAACTCTATTTTGATGTGGGTCGTTGCGTTAGCCGGTGGAACGAGCGACGGTGAGACATAGTGTCGAACCTTTGATTGCTCTCAGACCTGGAATCACAAGATAAGTAGATGTTTCTGAACTGTATGATATCGGTGTTATTTGCTTTATACGTGGATTCCTCGTCTTCACCTCTGTGTTTCTCATATTCTCTCTCTCTCAGCCTCAAAAATGGTTCGAACTTGTCTATGTCTCATCGCTTTCATATTTTCCTCCCTATATAGATTGCTCTCTTGCTTCCCATATGCTGTCTTGCTTCCAGTATGCTGTCTTCCTTCCCGTATGCCCTCCCCATATGCTGTCTTCCTTCCCATATGTTCTCTTCCTCCCCATATACTCTCATCCTTCCCATACTATATTTCCTTTCAAGATTTCAAGCTATATCACACTCGTCACGATTTATACTTACCCGCTCTGGCTTCTTTACTTTTGGTATTCATGATGTATGTATTGTAAAATGTCAATTAATATATGCTTATGCGCAGGAAACATGACTTCAGTGCTGAAGTTTGTAGCTGACCGTAGGGTGCCACACTTTTGTGGCGTGATGGTGGCGAAGGCGCAGTATGCCTCGGATTCAAAGCGCCTCCTCTCTCTCACCAACAACCACCTCTAACAACACCGAACACAGCGCACTATCACTCATGGATCACGGCGACCACAGCGGCCATGGAGGTATGGATCATGGAGGCATGGACCACGGTGGAATGGACATGTCCCCTAAATGTACCATGAATATGCTCTGGTAACTACCCTTACTTCCTTTCCCCACACCCACCTCACATACTCATCCGCAATAGTAACGCTAATTGAGATTTATTTTGAACGCAGGAATACCCAGATTGAGGACACCTGCGTCGTCTTCCGTGGCTGGCACATCTCCTCAAAGTTCACATTCTTCCTGTCCTTCCTAGCCGTCATCGCCATCTCTCTCGCCTACGAATGGCTGCGCGCCTATTCTCGTGCTGTAGATCAGCGTATCGCTTTAGGTCTTGCTAAGTCTTCGAAGGGGAAGGATAGGACATTCTCAAGCGGGCGTAGCAGTCCAGAGGTATTGAATGCAGGTGAAGTCGAGGAGGCAGGGCTGTTGTCAGGCAAGAGAAAGGCGAAGGCTGGGTGAGTCTCCTTCACACGGAGACACGTCGTTCTCTCGCGCGCTTAGTAAACGAACTGATATTTTGTTATTGTAGAACTCCTGTCCCTCTTTTCCCGAGGTTCTTGCGCGCGGTGCTATACGGCGCCTCTGTATTCGTGTCCTTCTTCTTGATGCTGGTCTTCATGACCTACAACGTATGTCCAACACATCCTATTTCTTCTTGCAGCCGTTCAATGACCGGATCATTGACTCTTCCAACATGTTGTTATCCTCAACCTTTAGGCCTACCTCATCTTGGCTGTTGTCCTCGGAGCGAGTATTGGCCACTTCGTATTCGGTGCTTACATGGACGTCGACGGTGTACTGGCTGGCGCCGGCGCTGGCAAGGGCATGGCGTGTCACTGATTGCCCATAATACACATTTCCTGACACGGGCAGTATACATTGTGGCAGAGTACGATGTCCAACGCTCGTCTTCGGTCGTGCAAGAGCTCCGGCCTACGAGTTCGAAATCGCAGGACGGACTCCGTCGGATTGGGTGTTAGGTGGATTTGATTCCTGTACTATAGTCCTTAGTCTGCATTCGTGTTGTTTGTTTTACTATCTTTCTCGGAATATATCCGACGCCGCCGCTCGTGCTCTGCAGGTGCGGTACAGTGCCGCTCACACTTGTACAATTCAGTCCATGGATACCAGAACGTACAGAAAGAAAAGCTTCGAAAGCATCGGTCGGATTACAAGACAGATCAAGCAGCCCTCATCCCCTCATCTCTGAGTCCTCGTCTTTCTTCCCCAAATCGTGTTTCTGAAGTAGAGCGTCCACTTCCGCTGGCTTGTAGATCTTGGCCTTTGGCTGGCCAGTCGTTGGGTCGAGGGTCAACGTCGCAAACTCGACTGTGACGCACAACGCAGAACATAGCATCAGAACTGTTAGGCAAGAAAATCAGGCTGGATCAGGACTCACGTTTCTCGCTCCCCAACGTCGTACTATCCATCGTCTTGCTCATCGTCCGCATAACAAGCCCAACTGCCTCCTCCACCGTGATATCGTCCTTATACTCCTGCTTCAACAAACTCTGCGCGGTCCCGTTATTCGCGCCCACACACGTCGCCTTCCATCCGCTGTAGTTCCCGCTCGGATCGGAGTGGTACAGCTGGAACTGGTAATGAGGGTCCCAGCCGGCGTAGAGAATAGAGACGCCGAAGGGACGGAGACCACCATATTGGGTGTATCCTTGTTTGAGATCGCACAGGCGCTGAGCGAGGAGTTCGACGGGGATGGGTTCGTTGTAGGAGAAGAGGTGGCGTTGAGAGGCTTGTCGGGCGTAGTTGATCAGCGAGTTGGCATCGGCGGTCAAACCAGCGACGCCACCCAGGACATTTCTGATGCGGGGCAAGAAGGTAGTGCAAATGCGGGTACGGTTGAAGAGTATGTTGTAAGTAGGTGCGTGCACGAACAACTGTGGGGATTGAGACGTACGAGTTTAGCAGGAAGATCTTCTCTCCACTTCCTCCGTACCCACCATCCTTTTCTGCTGATTGATCCAACAACTTTCCGGTGACTTTCTTCTCGGCGGCAAGTACTACGCCGTCCTTGGCCAGGACACCAAGGACGGTACCAGCATGCGAGATGGCCTCCATGGCATACTCAACTAGTCGTTTCAAGTTATGATTGATGCCCCAGGGTGATGGTACCAAGGAATAATGAAGCAGTAGAGGTGGATATATACTGTCAATATGACCTTGGACGTGGGGAGGCGTCGATGCTTACTCTGATATAACCGGCCTGAAATAACATAATTGAGAAAGATCAGCATCAGTAAAATCCGAAAAGTGAGAGAACATACCTTCCGGGGAGAAGATTGTGGTTCGACCTAACAAACGAGGCAACAAATCGATCAGGCCACACAACCTTCGAGACGGTAGATGGTAAGGAGTACACACTATCGTATCTGCGTGCCTAGACAATTGTCATGGTCAGTCACAAGGGGTAGTACAAGAAACTTCATGAGCGTACCATTTTCACCAAATACTAATGAGATATCAAATGTCTAGAGGGTCAAGAGGAAGAGAGGGGAGAGTAGACGGTACGGTACAGCGGAGTGACGCGTCCTGAAGCAGTCGTCGAGTGCATACGCGTCGCGCGACATGCGGCTGTTTCCGATTGCCACTGTGGCGGATAAAGTTCAACCACACAAGACCACCACACTTTAAACTGGAACTGCACATATCACACTGGTAATACGATGCAGGGATTTATTCAAAGGGCCTAGAACTATCGGAGTAGTACAGAGAGATGCTTTAATCTGGCTCTTCCCATGCTAATCGTCCAAACGCGACCAAAAATCCGGGCGTGGCCCCCATGGGCCATAGAAAGATTAGAGAAACAGGTATTTCAATCCCACCTGTACTCAACCCCATCATACCTGATACCCAATTGAGATATCCTCTTGTATCGTAGGTCAAAAAGGGCTTTCCCGCCACCAATGGTGCATTCGTGGACTGGTGAACAATTGATGAGTTAAACAACCATGGAGTCGCCTCGGTTCGAGCTGAGTCGAGACGTAGACAAAGAAAGATAGAGCGCTCACCATACCAAGCGGCGCGAATCCACCGGTTGGATTCGGTCAGCTCGAGGCAGCCACTCAGCATTGTGTATATCTGCGTCATGATCAACATGCATTGGTCCTGTATGGCTAAATTCGCTGGCAGGTGGTTCTTCGCGATGGGCAGAGTGAACTCGCTTGGCGGAGAAAGCTCTCGTTGTCGTCGCGATCCATAGACTGGTTTATTCTGTGCATCCAAGTAAGCTCGGTGTTTCTCCTCATCAAGCACCACCATCCCCGCGGCCTTTATAGCCTCAATTCCGTGGTAGACTGACATGCGGGCCTGATGATTATTTCCGCCCCTAATAGAAGCCGCGGAGGGACCGCATCTGTCCTGGTACCACTGCATAGCTTCGTCGTGAGAATCGACTAGGGATGGATGCAGGGAACGGCCCGGAGATGGGTACGTAGAGCTCATCGAGCGTATATCAGCCTGGAGCTGTGCTTCCGTAGATGAGCGACGGAGATCCTTCGCAGCCATCCTTTTTCGAAGAGCTGCTGCTCCTTCGCCATCTTTTCTATCCCATGTACAGAGCTGGCAGTCGCAGGGCGTGGTGATTTTAGGATATAAGCGCTGTGCTCGATCCGAGTAACCGCCAATAGGAGAAGTATATGCCAGTGTGATCTCGACTCCACGCTGGATGTCCTTGTTGGCACGAACGACGAGGAGGTCTCCCATGGTACGCCACGTCGCGTTTGGGATGCACGAATGGTTGAAGAATGAAGGTAGAATGTGCAGCGCGGCGGTGCTAGGTAAGTGGCCGCTCCCAGAAAGAGACGCTATGCCCACAGATTGGCCACCGAAGAAATTGTGGAAGGTGATGTCCTCAATGAGCGTAACATCAATGGGGTTCTGGCCCACATTGTCCGGACGAGTTTGGGGTGATGTAGGGGGAAATGGAAGCGCCGTGATAGACGGAAGCGGCATGGTGCCCTTGGAGCCAGAGTATAGTTCGCAGATGCGACTCATGTCATTTGTGCATCCATAGAGCCTTGATAACAGGTCAGAGTCGGACATACCATGCATTCGACGACAGATGCTGCCTACCTTTCACAGACGCGAGAGGTCATCCGTAAATCTTCTGGGTGAGGCATCTTCTTGGTGTCAACATGTAGCGTATTCATTGAACCCTCTTGTTCTGTTCGAGGCTCGCTGACGACAAAAGCCTTGGATACCACCTTTGCATTCACAGGATGATAGACTCGCTTCAGGTAGATGTCTCAACGAATTGAGCCTTGGGCAACGTACCAGGATATCACCAGCCCGTACGTCTGCCTTCGCTCGAACACCCCGCCCTCCCCCTCGATTGCGTACGGCACATACTTCAATAGGACCCACAAACTCAGCAGCATCAACCTTCGGATTCTTCTCGTCATTGCATTGATTGAAGATGGATTGCCAGTCATATATTCCGTCGGTACACTCCCTCTTGCGAGCGCGGCATCGAGCAATCCATTGATTGACTTCCGTCGTCTTCAAGCGCGACCGCAGAGCAGTGAACCTCTCAAGGGCGGTATCATATCGTCCCAAGCCATGTAAAGCTACGGCAGCGCGGTAGTCGCCCTTGTCCTCCGCGCCCTTACACGCCTCAAATGCAGGCGTTCCCCGAAGTTGGAGTACGTAAGTAGCGTCTCGAAGAGCGGCGTCGTGCCATTCCAAACGAAGATAGGCCTGGCAACGATTGAGGAGAAGTGAGCAGGACGTTGGATCCATTTCGATGGCATGCGACCAGGCATGTATAGCAGCGAGATAGTGACGATCGCGATAGAACGCATCGCCTTTCGCTTTGAGAGCATCGGCTGTCGCCCAGTTGGCCCACTTCGTGTTGGCCAGCAGTGGATGCGAAGGACCGAGAAGAATGACGTCGGTCGGCGAGTCTACCTTGATTGTCGGGCTTTTGACGTTGCTATCGAAGAATTCTCTCATGTGTGGTTCGCGAATGGCCATGACAGTTTGTGAAGGAAATATAGCGTCGATAGCGGTACAGTGCGCTCGAAACAGGCCCGGGTGGTTGTCGATGGTAAGCAAGCTGGGTGTTCCTTTTTCGTCCTCGACGCCTAGTATGACAGATATGTCTCGAGCTGCGAGCAAGTATGAGAGCCGAACCATTGGAGATGAAAGTAAGCACTTACCTGCAGGGCAGATAGTCCGACAAATCAGAAAAGTGCCCTGTCGCGGGTACCTCACATTAGTTCACGAAAATGAGCGTGAATTTATATAGATGTGCAGACTTCGTGGCGTTTGGGCGTTTCCAGGTCGGATATAAAGACTGTGTCGGGTATTCATCAGGGTCTGACCCTGAATAAGCTCTCTGGACGCACCTTTCGAGAGACTGTCTAAAGGGACAGAAGAAAACCCTTTCTTCAATCCGATGAAGCGCCACTCGCTGTCGAGCTTGTCACGATGATCGCCTGTACCGGAGTCTCGAGCCTTTGTTTGAGCCCTCATGTTCCGTATAGTCTGCAAAAGTGTTTGTCTATCAATAAACTGTGGCTTCATGGAAGGCTCGTCGCTGTCGATGCCCTGGTAATGCTCCACGCTGAGCAGTGCATTGAAGAATATCTCCATTGTTTGCGATGGGGATAAGTGTGAGGTAGGAAAGGAAGACATGATTGAGGGGAAATGGAGAGGCACAGACTACGTTGTGGAAGCTGCTGTGGTTATGGGAATTTGCGCCTGCACTGTACTCTGCCGCCACACAAATTACGATTGCGGTAGCGTCATGGGGCATCGTGTTATTCTGCGCCCTTCGCCGTCACAACGCAGCCCCCTCAAAGAGGTCGATTCTAGAAGGCACTAAAGAGTCGTCTACGTTCATGTCGCGAATCGATGTCGCCGAGTCCGAGGAAAGTCATGGTGAGGCAATCATCAAGGCACTGCCCCGTCTGGCGACTCGGTTGTAGGTTTAGCTCTCGACCTACCGTCCAATGCGTGTCAGTGCAGCACACTCTAACCATGCTCTGACCAAATATGATACGGATGGCATCCGTTCGATTGTGCCGAATCATCTGTAAGTCTGATATCTTAATGGGGATCCGTTCCAACTGCAGTCAGAATAACAGATATAAAAAGTGCACTGTTTTACATACAGGTTCATCCAATCCTAACCTTCGTGAAGTATCGTACCACGCTATCCTCACCGCTCTCTATGTATCCTCCAAAGAATGATTCCATCACTCAAGCATCAAAGTGTCTCACAACGACGCCCCGCTCACCCGCCGTAACAATCCGCCTATCATCAAACGTGACAGCCGCTCTCTCCAGCCCTGCCTGTATATGTAGCTTCTCCACTCCACCCTGCATCCTTTTCCCGACCCCTTCGCACTCGCTATCCCCACCCTCATCATCTTCGCCGTCAAAATCTATATCTCCACCTTCAGCATCCAGACCACGATCCACAGAGTGCCGACCCAGACTTTCTACTTCGACTCCAGTCCCCACCTCCAGGTCCCAAACCCAAACGCTACCATCCACGCCAAAACTGACACATCTCCCGTCCGCGAGAGCGAGGGCCTTTGACGGACCACTCGGTCCATATAGATTGCGGACGAATGTGAGCTTTGGATTACTGTTTGATGACGACGATGAAGGGAACGAAAGACGGTATAGTTGAATAGGAAGAGAAGCTGGTGTATAGCTGGATACGCCGAAGTCGTGACTCGAGGGTGATGAAGGCGGCGATGGCGATGACGGCGATGATGTGCCGGGAAGTGGGTTCGCATACGAGTCGGCAGACGCGGACGCAGTTCCATATGGGTTATGGGTGGGTGCTGCAGCGGGTGCGAGGACGACCCATTTTCCATCCGTCTGCGTGCCCGAAACATGAAGGACCTTTCTTCCCCACTGTTCCCTGACGAGCTTGTACTTCGCCTGATCGATAAACCCAAACGGTATATCGAATGCCCGCGTACTCCTCGAGGAACATAATCGTATAGCGCGACTTTCTTCGGATGGACTCTCGGAATCCAGTAGCGAGGTTGAGAAGTTGATCCCACAGAGCGCAGAGGTAGAAGGACCGATGAGGGATGAGAATTCCGATGAAGCAACATTCGAGATTAAGATTTCTGTCACTCCTACACTCCAATGTTCTGGAAACACGGGGCTGGCATAGGTCAACAGCACGCGCCATTGGTATATTCCACGGAGCTTATCTTGGAAGGGCATGGTGAGGACCATGCTGGACGGTGGGTACGAAGTGAAGCTGTTGAGAGTATCTCGAAGTTGGAACTTGTCGCCCGAGAGGTCGTAGATGGAAAGATGGAAAGACGACGATAGGGTGACGAGGAGCGGATGATGGTATGCGACATGGTGTACTGCGACAGTTCGTTGCGTACGGGTTGATGGCGCGTAAGCATGAGTAGTTGTGAGCGACTGAGATGTGGAGAGCACTTGTACGATAATTTCGCCTGAGGAGAGGCAGACGACGAGTCGGGTTTGTGGCGGACTTGATGAAGGTGGGCTTTGATCTACAGCTATAGCGGTAATGTGTTGCAAAACATTTCTACGCTGCGGCTGAACTCGTAGGCTTGTTCTCTGCCCATAAGGTGAGATGAGAATGAGTTCGGGAGAGGTCGAAGGCATTGGAGAAGCGAGAATGGTGGCGGTGCCAGCAAGGACTACGTGTGTAGTACGTGTTCTGGTATAAACATCTCGCTGCAGTCCGTGAAGTCTTGACGAGGAGGGGCCTGGGATGGGAGTGTCCTCCGACTCGAAATTCACGTGAGATGTGCGGCAGCGACCTAAGAATTGTGAAGCAATGACGCTTGATTAGAATGATGCATCGAAGGTAAAGAGCTCTCTGACCAGTCCTCCAGTTCGTGCTGATCCTAAACATCTGCTTCCAATCCTTTGATAGTTCAGGATCCTGCACCTCGACCGCCTTTCCATGTGGAAGGGGTTTAACTTCTCTCCCGTCGCTCCGTCCCAGCTGAGACCTCAAGCCTGTTATGAAGCCCCTGCCGCCCCTTAACCTTCCTTTCCCATACTCCCTTAGATATAGCCCTTTCCACAGCTACGACAATCGTCTCGATAGATGAACATCACCGAGTTCTCTCAATAGGGAATAAGATGAGGCGATGGGATATGTACCTGGTTGTCAAGCGCTAGACGTGCCCAGTTTCGGTTCGTCCTTTGGACAGCACAGAGATCACGGTAAGAAAGATGAGAGAATATGTGCAGGATGAGCTCGTCGTAGAAGAGTGTATCAAAGGTTTCAAGTGAGCGACGTGGGACAGATACTGAGGTGTCTCCTTCGGTATGGGCTCGCTTCGGGCGAGGAAGCGCAACCAAGCCAGGAGAAAGCGAACGCTTCGACATATTTCAAGACAATTCAAGAGATGCACGCCTCTTTCTACTTGACTAGACAGAGACTAGATACGTCGACGTGATAAGTGAGAGTCAAGCCCACCGTAGACGCCGTTTACGGTTTAGTCACTGCTTGACGGAAGTCCCGGGCCGTCGGGCTTTGGTGGATATTCATGTTTTGTTTGGATTTTGTTTCGCACAACTTCCACGACCATGGCACCCTCTCGGGGCCCGCAACCCCTCCCTCGTACCCTTCACAAAACGCTTTCATCTCATAAGGGCGCAGTACACGTCTCACGCTACGCTAAAGGAGCCGCAAAATATGTTCTCACCGGTGGGCAAGACCGGTCCATTCGTCTCTGGAACCCAAGTCTTGGTACAGAAATCAAGTCGTATAACGCTCATGGATACGAGGTACTCTCGATATGCGTGTACGAGCATCATCATATGCTGCTAGTAACATTTGACTGACATTACGATGTGGGCCGACGTAGTGCACACGACAACGCGAAATTCGCATCTTCCGGAGGCGATAGGTCTGTGTTCATATGGGACGTCACGTCCGGAGAGACCATTCGACGGATTTCTGGACACATGACAAAGATCAACGTCGTCGAGTTCAACAAGGATGCTACCGTCGTTGCCAGTGGTATGTCCACATTATCCTTGATCATCTCGCTGTTCTTGTCGATATCAAGTGTGGCCCTGATTGTGGCACTTCGTTGTCATCGTTCAGGCTCGTATGATTCAACCGTCAAGCTCTGGGATCTGAGGTGTGCTCTCATGTACTCCTTCACAGCTTCATTCAATGTTGACTTTTCGAACCCAGATCCCAGAACAGACAGCCCATCCAGTCGTTGGAAGAAGCGCGGGACTCTGTTCAGACGCTTTACATCGGTCCCACAATCATCATGTCTGGCTCAGTCGACGGTCACGTCCGTACATACGACCTTCGCAAGGGCGAATTTCGCGCGGACTACATCGGACGTACGCATTTTCTCCGGGCACCTTTTCCATCTTTCGTTGAACCTGTGTTCGTTTCTCAGACCCGGTAACATCCATCGTCCCGACTCAAGACGAGTCGACTTATCTCGTCACCACGCTCGACGGACACATTCGACTCATGGATGCCTTCAGCGGAAAGATGCTCAATGACTTTACTGGCCATAGTCATACTTCTTACAGGTGTAGGGCATGTTTTGGTCACGGAGAAGCCAGCGTGGTGTGTGGAGACGAGAAGGGAGAGGTCTGGGCTTGGGACCTACTTGACGTGAGTCTCCATCTCCTTGTGATATCGTCTAGAATCTCTGATCGTAGGGGATGTGGCACTGAGCATTGGTTGCTGACTCGTTGATATTCGATCGATACTCCTGGTCTTGGTTCTGCTGCTCGTGCTATTCCCGTATGTGTCCTTGGAACAGTCAACTCCCCTCCAGCCCAACCCACCACCAAAAGTGCACCACAAGGTCATCACTTGGACGGAACACCACCCAAATGAGGCTGGGGAGATGATAACTGCCAGTGCTGACGGCACGGTGAAAGTCTGGAGACACCCAGACTCGGGTTCCTGACATTCCGATATCCATGTACTTTTGTATCGAGATTCGTTGACTTGTCTAATATATTGAGCTTGTCTTCTTGAGAGATAGCGAGAACATTGGTGTAGAATAATCGTACAATGACGGCTTGTATTCAAAGCATCATGCAGGTAGCGAAGTGCCAAAAGCTAGTGAACAGACAGGAAACGGAAAACTATGACGGCAGGACTGAGTCGATACGCCAATATCATCGTTTGGCCTGGTTGGCGGATTCTGCACAACCAACACCAGAAATGAGTATCATTCATAACAACAACTAAGGGTAGATCGCATGATGATGATGAACGAAAAGATAGCGAGGGACGTACCTCGTCGTGTGGCGTCCTCCAATAACTGCGTGTCGACGTGCTCTGATGGCAGCTGAACATACCGCACCACAGACCCACGAATAAAGCAGTTCTTTACCGCCATCTATACCAAACACATAAACATCCAAAATTCTACAGTCAGAGAGCGAACGTCGAACAAAGTGGACAGTACGCACCATGTGTGGGTGTCGCGCCGGATCCATCACCTCGATCTGGTCCAACCTGATGTTCAAGAACCTAACAAACGCCCATCCATAAGTTCACATTCACCCAATGCGTAACACCCAAATCCCGTCCAGCCCTTGTTCGAAGGGCCATGGAATATTGAAAGAACGTACTGGTCCACAGACTTGAGCGTTCCAGTGATAGAAAGATCATTTTTGAGCTCGACGGTGACGCGTTGGTCCGTGAGCGTCTTGAATACGGAGAAGATGAGCTGTATCGCGTCGTTTCACGTCATGGGGGCAAACAGCAGAAAAGCTATGAATCAGTTGGGTGAGGAAGTAAAGTGGCAGTTAGTCGGCGGTACTCACCATGATGGTGGTAGGACGCAAAGCTTGCGCAAACGGGCGCGTGTGTTGTGGCGTTCAAGTGGCGTCCATGTTACTGCTGTTACTGTGTCCGGTCTGAGATGAGGCAGGCGTCTTCAATAAGTATCACATATTCGGCCGGCTGAGTAAGTGCAGTCTATACACGAGTATGAGAATTTCCCTGATTTTCGATAGCATGCCATTGCATGTTGGGTTCAGGCATTGTGCAATATCTCAAAATTTGGCGTTTAATTGTCAGGTTCGGGCTCCGATTCGGAATGTTCCGCATAACCCCGGGCCACGTTTTCTTTCAACCAAGACACGACTGTACATGTCTCATACTTCAACCGTACCTTTGCTGCACGCCCGTCGTCTCGCACTTGCTGCACTTGTCCTTGAAGTCCATAACAGATTAGTACTTTGATATCGCTCACAGAAACCGGCCCCCAGACGTGTGAACCTGCGTCCAACATACCAGAACATCAATCGCTACGGTATGCAGTTTTCAGTTACACGCGTTACTTTTCTGACCTTTCTAATAACATCATTATACCTAGATGCATCATGTATTGACTGTCCAAGAAATCATCGCCCATATCTTTGGTTTCTTGGATCAAAGGTCCAATGCCCGGAACGCTTGTGTGTGCAAGACTTGGTCGGAGTGCGCGCTGGATGCCGTTTGGTATGAGGTGCCACTGCCCAATGTATTTTCATCCTTGAGTCCCATGGAAAAGCGAGACTGGACGGGACTGGTGAGTCTTCACAGCATTAACAGCGGGTGTGCTTTTAGATGCTAACCATCCACTGCGATGCAGTCGTTCGTGAAGTCTCCCAACGACGCTGACTGGGTACGATTCATGCAAAATACCCGTCGTGTCAGACGCATCAAAGATTCGAGCAATCGTCCCACCTTTGCTCTCACTGCACTATATGAGATCGCGGCCTCGCGACCGCATTCCCCTATCTTTCCCAACCTTCGTCACATCCAGGGGTCTAGGGGCAGTTCCACTTTCGAGAACCTCTTCCTTCAAAGCGGTCCGGCAACGTCTCTCGATATATTAGCTTCTAGACCTGCTCGAGGCAACTACGATCTTCCCTGCCCATCCACTTCCGAGGCTCTATTCGACAGAATCATGGATAGACTTCCATCCCTTCAGAGATTCGAAATCAACGATGCACAGAAAATAAGCGACAAGGACGCTAACGAGATCGCTAACGAGATCCCAAGATTTATCAAGAAATTTTCCGCCTTAACGGTCGTTTCACTTACCCCGTGCCTCCTCACATCGGCCGTCATGTCGAGCCTCGCCCGCCTGCCATGTCTCTATTCCCTCCGAATGCCCATCAAAGATTTTGGAGTCCTCGACGGGACCCTTCACGTCTCGAACCTGGCTGATGTAGAGCTTGATTCCGATTCCTTTCCATCTCTTCGCGAGATTTCGCTCTCGGCACCCTTACAACAAGCTCAAACATTTTTCACCCACAAAAACTTCCCCTTGGGGAACTTAACCAAGTTGTCGTTATATTATACCCTTCAAGAGGTCGCATCGCATCGTGATCTTCAGGTCCACGACTTCCTATCGATGCTCGCACCCGTATGTCAAAACCTTCAGCAGCTGGAATTCTTGGTCGAGTGTCCGGTGATTGTTCAGGACGATGACTCGTGTCTCACTTTCCGGGATATCAGCCCTATTCTGGATTTCCCTGCACTGAGAAAATTGACCCTCATACATGATGAAGCTATCGAGATGACAGATGATGAGGCGGAAACACTAGCTCTGCGTTGGTCGACTCTCGAAGAGCTCTCCCTTAATCCTTGTCCTACCCTCGCCCACCCAGAGGATGCCTCGATGACTCTGAATGCCCTCATTCCATTTTGTCGTCATTGCCCGAATCTCCGTCAACTCTCACTGTTTGTTGATGCCGTTGCACCTGTCACCGTTCCGACGAACCTCAGTGCCCTCCGTCCCCTTCTTTCCTTCGATATGGGCGCATCACACTTGCCATCTTATAGTGACCGGAAAGGTTGGGACATCATACGTGGTACCCTCCCTCACTTCTTTGCGCGCATCCTCCGTGACTCCAGTAGCCTCAAGTTTGAGCGTTCTTCTGCTGGATTTTGCAATATTTCGAAGGACCGGAAAAATTTGCTTTCATTGATCTCGCTCGTCATGGAGGAACTGTGGGAACGGGAGAAGGCGGTGAAAGAAGCAAAGGCAGAGGGTATGCGACAGTTCACGCGACAGTGCTGAGTCGCAGCTCACCCTCGCAGAATTTATAGATTACCTATGCATATCTAAAGCTGCAAGCAGAGCACTTTCATAATTTGAGCACCCATGATTGCCGATTTGTTACACTCCCAGATAGACACTCCTGTATGTACACAGATGGCCAATGATTCGAAAGCCAGAACATGCCAATAGTATCATTTTGTAGTATACTACCATTGACAGAGCCTTGATCTACTCCGCAACGTTTCTCGCCAGCCTTGCTTCAGTTGGGTAAGGCAGACGGATTGCGACACAGTCACTTGTCAAAGTACTTGTGCTATCACAATAAATATTGTTTTGCCCTCCTTGACACGCGCAGCTCGAACTTCTCGGGCCGTCTTTGCTGTCCATTGTTCGCTGGACGGGATTTGCCGGACTTCGCTGTGATTTGGTCGTTGTCGATGGTAGGTTCGCCGTTACTTTTTGGTGTCTTCCATTGACAACATGGTGTTCACTCGTAAACGCACCCTCACGCTTGATTCTGCCGACTCTGGGCAACCCATGGCAAAACGCGTATGCCATCAATGGCTACCTCAATCTTCACCAGCTCAGATTCAGACGAAAGTCGACTCTCTCGACACATCGCGGAGTCTCATGCCCTTACCTCTTTCTACGGCCACAGCGTCATTACCTCCTGCTTCACCTGTTCCGCATTGCTCAAATAAGCCAGAGTCATCGCTCTCTGTATCGCCGTCTTCGTCCTCTAATTATCTGTCGCCATCACTGTCTCCGGCTTCATTGCTAAGTTCCAGCCTGACGCCTCCCTCCTCACCACCTACTGCCACAACACTTTCGTCGCCGCCTATCGTGCGCAAAACACCTTCATCAGGTGCTGTCGGAAGGACTCCTGTGTCTTCTCCAGATGATTCTTCGACCGACGAGGCTCGCCTCGCAGCGCGTTACCAGGACGATTTCAGGCGGGTTTGGTCTAGCAGCGTAGTCATGCTACAGGCGACAGTCGGTGTATACGAGCTCATCACTCGCCTTGGTATCTGGACTGGAGATACCAAGGACTTTGGAGTTCTGGCCCGCGCTCATCCCGACCTGGCCCAGGTCCTGTACAGGACTCGTGAGACTGGGAATCTCCGCGAAATTTCTACTCATCGTGAGTTCATCGTTCACCCTCAATCCTTCCGCCGTCTAACGCGGCTGGTAGCTGCCTTCCACAATCCATTGAACACTGTCATCAATAATGTCATTGACCGTGTCAGTTATATATTCACTGCAATCCGGGATGGAGCCCTTCCCTCCGTGTCCTTTCTTCAGCACGCGGGCGTCGAGTCTCGAAACATACCTTATCTGCACGATCTTGATAACTCAAGTACTGCCAGCTCTATCAAGATCGCTGATGAGCTCATGAACACCAAAAGGTCAGTTCCTATTTTCCATAAAATTCAAGAGCGAAGTACTGAATGACTTGCAGAGGCTACATCACTGCGTCATCGACAAGAAAGACCAGCCTCCTTATCCAAGGTCTTCTTCAGTACTGGGGCCTTTATTTCTCATTCTCTGCGGCCACCTCTCGAGACGAATCCGGGATCCCTTCAACTTCACCGGACCTTGCGTTTGCGCTCAAAACGCTCGCCCGGTTACGAGCTTCGTCCGCCTGCAGGAGCACCGATTTCTCTCGCTCTCTGGACAAAGTCTTCTACGCCCTTTACCTCTCTCGAATCCTCGTCCTTCATCATTTTCTGGACAGCCTCCCACCAGCTCTCTCAGAAAGTCAAGCCCGCAAAGAATGGATCTACTTCCAACTTGCGCCACCGTGCACATCGTTGGGCGTCGATATCTTCACGTTTGTGCTCGAGGGTGTCTTAGGAGGGGACGTCGATGATCTTCGTCGTAGCGCGGAATGCAAATTGACCGGTCTGGGATGGAGGAACCATAAGTGGTTTTCCAGGTCACTTACTGCGTCTTACGAAGATGAAGGCGCCTATCTCGATTGTCGAGAGGGGAAACTTCCACCGCTGTACCTCGTCACCGATGAGATTGAGACGCACGCTAGTGCCAGTGAGAAGGTCAAACCCCGGGTTGCTCGTCGTGTCGCTCGAAGACGCGCGGAGGTCTACTCTTTATTCTCCCGGCCTGATTCATTGTGATCATTGGTCTTGGAATGGTGGTCTGGCGATGTTTGGTTCTCCCCTACCTTGAACTTGGCTTTCGTAATGCTGTTGATATTCCGTTTGATTGAGTATCTCTTGTAATGAAGGTTAGGAATTGATGTCTGTATCTATGAACCATCGTATATATGTATGCTACATGCACTAGGTTGACTGGAGGTATTCCAATCCATGTTCCGACAGCATACCGTAAAATCGGGTCAACACACACTACTGCGTTACACGATTGGGTCTCTTACTGAGTCGTGACGTTGCCGCCGGGCTCTACTTGGGTCTACAAGATGGAGAAAGATTTTCTTTTAGCTTCTGTCTATTCTCCATTAGGCACCGCAAAGCTTGCTCACTTGTACTTGACAGCAGATGACGCGGCTCAAGGCTCGGATAAGTCGCTCGGCCAGCGTGTGTCTAGCTTTTAATTAAGCAGAACGTCGAGAAGGAGTTCAATAGCGTATCGTGGCAGGGCAATGTGCTTCAGTACTGTCTGCTACGGCCTGAGAGGCTGGGATCACCTCAGTCTGGGTTGTGCCACAATGCCAAGCGCTGACAGCGCTAGACATGAACCGAAGTTTGAGCGGGCTTTCAGATAGGCGGTCGACGATATGAGCATACGTTCTCTGAAGCTGTCCTGAACTAAGCTTGGAACCCACTGAGCGGTCAAATAACGGACTATAGTCATATCGAGCCCGCGAGATAGATCGATAGCAAAGTCCTTCAAAGCTTCGGCCTTCAGCCAGGAAGATCGACCGTTTGTTCGAAAACAATTCGTGTTCAGTCCTTGTTCGGAAGGTGACAGCAAGAATGGATGAACACTGCGGGAGCACGACTTCTTGGGAGCTCAATTGCGCGAGAGCACGAAGCCAACGCTGGTTGTTAGTTTCAAGGAGTGAATGCTAGCGGCGTATAGATTGAGACGGTGAGAGTAGCGCTCGGTGTTCATGTTATATCCGAACACGAGTGGTACTCCCTCTTCCATAGCAGTGTGGTTCGTCCATCCAACATTGTCACTGCACATTAACAACGAAAAATAATGTGATTCCGTATGCTCCACGCAACCGCCCATCTACGTCTACTTCACAAGTATCATAGGGAAATACGCATTCGGATCATGAGGCGCATCTGGGGCGAGCTCGGGTATCCATCGCTTGTTAGGAGTGGGGAGGGACGGGGGGAGCTTCGAGGCGGAGTAGGCTTTCGCAGCGGAGGAGATGGTGGCGATGGCTTCGGTGAGTTCGACGGGTTTGGGAGCGGTGGCGGGGACGGAGGCGTCGCCTTCCTTGGTTTCTGATGGTGCGCTCACGCTGGACGTTGGGTTCGATGGGAGACGCATGGACGAAGGTGTATGCGAGAGGACAAAATGGTGGCGGGGTGTGTCGTATGAAGTATAGTGTGGCGAGCACGACATCATGTGCATATTGAATGTCGGATTACGATGCAATGTCGAGCAAGGGACGAATGAAAGAGGTGAAGTGGGATGAGAACAGTTGTGTGAGCATGCGGGGAGGCAGGATGAACTTGATATGATAGACGTACGCAGGTGCGGATGAATGTTGGATCAAAAGGGTCGAGAGCTCGCTCTGGGTGACAACGGAAAGCTGAGGGTACGCGCGGCGAACATCTCGTTTCCAGTACGGGTTCTGAGCGGGGTCAGAGGCTGTGGGTCCGCGGGAGGTGATGTTCCGAGTCCACAAGTTCATCATCAAGTCTCGTCAGCGATATGTATATGTAACAAAATAGAAAGCGTACGAGTACGCACCTTTCGTGGCGGGAGTGCTGTATTTCTCTGGACGAGAAGCAGGTTGGGGACGTCTGTTGACGGCAGCGAGAGGAAGACCGCTGGAGATGTCGGGGTTCACGACCGTTGCATCACCTAAAGGTCCAACATTGGAAGCGTTAGTTTTCGGATAGTAAAGCTAAGTAATTAATTACACACGGAATTTCTTCCAGAAGCCGCGAGGAGCGAGATGGTAGAGGGTGTGGTCTGCAGCTTTCTTGGTGGCAGCCATTGGAGGTGAGCGTTCGAGAGATATCGGAGGCGTCGTGGACCGTTGTGGCTGAGCGATCCGGGACTTACCGAGCGATGGTCCAGCGTCTTTCCTCCAATCGTAAACAACCTTTTGCTTGTCCTAGAACTTGCGCTTTTGTTGGCGCACACGACCTGGTTAACCCCATACGAACCCGGAGACTACTATGATATCTTCTGTGCTGTGCGGGAATGGACAAGAATATATCTTGAAACTTGCGCGGAAGTCTTCACCCTGAGCTCGTTGCCGCAGGCTCATCCTTGCGAAACATCGCGCAATCCAACACCGTCCTTCCTCGATAGCTCGTCACCGTTCATTTCTCCAGGCTCGGCACCTCATTCTATTGCAATGGGCTCCTAATATTCTATTTTCTGGCGGATCTGTCAGCACTTCTTGCTCTGCGCTGGCGTGCTTCCGAGCTCGATATAAAAGCCCGTATAACGAATTCGCGGGCTATATCAGTACTCTTCTCCCCCAACGTTTAGCCTAGTATTGACTCAAGCTATACGGCATCTGCCCTGCACGTAGAAGGCCTTCTGTTCATATCTTGACCGCTGCTATATACTCCTCTTTCTGCGTCTGACAGTGACCCACTCTGTGCTCACGATCGCCCACACGTCTTCGCAATGCACGCCACAGCATTCACTTCTACTGTCAGTGCCAGCGCCCAGGAGGTGAAAGACGAGGTGCCTCAGATCCAAATACATGACTCCGACGCTGGCGAGCCTTCCTCCGATACCGCCTCCGAACCTCCCTCTCCCGCCTCGAGCATCTCTTCCCTCCCACAATCACACGACCCGCACCACCTCCCAAAATTCTCCTCCACGACCCTCACGAAACCGACTCAACCGATCCTCTACCTTCCGCCGCTCCTCTCCTCACTCCCCTATACCTATCCCACCCACATCCCCTTCTCTTCCTCGCGCTCGACCAAACCGAACTCCGATTCGAAGTCCAACCCACTGACGACGGAGACGAGGTTGCCTGATATCGATCCTGCGAGTTTGAGTTTGCATAAGGCGTTGCATCATTTTGCGCCGAGAGACGATAGGTATGCGGCAGTGGGATACGAGGAGGCGTTCAATTGGGATGAATTGAGGTTGCCGGAGGAGGAAGAGAGAGAGTGGTATTGTGTTGCATTCAGGAGTTTGAGAAAACCTGGCAGCGAGAGTGGACGTGAGTAGCTTCAATGTTTCAAAGCCATTATCTTCACCCCGCCCAATTCATCCGCCCTTGAAACCCGATTGACCAGTATATCATATTATTAGCACTCTACGAAGCAGACAAACAAGCCCACGAAGAAGCCATCCGCAACGGAGGCCTCATCCTCTACTGGTACGGCATTCCTGACCCAGTCACAGGCCTCAACCTCGCCACCTGTATCTGGCAGTCCCGCGCACACGCCGTCGCCGCTAACGGCCGTCCGCACCATATCCGCGCGATGAGGCTTGCGGCGAACTCGTATGCCAAGTATGATCTGGAGAGGTATACGTTGAGGAAGGTGAGGGGTGAGACGGGGGTGAAAGTGTTGCCTTTTGAGGGTGGTCAGGTTGGGTGGTGAGTCGCGTCGGGGGTAGGGGGCCGGGGCGTCCTCATAGAGTGGTTCGTTATTCTTGCGCTTTTCTTCACGCTGTGTCTTTGTGGATAGCTTTCTTGGACTTGGACGTATCTTCCGACGTGGTGGCCTCCCGTTCCGCTGCCTGCGCTTTGTGTTTTCTTGTTATCAATATCGTTATTGCCTCTTCTCGTATATCTCCGTTTTAGCTTTCGCACCATCCCAAAAATCCGTTCTCATGTTCCGTTTCATACTTCGTACTCGAACATAGATACCCTACCTCCTACTAGTACTGGGTCGTAATGTCTGACTCCTTTCTTGATACACTAGCTTGTCACCTGATAAAGTTTACGATATGGTACTCAATAGACGATGCGAGCTCGATGCGAGCTCTTAAATCAACCTTTTCTTATGCGGGTGTCGACCATGGCGAGTTGTTTGGGATGGTTTGAGCATCGTAACGCGCCACAGTAACACGCCACACGCCCCTGAGAACCGGGCGGCAACTTCCACTGCAGTCGCCACTGCATGACGAACGTTCACAGAACCAAGTAAACCCTTTCCGGCGCGTGCTTCCTCAACCACAACTGCATCTTCTATCATACCCTCTCGTCGACATAGTGCGCAACGATGTCGGCCTCGTCGTCAACGTCAGCCTCGACCGCGACACCGTCCACCCTCGCCGCAGGCTCCTCCGCCGAAACCCAAGCAGCCGCATTCGCCTCCGACCCGCGCATCCATTTCGACACGCAGAGCCAGACGTGGAAGTTCGAGGACGATAATGGAGATGAGCTGGAGTATGATGCGGGGAAGGGGGCTTGGGTTCCTGTGGTCAGTACGCGTTCTTTAGTGCTTTGCTTCAGTCTTTCCGCCACGGGTTCTTCTTTCTTTCTTTCTTTCTTTCTTCTGCATTTTCTTCTGTGTTGTACGTGAACAGTGTTTTGTATCCCTCCTTTGCTCTGTTATATCATCTCTCTTTTGGCTGGGGTTTGGTTGTGCATGTGAACGAGAAAGATACGAACGAAACGCGTGATTTTGGGTTTGACGTTCACAGGTAGATGAGGAGCTCCTGAAGCGCCAAGCCGCCGCATACTCAATCGCAGGCGTAGACGAAGAGGTACGTCCACCACCAGTTTATCCTCCCTCCCCTTCGACAATACACTCATCATTGGTGGGTATGTATGTGTGCGTATACAATCGTTAGGCCCCCGCAGCGCCCGTCGCGAAACGTGCCAAAAAGCGGAAACAACCCGAGGACTACACCTCCGCCACGCCCGATTCTGGTCCCATCTCCATCAAACGCGGTAAAAACTCGTCCAAACCGTCCGCCTCGACTTCCAATGGTACAGGTGCGGATGCACCACCCCCGAAGAAATCGAAAAACACAGCCGTATTCGTGACCCGCCTCCCGCTCGACGCGACACACGAAGAGATCGTGTCTTGTTTTTCTAAATGTGGATTGATCGAAGAGGACGATGATGGGGAGCCGAAGGTCAAGATGTACGCCCGGGAGACGGATGAGGGGAGTAATGGCAATGGCAATGGCGCTGGAGGTGGAGGTGGGGAGTTTAGTGGAGAGGCGCTGGTGGTGTATTTCAAGGAAGATTCGGTGGAGTTGGCGGTCAATATCCTTGATGATACGGAGTTGAGGTTGGGGGACGATACGACGAGGATGAGGGTGCAGAGGGCTGAATTTGGGCATAAGGGGGAAGAAGGTGGTGGGAGCGGCGCTCCTGGGTCGGCGAGCGGGAAGGGTGAGAGGACGAGGAAGGTGGTGGATAAGAGGAAGACGACGAGGAGGTTGGGGAAGATGCAGAAGTATGTCGTTTTGCACTATCATCATCGCTTGGTAGAGGACTGTACTGATGGCTTTTATTATGACAGGAAATTGGAGGAATGGGACGATGAAGATAACTTTGGGCCATCGCTCACGGACGCAGACCGTCTTGGGCCAGGCCCACAAGGCGCAGGTGCCAACCCGAATAGCCGTGTTGTCGTGCTGAGACATATGTTTACGCTGGAGGAACTGGAGAAAGATGCCACATTATTGCTGGATCTGAAAGAAGACGTGAGAGAAGAGTGTGAGACGCTGGGTGAGGTGACGAACGTGGTGTTGTACGATGTGCGTGTTTTTCTTTCGTTCTATATCTTCTCATGCTTCAATGGCGTTCCCGGTGTATTAAAATTCGTGCTAACGAAACGTCTGTTCGTTGTCTGTTGCTTGGGTTCGGACGTGCAGAAGGAGCCAGAAGGGATCATGACGGTCAAGTTCCGCGACCCAGTCAGCGCCCAGGCATGCGTCATCGTACGTCTACTCTCTTCCTCCACCCTGGCTACCCTATTCACTTAATCCAACTTACAATGTTCGATTTCCCGACCTTCTGTTAAAATATTTCAGAAAATGAACGGTCGTTTCTTCGCCGGACGCGCCATCGAAGCCTCCCTCTGGGCGGGCAAACAACGCTTCAAACAGTCCGGGAAGGGAGGACATGCCTACGAGGAGGAGACTACAGGTGGGGACGAGGGTGAGAAGAAGCGGTTGGACGACTTTGCGAGGTGGCTCTTGACGGAGGGTGATTGATTTGGTCTGTTGGTGTTGTGCTTGTTCGATGTCTTGGTTTCGTTGGAGGGTGATATGTATGGGTGGGTTGGAAGGACGAGTGGTTAGGCGCGCGTGGTGTAGACCGTAGGTAGTCCGGGTTTTAGGGGCTTCATCATTATGGTCGTTCGGTTTCCAAGTCTGGTGCAAGGTCTGCGATGCGTCCTGGCGTGTGGCGTGTGATCTGTAACGTGTGGCGTAAGTTCTACTGCTAGGGCTGCCCGCTTATAGAAGTTGGGTATGTCTTGAGGTATAGTCATGAAGCTGAGACAGAGGAAAGAAGTGTGAACTGCGTCTTCGCTCTCTTGGATTCGGATTTGACATGCACGGTTGAATACCCCGACTATGCATCCAGTCTATTCGTTCCCTCGTCAAGCCAGCTACCAGAGTATCGTGAATCAAGTACAACATACAAAACCGTCCTTCTTCATGCCTTTCGCGTCCCCCACACTACCCCACTGATACAGTCACATCGCACTTCAACCCAGATCAGAGTACTAATCTTTCTTCGTCGTCAACATCTTCATCCACCCCCTCTCATACTGATTCGCAGGCTTGACCGCGACACCCAACTCCTGCGCCGCTGTCATCACGAAATGCGGGTCGCAAATCATAGCACGAGCGAGGAAAACGACGTCGGCATCGCCAGCGGCGATGATACCGTTCGCTTGACTGGGTGTCTCGATCAGGCCGACGGACCCGATGGTGAGAGAGGGGTAAGCTTTCTTGAGTGAAGTGGCGAAGGGGACCTATGAAGACCAACAAGAGATTCAGTGAATCAATAACAGAGGCCGAATCTTATCCTGTGTAAACAAAGCGTTAGGTGTAAAGATGGCTGACCTGATAATAAGGCCCAACCGGGATCTTCTGCCCCGCCCAATTCCCTCCAGTCGATACATCCACCAAATCCACACCCAACTTGATCAACTCACCCACCAGCACAGCGTTCTGCTCCGGGCCCCACTGCAGCCATTCTCCACTGTCGCTCTTTTCGGGCGTTTCGGCCCAGTCCGTCGCACTGATGCGGTAGAAGAGAGGTTTCTTGGGATCCCAGGCCGCACGGACACGCTCGACGATGCGGAGGGGCCAGGCGATGCGGTTAGAGAGAGAGCCGCCGTAGGAGTCTGTGCGGGTGTTGGAGAGGGGAGAGCAGAATGCGTGTAGGAGGTAGCCGTGGGCACCGTGCAGTTCTATGAAATCGACTGGTGGTAGGGTACATATGTAAGGTACATATCACAAAGGGCAGTAGAGGGTAGGAGAAGTCAGTCAGGATCTCGAAGAAAGGGAGAGACAAACGAACGTACAGCCGGCTTTCTCACAACGCTCGACAGCTGCCGCGAATGCATCCTCGACCTCCTTCATATACTCTTCCGTCATAGCCTTTGGAGTTGGGTATTGCGGGTTGTAAGGAATTGCACTGGGCGCGTATACTGTCCACATTAACCCAAAGTCAGTACCCACGCATCACATATATAAGAGGCATGTAGAACCGTACCGTTATCCGGCCAGCCGTCCTCATCTTTCTCGGCGACCCACTTCCCCGCTTTATGCGTTCTAGCGGCATTCGAGAACACCCAGGGTGCGTACGTCGATGACTTGCGTCCGGCGTGTGCGAGTTGGATGCCGATGGTACTACCTTGGGAATGTACAAAATCGACAATACGTTTGAGGGGAGCAATTTGGGAGTCCGTCCAGAGCCCCTATAGGATGGTGGCGACGTCAGTACCCGCCCACGTCATTGGCAGTATTGTGTCAAATATACGAAAGGACAGTGGACGTACGGCGTCTTGCGGTGAGATACGACCTTCGGGGACTACAGCGGTGGCTTCCATGCAGATCGCACCTGCACCGCGAGTGGCGAAGCCCTACATATGTTTGAAAACCGGTCGGTGACAAGGACTTTGGAGGGGGAAAGCACTATACAACTCACGCCGACATGAACAAAGTGCCAATCGGTGGCGTGGCCATTGTCAGAACTGTACTGACACATGGGCGACTATGGCATAAAACCCGTCAGATTTCAACCGAAAGTTGTAGAAGAATTAATATCAGTGCGAGTAGAAATCTCAGAACTTACAACGAAGACGCGGTTGTTGAAGGTCACATCTCGGAGCTTGAGAGGATGGAAGAGAGGAGGAAGATCCTTGTTTTGGTGAAAGTTCTCCTAAGGACATCAGCACAATAAATGACGGTCAATACGACCAATTATCCGATCAATGCGTTGATCCTAGACGAACTGGGGGAAGTGTGGCGCCGATGCTAGGTTCGTTGAGTGAGATGTACTGCTCCAAACCGGGCACTCTCTTGTTAATGTTCGCCATATCTTGATTTAGGAGTCGTGGAAAGCTGCTGGGGATGGCTGTCGGATGAAGAGACAGACTGAACGGTGAGCCATTTATAGGAAGATCAAGTCACCGGGATGTGGCGTCGTGGTAGAGCGGACAGGATGCGCATCAGCCTGAGAACTTCCGGAAGCGGTTGTGATAACTCCGACAACGAACACGAAACGAACACGCTTCTTTCCGTTCGCCACTTCCATGAGCTTGGCTTGGCTTCAGTGTTCCTTCTCATGGCTTTTGCATGCACGACGCAGCAAAGTGGCACCCTATCTTGGATAGAGATCAAGCGCCGACGCAATATCCATCGCCGTCGAAGCCCGGGTGAGAAATAATTTGGGTTGCATCGCGCTCACGCATGTTGGAAGGATCACAGAAGCGACTCGTTGCAGCTCATTCCACGATACTTTCGAGTCCCGGAAGAAAATCTCGCAGTTCGGTGACGGTAGGATATCCCAAACCTGGCTGGTTCTTCTCATGTTTGCCGTTCATGTCCTGTCAACTTGATATTCTTGGACCTTGACATGGCATCTCCGCGCTGCGCTCCCAGCGCTTGATACGGTCAGAAGTATTTGAATCATCCAAAACAATCCACACGGTGATATCTTGAGTAAGATCAACCACGAACTAGATTTCTGCCTGGATCAGCCCCTCGCTCAGCCGCGCTTTATGTTGGGATCCTCTCTTAGCACCGTGTATATATATACATGGCATGTACCTCTAGGCTAAGCGTCTCCACTCAGTCAACATCCAAAACCTCTCATCTCTCTCAATGGCGAGTACCAAAGTCATCATCGTAGGCGCAGGAATCGCCGGGCCCGTCCTTGGCATGCTCCTCAATATGCGGGGTTATAACCCCATTGTCTATGAACGGTTACCAGCGTTTAGTACCGCGGGTCTCAGTCTAGTGTATGTTTTTCTTTTTACATCCATTGCCGTTACACTTCTCCACAGACCGACCCTTTCGACCTGCTTCTTCTGCTACACGTCTAAGCATGCTTGGATTCTCATATATGATTGGAACCTCTCAAGTCTTCAACTCAACGGTCTCCGTCTCCTCTCCCAAATCCCCGACTTCGTCCCTAACATCCCTGGTCGGCCTCTTTACCAGTTATCGTCGTATTCCACCCTCTCCTCGGACCCTGGACTCTTGCATTCTTCCAACTTGCCGTCCCGGCTCGCCGAAATGTTTGGGGTGCGCATGACAGCTGTGGCGCGGCATGCTTTTCATCGGTATATCATTGATCGTGCGGAGGAAATGGGCGTGCCTATAGTGTGGGGGCACCAGGTGGATGGAGTGGAGGAACTTGACGGGAAGGCTGAAGGGAGCAATGAGGGAGAGGAAGGAGAAGGGGGGACAGGTATGGTCAGGGTTTTATTCAAGGACGGAGGCAGCGATGTGGGGAGTTGGGTGATTGGATGTGACGGATTGCATAGCGGAGTGAGGCGAGCCGTTTTTGGAGAGGTGGCTGCAGACTATACCGGAGTCTCTCAGGTTGGTCTCATACCGTTCGCAGCTTGACTTTCGCTGACTAACGAGCCAAATTTTTGTTTTCCCAGACTGGTGGAATCTCGCCCACGCCCGCGATTCTTGCCGCGACACCAACTATGGCGAACTTTTATGGATTGGGCGCGCATATGATCGCGTATCCCGTGTCGGACACTCATACGTCTTGGGCGTAGGTCGATTTCCCGTTCTTATTTTCGCCTGACTTGCAAGGCATTGCCAAAAGCGATATCTAGAGCTTCAATGACAGTTTGGTTACAGGGTCACTCTTCCCGAGCAAAAGCTCAAGGAGACATGGCAAGCTGCTGACAAACACGTCTTGGAGGAATTTCAGAGCTCAGAGTACGCTAACTGGAATGACGGAGCTGGTGAATTGATCAAAACCACGGAGAAGCTCATCAAGGTCAGTGCACATCGTGACTTCAGGCATTACTATACAGAAGAGGCGTTCGGGCATTGACTTACTTGTCCGCAGTATGGTCTCTACGATCGACCAGAGCTCAAGACGTGGCACAAGGGGAGAGTCGTGCTGCTTGGTGACGCTGCCCATCCTACAAGCCCCGTACGTTTGCATTTTTGATCCGTTATAAGTATATATTCAAGTCCATCCGTGACAAATTCTTGGCATCGACAGCACCTCGGCCAAGGAGCCAACCAGGCCTTCTCCGACATCTCTCTACTACTCTCCCTTCTTGATACGCACAATCCAACGCGCACCCCACCCAGTACCTCAACCCTCTCAGTTATATTCACCGCCTTCGAAACTGAGCGCATCAAGGTTTCTGCGCCTATCGTGAAAGATGCGAGGGCGAGGGGCGAGTATAGAGTTATGAAGGGTGAGAAGGAATGTCGGGAGAGGAATGAGGAGATGAGGAAGGAGGGCGATAAGGATATTGTGAGACTTTATGCACGATTGGTCGAGGAGTTGGGAGCGGGCGAGCAGGTAATGAGGCAGATTGAGGAATCTGCTTGATGTGAGGTGTACGGCCTGAAGTATGGTGACGCTGTTCACATTGTCGTGGAAGCCCTGTAAGCACGCAGAATATATTGATGTCCTTACACAACGTTTGGGGCATCCCGCTGTTTCTCATGGTTCAGAATTCAGAGCACGGATTTACTGACCAGCGATGGCCATGGTGTGTGGCGAACCGCTGCAACTTTGAACGTACCATCATAATATAACAGATAAGAAGATGTATCGAACTTCAGAATCTCAAACCGCCTTCTTGAATACCGCTCGAACTTCGCCTCGTCTTGAGCACCGTCGTGATCCGGAGTTTTCTGGTTCCTTGACAGAATTTCTAACAAGCTCGATTCGAGGGAATTCATCGGGACTATTCTATTCATTAATCGAGGCTCGAGCATAAGTGAGGGTCGTATAGCATGATAACATATTTTTGGGACAACGAGAAACAGGTACGACAAAAAGATTACGGTGAAAGACTCAAAACCGTCTAAGCATGAGGCTGAAAGCATAAAGTAGTACCAGCACATACTCATAATTGAGAGCGATGGGACGTAGAGACTGAAGAGATGAACGAGCAGATGGAAATCAGCTCAGAATGGGTCGACAGACACGTTCTGTCTCGTCGAATTCCACCAATTCGCTCCAAATAGTTGGACCATACGCTCGTTCTTGACCAAAAGCAAAGGGTAAGGATGCGGCTTGCGAGCTTCCTCGCCGAAGTAACGATCCGCGCTGGCCGGTCCAATGGCCAACACACGCAACCATTTCGGAGGCACACGTTCTTGGTGACGAGTCGAACGCCGAGGGTTGCGCCGTGGAAGGGAAGAAGCCCCACGTACTGTGTCGCCGTTGGTAGCATCCAGCATCTTGTCGAAGGCCTGAAGCACCCTATTTTTGACCTTCTGTGATGGACGCTTGACCTATGGCCCGGCAAGAACAGCATTGCCATGAATGGAATATTGAGCGACATGTTTCAATGAGGATGGAAAAACAGACGCACAGGAGTTCCATTCTCTCCGAGGGGAGCCTCCGAGGCTTTCCTGGAGTATATATTTTTCGGCTCTAATGAACTAACGGCCTTGTCGAAAACAGCCTTCGAGATATGCGACACTATAGTACCCTTCCCAGAGCTCAGCTTAGCCTGAACAAGAACACCAATCAAGTTCCCGTATTCGTCTCGGAGGGTGAGGAGGACATCAGGATGACAGAACGGGTCGGGGCGAAAGAAAGCAGTTCCGTTGCAGCGTTCCAGTGCAGAGGCCATCTTGTCGCCAGAAGGAGCATCGTAGCCAAAAGGGAGATGAGGCGCTTTGTCCCAGTTCACAGAGAACGAGCGATAGTCAGAGCCGCCCATGTGCTTGACGCCGACCAAAGTCACCTTTCGGTCTTTGAGCCAGCTCCATTCTGGCAAGTCAGATAACTCGAATGCGTGGTCAATGGGGGTATAGACGCCACCGAAGTGCTCCAAGAACAGAAATATCACCTGCCACTCGAGCACGTATCCGTTCATCTGGTTATTGAGCATGGCATTCGACAGCTGGTTTATCCAATCCATTCGGTCCTCCTGAGCGAAGTGTTTGATGATGGTAGCAAGGGCGACCGGTTCGTCGATGTAGATCGGGCCAGGGGTCATTTAGATTCTCCATATTGTCCTTGTGAATGCGTCCCAGACCGATCTCGAGAGCGACCACGGATTTCGTT